>NW_020454649.1:1996483-2128276 GCF_003342845.1 Nothoprocta perdicaria
AAAAAAAAAAAAAAAAAAGCCCCAAACAATTCCAGCATTTAGTGACATTGATCACATTTTTTGATGCCATTCATAATTAATTAATAATATTCAAAATAATTTAGGACCAAGAGATTCAGGGCCATACCTGTGGTTCTTGACGTGACATAATCTACCACCACCTGCCATATCGATTTGTCATAGCCTCCTATATCTCTCAAATCCWTGTATTTTACCTTTGAAATACAAGGGGAACTGGGATTCTTGAACTCTTTTAACTCAGCTACTGAATTGCTTAAGGTCCTTGATCCAATCATCCATTCTCTCTCTTACTCAATTTTCTTACTTACAAAATATGTGAAAAACTTATTATTGAAGTTGTCTGAGGTCCTTAYATGAAAAACTTCTAAGTGCAAAATACTACTGCAGGCTAGAAATAACAGCAAGGAGTCATCAGTAAGCACCAAATATATGGAAAGTCATTAGTGATCATGGCATAATCAAAAAGTTATCTGAGAATGATGAACATTTATCTATTATTTATTTATCTAAATCAGGATTAATGTCTCCAATAGTATCCTTATGCTGATTTAAAAAAGAAAAAAGGCATCAAGATCTTTCAGGAAGAGAAGAAAGAAAAAAGAGATTTGTACCACATTTTCTACTTAGACTTACAGAAGAGATCCTGAGTAGTTCCATGATAGCGACAAAAACAGAAAGGAAAAGAAAGCCTATTTTCAAAAAAAAAAGTGAAATTTATCATCCCTCTGAAAGAATGTTGAGAATCKAATAATATAGCAATAATTTTCCAGCCACAAAGGCACAGTAGCTGTCATGTTAGATAAAGACTACCATGATTCAACATCATTTAGTCACATCAACAACAGAGTGCAGAAAGAGAAAACACAGCTCTCCTAACCTGCCTATGAGCCACAGACAACAGCAACCTCTATAAACGAACAGGGCAGACTCATCAGTCAGCAGGAAATCTCCACTATCTTCACATTCTTAACTTCTGACACAGCAGCGTGTTTTCACCTGCAGACACAGACTCAAGTCCTCCATCTTTCTGGGCTTCAGGGCCATCTAGAGCCCTCTCTTCAGAGCACCACAAAGTTTCACAGATCATCTCACTGATACTGTGGGGTGACTCTTACAAGTAAAAATAATCACTTAAGGTTTTGATTTTATTAATTACGTCCTATTAGATTATGATGATTAGGCCTGTTTTTCAGATATATTACGTATGTAGTCAGACATTTAGTTTACTGCAGGAAGCTTGATAGGAACTCAGTGGATCAAGTCTGAGGATCTCTTGCCAGTACTAAAGAATGAAAAGCAACAGATCTTAATGAAAATCTAAGTCTTATTTCTGTGTGTACTTCTCAAAGTTGAGATTTTAATATTGATAAACTGTAAAAAAGTCTCTGAATAAATATATATTTAAATTTTAAAATCTGTTTAAGGTTATGCAAAGCTATGTTGAGGTTGTGTAATTCCTGTGTATAGGAGCCATTACATGCTAACAGAGTTATTTTACTTGTTTCATTCACAAAGGATGATAGGGAAGTGATACATCTTGCTAGTCCCCTGCAAAATGACCATTCTCCAGCTATAACCATTCTTCTCCAGTCTTGCTCTAATTGCATGACTAGAGCCTGACTACGGAGCCYGGCAAGTAAAAAAGCACGAGTCTTAAAACCCACCAAATCCAAGAGATTTGACTCGACRGTGGTTCCAGGGATAGAAGCACCACAGGATCCCTTTCACAGCAGAGACACCGAGTTCACTTTGCCAGGCCAGCAGCCCTGCTCCGAGCCCAACGAGCCCTGGGGTCGTCCTTCCCCCGGCTGCTCCCGAGCTCAGCATTAGGCTCAGCCCCTGCGCGCATGAGTCTGGGTGTAGATGAGCTTAAAGGAAGGCGGAACAGAGCTTGCCTCTGCCAGCAAAGCGGCAAGCTAGGCACACTGTAGGTATCTAGCAGATAATTAACAAAATGGAGCTATAATTATTTCATGTTATGAGTTACATATTTTAAATTAAGAATTAACTATGGACAAAATATAACCTGAAGTCAGACAAAATATTCCTGTTGTTCTGGATTGAGACAGCTTAATAATATATAATGAGCATAGTTTCAAGGGGATAGTTTACRGCACTGTTCAGAAACAAATAGCGTATGCAGCTTCACATAATGCATTTCCTCCTCCATCTTTTATGAAAGCCTCAGAAAAAATCCTTTGTCTTTAATATTAATATTGCTCACAAGAGTTTAAGAAGAAAATGTTTCATAAGAAAGGCAAGGAAAATGAAGAACAAGGGACAGCCTGAGAATCTGCAGAGCTATTAAACTAGCATTAACAGTAGTTAACTTTGGTTTTTCAAAAACAAAGTTTTTCATGTTGGTAATCCTTACTTTAACGACATTGAATAAAGATACCTATCTTTTTGCTAAGTAATGCCAAAGAAGAATATATTCTAACTTCTCCTAGTTATAAATACATACATAAAAATATATACATAAAAATACATAAAAAGGAAGACCCGTATTAAATTTAATTAGAATTCTTATTTGATTCCAGTGGGATCAAGATACTGGGCACAATATTCAGCTGCCAGATGCTACTGTAGCTCCAGCTGCTGGATGCTCTGGCCCAATTTGTATCTTGACTATGTTTTTAATCAGTGAACCATGGTACGGTTGGCCAAAAGTACTCATGGCCAAACAGACATTTTTAATGCAGCCAGCTAATATTATGATAGCCAAGCAAAGCAAATAGCATGTATCATAAGCTTCATCCTTCTTTTTTCTTAACTCCAGAAAGCTAAAGTGTGGAGGACATGTTTTGTCTATTCCCAAAGTATTGTTTGATTGTCTTTTACTATACCTGCAACAGCAGGTGAGTGGGTTTCTGCTACAATATCTGTTTTATACGTTTGGTTCTTCTTGATTCTAGTATCTACAGGCTGTTTTGTCACATCTGGCTTTGCATAGGCTTGTTTAGCCGGCTCGGAGCCTGTGTTTGAAGGTAGTGTTTAAAACACCAAAATGTCCTTCCACAAATGCAGCCTCCTTCTGATTCAAGGCCTCCCTGAGGCTAATGAGAGATGCTTGAGGGACCGTAAATCCATGGGACTTCCTTYCTCTCCCCTGCACCTGTGCAGGGGCCTCCAGAAGCTGTTTAGCCGTGGGAAGCCTCGTGCCAATGCACGTGGGGTAACAGTTGCTGCTTGTGCTTCCAGAGCTGCCCCAYGCCAGCTGGAGGGCCTTGCAGCAGCGTCCCGTGCCACCGAGGGCAGAAGGCCCCTGCTTCTGGAATGGGCCCAAAATCATGCAGCTCTGCTTTAGTATTGCACAATGAGGRCTAGAGCTCACGTTCTAACCAGCAGCACCATGTCTGGTGAAAGGCTGATTATCTTCTTGTTTTTCCTACTTTCTCTCATTTCTAAATCTAGAGTTCCTACCAGCATTCAAAATGAGACATGTTTTTGCACAATGAGGGATGTATTCCAGCCACATTAAAATTGTAAGTGGCATCTCCCGTGCCAGAGTGAATTTTTTTTTTAAATGCATTAATGTTTGTACTGTATGCTTCATTTAATTACAAGTTATCCAAAACAGTAAAAATACAGCAGTTAGGAAGCACTTCTTAATCCCTTGGAATTGTGCTAGACAATAGAGTGCTGACTCCTTTGCTAGATTACTGGAAGGCAAATATTAAGTCCCAGCAAAGAAGCAATTACTAAACCCATGTTTGTAATTCATTCACCACTGATTAGTTCTGATGTATAGGCTGTTCGACAGGGTGCAAAAAGGCAGATAAAAGAAATGAGAGGAAAAAGAGCTATGGCTGCTGTAAAATGGCAGGTTGCTTCTRGTATGAGCAAAGCTAGTATCATAAAATGAATGCTCTTTGTTTTTAAGGTGACAAGGCTTAGAAGCCCTTCCTTCAGTAATCCCAGACTGAACATTCAGGGTAAAATATTAGTATTTCCATTATATGCACTAAACTGTATAACAGTACATGCTAATCTAGATAAAATAATTTTGCATCTATTGAAGATAATTGCTTKGTTCATATTACATCAACTGTAATGTGCTTGTTGTTTACTGACAGATTTATTATGATTAATCATTCAAAAAAATATGCTCTGTTGTTCACCATCATTTATCAGCAACAGTATTAATTAAAATATTAAAGTAATCCAGTTGTACAGCCTGTGTTTTTAAGTGGCTGCCAAAACACCAATAAGTGCTCATACTGGAAGTGAACAGTCGCGAATGCTCTCTGTGTTAGCATAAATTACCTAATGAATATCAATGAATGCATCTGCAGAAGTAAGATTGCTGTAGAGAGATTTTAGCAGCTAATACTAATCAATTAAAGCAAATAACCTGAACCAGTTCCAAAATTAGAACCTGTAAATCATAGCACCTCAGTGAGAAATAAATCATGAGACCCAATTTTTCATTTAGAAGGAGTGAAAAGATACATTTCTAATTTCCCTTAACATTGTTCATACTCATTAAAATCACTTCATGATCTTTACACAAGAATCAACTGCTCCTGAGGCAGAGGAAAAGGGTCTGTATAAGTATGTGGATTTACATATCCTGCTGGCTTTCATCTGGCAGCTCCAAAGAAATTCAGCAGTCAGACATGGTGTCTTTATTTCCTCATAGGCCCCTGTGTCTCAGCATGACCTGAGTTTGACTTTGGAACTGCAGCATTCAAAAGTAAAGAGCTAGAACAGCAGCACAGACAGAATGAGAAACAAAATGAGTGATTGAACTGCTGATCAGCCTCTGTTTAAACTCACATATTGCTCTGCTTGGATTTAAACCTTGAACCTGCAGTGCAGAAAGGTAAAAGGTCTGACCCAAACACACAAAAATTTAAGGTAGTTTAACTTCAAAATGTACAAGAGAAGGGAAAGAAACTGTGAAGCAAGGCAGGAAAGCTTAGGATTGCTCAAGGGGGATATGGCATGCGAGGTCTGCAGCCCTTTGTGCCAGCCCCRGGTGATGCCTACGGCAGCAGCAGGCTCGGAGCGGGGGTCGCAGGCACCACAGCTGGTGACAGGCACAGCAGAAGCTTCAGTGGGCCAAAGTATAACTAAAATACAACGAGGAGCCCTGCCATACTTTGATACTCAATTGCATACAGCACAAGAAGACACTGACAAGCAGTGGAGAAAGGGAACATGAAAATTACAGGAGGAGGCAAAGCTCCGTCAAAGAGATTCAGTGGAGTTAATTCTTACACCAGCAGCACTCTGAGTGAATGGGGTAAGACTGTGTTTGCCAATCAAAATATACAACAGTAACTGAGAGGTGAGGCAAGAGTGGACCGTGTGCACAGAGAAGGGCAGAGGGCAGATCTCAGGCGGCTGTGGACACCGGCTGCACAAGGTCTAGGCCCAGCCTGGCTGCAAGGGTCTGGAGTGACCCAGTGGAGTCACTGGAGCAACCCCAGTGACCGCGGTTCTGGAGTGACTCGAGGGCACGAGGGCCTCTTGGCTAATTCCTTGCGGCAAATAAGGAGGAACGCAGAAGCGACCGAGAGCTCTACCGCAGCCTCTGGCTGTTTGGTCGACCCACATGGACAGGCAAAAAGCAGGCTTAAGAGCTGCACTGTTAGAGGAAATGCAGCTTTTCCACGTGCCTTGCCACATCAAATGCCCGTATGTGGATGATAGTGTGCYTTGGCACAGTACACTACCTCCTACCAGTTCAGAAAATCATGTCCACAGAGTTTACTAAATACATCTTACATGATACCATAATGAATCAAGGTAATGCGTTTTTTAAAAAGTCAGTTACTTCTACTTAGAGAATACAATTTTGTCCTCTCAGTAGTTGCCTTTTAAACTCCAAGCTCTATAAACAAATATTTCTGATACTTTGAGAGTTGTAGAGCATGAAGTATGTGTTCTCATTGATATATTAAGATTGAATAATCCTCTCCTTCACCAGGAGAAACAACCTTTTGCARGAATGCAAAAACATTTTGAGCTGAACATCTATTCTGCAATTATTTTGCATGTAGCTACCACTTTTCTAGAGTCAGTTCTGGAGAACAAGAAGTGATGGGAATAGGTAACATTGGAAATACAYCAAATGTACTTTAGCTATTCGGAAAAAGCAGAGAAATAGCACCTTATTTCAACCTAGTTCATTGCAGCTTCCCTAYGACTGATCTGTTCGCTGCAGCCTAAACCACTGTATTAAACTGCATGATATAAAGTGGATCTAAGAGGGTCATAAAATAGCTTCCATATATCTTTCCCTTATATTTATTTAACAATAAAAATTAAATACAGCAAATACTGATGTTGGAATCAATGCATTCATATGTAAATCTCACTATTTATATGAAGCTAAATACCTGAATATTCAAATTGGGGCTTATTAGAATTAAAAAGTCAGGGAGAAATACTTCCTGTGAATAGGAATCTAACATGACTGAGAGTTTTTCTTAATTAATATTCCATTAGCTGCTTGATAAGAATCTGTGAGCTGTATTAGCTGATCTGAGCATAATTAAACCTTTTGTAAATGGACTGCTCCTATGTACTGTCACAACTGTCTCCCATAGCAAAGAATGACTACAACAGTACAAAGCTTAAAAAAATATATATTTTTGCTCCTATGTTCTCTCCATTTCCACTCCTTCTGAGTGCCAATCTGGCCGCATATTATACTCCTTCTGAGTGCCAAATCTCTCTGTCTTTAACACCTAATTAAAATAATAAAATAACAATCATTTTAATATATTCTTATGTAACCAGAGTCTCTTCATTAGGATAACACGTTTTCGTGTCAGCATAAAAAAAAAAAAAAAAAAAAGAACAAGGAGGTGTTTTTAAAATGTGCTAAAAAATAAAGTGCTATTTTTTAGACTTCTTGGTTTTTCTGGGTTTGATTGGCTAATAAATAAGACAGATGGTTTTCTCAGTCCTACATTGGTATTTTATGCTGTCATACCAAATGAAGGAAAAATATTTTCCTTTTGGGGAATAAAGCATCATTCTATACTTAAAATTATGAAAATTATGGATGTTTTGCTTCCTGTTGGCTTTGTAAGTCAAGGGGATCTGATGAGAAAAACTAGTTTATTTTTAGCTCAGTAAATACTAGTTTCTATTAGTATTTACTAGTACTCCACTGACTAGATGGCTCATCTATCAGCTGCTGAACAGCTGTGAATTACAGCATATGAACTGCTGCAGATTCTGTGTTGAAGGAAACTGAGGGAGGTGCTGGGTTACTTGAATATGTGTTGGTAGGTAAAGAGTAAGGGTTCAGCTGGCCCTTATCCATAAACAGCATTGTTATCCCTGCAGTGGTGACAACGACCACGGAGAGGGGTTTTCTTGACAACTAGGCTGAAAAGAACTACAGTCAGGCCCAGACCCATGCGCATCTATATGAGCCTTTTTGCTTTCACTGATGTTAAAAAACAAACAAAAACAGCATTTCACAACACAGTAAAGTTCATAAGCAGAAGTGCAAAATGGGGCTATTGCTGCTTATTAGCCGACTTATCCTCAGACCACATTTTAGCAGGTTACACGAAGTGCTGCCCTCATTATGCACAAACAGACTGGCTGTTTGCCCTGCACCTCTTCTGGTACCAACTGCTGTTCAGAGCAAAACAGAGACATGGGCCTCGCCCTGGGTTCCCCATATAGACCAGAAATTGAGCAGCGTGTCAGTGAAAGAGGCAAGCAGCAGGAGTCCAACAAGTCAATCAGACTGGTTGCCCTCAGTAGGCTTTGATTCATTGCTGAAAAACTCATGCTCAATAGAATTTCAGACACTTCTCTGTGAACTTTATCCTGATTTTTGCTCTTTTTCCCCCATGCTAAATGCTAGTTTCTCTTTAGCATTTGTTTTTTGCAGATGTGCACATGAAACCAGCCTCACCAAGAGCATCCCACTGAATTAAGGGAACCACATGACCCTGCTCATACTTCAAGTCTCAAACACGCGCTCTCAGTTGCTCAAAAATGAACTGAAACCTGACATGTTTTTGCAGAAATTATTTATAAAACAGTAAATCTCTTCATAGACTTTATAAACAGAAAACAACAAATAATTTTGAGCAAACCTGCTTTTCTCTGAAGTGAGAGCAGATGAACAGTTCCTACGAGGTGCTGTGGGGGGGCAGCCAAGAGCTCTCCAGGCAGGTGAGAATTCAGCATTTTCAGGGACCYATCTGTCAAGGAGGCTTAAAGAGCAATGCTTTCCTAGCTGTCCAGCTATCATTTCACAAGTACAGTCCCTGTTTTACAGGTTATTGTATGTGCCACATGTAAAGTTATAGGAAAGATTTTAAGTGGCCAGGGATGCTGCGGCTGGACTGCCCGACTGCCASTCTCCAAAGAAGCAGGAAAATAAGGCATGGAAGCAAAGCCTGTCCTTCTACCCAGTACCAGCAACAGAAATGTCAAAATGAGAAAAAGGAAATGTGGGGGGAAGAGCTAACCAGGCACCTGCTTTTCTGCTGGGCCACAAGACCAACGTGGCCGCTATCGYTGACAGTAGCAACTGCACATGCCCTTTAATGGCAGCTGTCCTGACAGACATATATAGACAGACATAGACAATGTATAGGCTCAGATGGCTCYTTTAACTTTCAACAATACCAAATTAGTGCCAGCATAGAAGCTGAGACTTCTCTGAGTTAGGGATCTTGAGAGGGGTTTCTTCCTCTTTGCCTCAGATATCATTGTAGGGATCATTTATATAATGTGACCAGACTTTTATTCCAAAGAGCTAGGATTAGGGATTTTTTGTTTTGTTTTGTTTTATTTTAAAGAAGTTTATTTGTATGTCGCCAGRAAAATGTTCATTATGAAAATATTATAACAATAATAATAGAAAGTATATACTTCCCCTTTTAAACGACGAGGGGTACTTTAATATACCTATGAGTGCATAAAATAAGCTTGGAGGAAATGAGCTCATTCAAGAAATATGAATAAAAAATTGCATATTGTGTTCCTCATAATCAAAGGAATAGTCCTAGTTTGGAGTAAATATAGCGTCTGTATTTCTCTGTGTTACTTTCTTCAAAGCCCTGCTGTTCATTCCAGAGTACTTATTAATTCTGACAGGAGTGTTGGTCTTTAAGGGTATCAGTGTGTCTACTTTTAATTACTGTCCCTCCCAACTCTCCACCTCTCTATATCAGATTTGTTGCCTTGCATGTTGAAAGCTACCAGATTATCCATTTCAGTTTTGTGGGAAAGAACTGCTTCAGTTTGCGGAGCAAAGGCTTTTTCTTAAAGGACCAGTGGGATTTTGAAAGCACTAGATGATAGCCAAGAACACAAGTCACCTATGCATGCTCAATTTTGCAACGTTATTTCTGAAGCTGACTATATATTCAGTCATTTGCTTATATGATTAGACTATAACAGGTTAATTTATTTAGTTAAAAAGTACAATTAAAAAGTTAATTCCAATTCTATAGATAGCTATTGCATATATATAAATATACACACACGCACACATACACACACACACATCTAGATCTATGTAGTGTGTTTAATATTAGGTATTTTTCCAAGAGTCATATTAACTTGACAACCAAGAGAAGCTTTTGGAGTGCACTCACTCTAGAAATTATCTGGTGTATTTAATTCTTTACTCTCTGTTCATAAATGAACCTTGTTTCTGCAAGGTGATGGAGAGGTAATTTTCATTTTCTAGGCTCTTGCATTTCACCATCTGAATTGGGTAATTCTAACTAGTCATTGACAAAACACTCCTGTGTTCTGTGGCCAGATAAACAGAGGCTAAAGAATAAATGACAAATACAAATAATGAATAATATACCACAGGTATGGTATGAATACTCTTCTGAAAATTTATTTAAAACATTCTTGTCTCATGCGACTGTAATAGTATTTAGAGTTTTCCTAGAAAGCACACAGTGGCAGATAAAAGTCCATCTCTCTGGGGTTTTCCAGCTCAAACTCATCCTTTATAGCTAGTTTAGTTCCTTAATACTAGCAATAATTACTGGTTTGAATAAATGGTTTTCATCTGGGTGCAAAAAGGGAGCTTAAATACAGTCATTATTAGGTGGATGAGTAATATCATTAAGTTCTCCTTGAAAAAAACATAGAACAGCTTTGTATTTCTTTGCCTCTGACGTACTAAAAGCCAATACTGTCCTTCAGGGGCAGTGACACGGCCAGTGCAGCTGCTGCAGGCTGGTAAATGTGCACCCAGCAGCAACCGCTTAGCCTGAGACAAGGGTCACAGCACCACAGAAGAGATGGCACAGCAGAAAACTCCCACCTCTTCTAAGAAATGAGATAGGGGATAATGTCAGCACAGATGTCTGCAAGTTGTCTGCTGCATTCCCATCTGTGTGCTTTTTATATCTCATTGGTAGGGGCCTGATAACCTACAGTGTATCAACATTACAGCTAGTGCCTGCGCTGGCAGCCCTGTTGGTAAWGGTTGGGACAGGGGAAAGGTGCCTCAAATGAACAAGGACTTTGCAAATTTCAAACAAAATTACAATTACAAATTTCATATGAGCAAGCCACTGGATGGAAAATCAGAAATGCCCACCTGTGCTTTCATTTTCTCTTTTTGTGCTCGAGTAAGTTGTCTTCTCAATGGTGATTGATGGGCTATGCGACCGACATCTCCTGAGGAAATCAGTAGAGACTTGCTACCTGTAAAAGACAAGGTAAGTGCATCAGGAGCACTGCTTAGGCCAAGCTGAACTGACAAAAACAAAAATCTCATGCTGAACTGTAAAACTAAACCTGATACTCTGATACTCTTCTTAGGGACTAAAATAAAATAAAATGCTACTATTTCTCCCTATTAAACTCTCAGTTTTCAAAATGGGAAATGACAATTAATAGATTTCATGAGCATTTTAATGTTCTGTGGTTTATAGCTCATATTCTAAAATACAAAATAAAAATGCAGAGCTGAACCGTGTTTGTGGAAATGGACTTAAAACTCACTTTTGTGGTCTGTTGTTCTAGTCTGCCCCACCTGCCTCCCTCCCTGGCCCAAGTTATATCGGACGAATTATGCAAACTGCAAAGCATCACAAGAAGAAGTCTAAGTACSCTGGAAGATCAGAATAGTGTGAACATATTTTGGTCATGGAGGCTTTTAAAAAACTTTGCCCTACAAACTCTGACAGTGGCGTAAGAGACCCATCATTATATAGCAGTGAAGGAATACTCTTAAATCTGTGATGAAAAGAATAGCCCAAAACAAGCATTCACATGTCACAGAGGTCAAGCCTTCTTAGGAATTTACTTCAGGGAGGGAGAGAGGGGAGAGCAATGGAAGAGAAGTTAGCTTTTTAAAAAGAGTTTTAAAATAATGATATCCTTATGATTCTTTTAAGGTTATGATATCTGAAAATTCAAGCTCATTTGTATTACATCTTTTCAGGACTTTTCTTTTTTTCTGTAGCCACAACAAAAAGAAAGTGAGAAAAGATACAATATTCTCAAGTAATTAACTAAGATGTTTTGACAAAACTAACTACTATGAGATTCATTAAAACATAACAAGAAATAACAGCATTTTTCTTACTGTTCCACCTAAGCCCCTATTCAGTCCTGTTCAGGCACTGGTCTGATAGAAGCCCCTCTGACTGGGCTCAGTCAGGCCTCACACTGACACTGTCACACACAACCTCAAAGCCCGGSAGAATCCTCGCCAAAGGTCTTGGTACAAAAGTAACTTGCAGCATCAGAGAGAGGCAGGCTGCACATCCACACACTCATGCTGCTGCCTCAGCAGTTTCATTGCTTAGCTAATAGATGGACATCCAAATCCTTATGAGTAATTCCACTGGGCCCATCATTTTTAAGAGTAAATAGCCTTTTTTCCATCCTCCAGGTTTTTGGATGTGCATTTCTCTGAGGAAGCTGTTCTAAGAAGCATGGAGTTTATTATGTTAGAAAGCAAGCAGGCTGTGACCATCTGACAAATGAAAATTCTCCCCTGTGCTCACTGTGTTCACWTGTCCAACCAGTTTCATGCACTGTTTAACAGAGCATCGGCCCAGCAAGATGGGAGCTACCTGAAAAACACTTACAAAGTCTCCTGCACACAGATTCAGATTTCCTGCTAGAGGTGACATCTTTATTTGGAAATAAAGTCAGAAAATAAAAAGGCAATTTTCAGTACAGACTAAGAATCTGGTTCAGTAAATAGTGACATACATTCAGATACTCAGCTCATATAAATCAGCTGAGCTCCATTAGAGACAGTAACACTAAATCAATTTATACCACCTGCACATTTGACCTGGAGAGCCTGAAATCATGAATAGTCACTCTAGAGACAATACTATGTATTTCTGAGGAAAAATGAAAAAATCATTTAGCAATTTGTACCTGTGTCTGTATTTAGATGTTCACTCTGACTAAGGTGCCTTTTGTGATCAGACTGGCAGCTAGAAGAAAACAAGGAAAGCATCACCTTATAATTCGCTTCTTTTCTACATCTCAGTATAAACGTAATCTCTGTGACTCAAGTGCCTTTCTTCCCCTTCTTTTCTTCATCTGAGAAATAGAAAAGCAGCAGAGGTAGCATGGGAAAATTAGACACGGAAGCTTAAACTTGAAGGCTGGAAGATTTTTAAGTGCAGTTCAGGAGAAAGTGTCTGTGTGTATCTGAGACCTTCTCAGATATAGGAAAACTCAGGCTTAGTCTTGCTTATCAATGGGGCAAGAATTTAGTTCTGTGATAATTTGGAGTATTGCTCAAGAYTAGGAGTGAAATCAACATAGAGAACCAATTACCAACTGCTGCTTTAAATGACTGGCTGAACAGAGTGAAAAAATCAAATTAACTTTAATATGATAACCATCTGCATTTGAATGGTATTTATGCAGTGTCCATGGGACAGCGTGGAATTCAAATGGCCAAACTCACAGTAGTTGAAGCACAGTTGCATGGGCAGCAGGGATAAATTACTTTTAGAGGATCCTTGGTTGACTTGCTCTATTAATTTAATAGCAGGCTCTAACTTTATTATAGTAAATAACATATTCATTAACATGTTTAAACTCTCAAGAAGGGAGGCAAAAGTCATTATCAGTCATTTTACAAGCATAACTGGCAAAGCTTTTGAAAAATCACCATATATCAGCAGTGAATGCTGACTGGTGCATTCTTGCATACACATGTAGTATGAAGTTGCCAATACTTCATTAGAAGAGTAGAAAAATTGAAATTCATGTAGAAAGTCAGACAGAAACTGATTCTGGTATAACTGGGCAACAAGCATGAAATTTTATCCATGTGGCAGGGTGGAACAGGTTCAGGTGCAATTCACTGATGTAACTGTAGCTAGCTGCATTCCACTGCAGTATTTCTCTTCACTGTTATTTTTTTCTTTAAATCTGTTTAAGTCATTATTGATTCATTGACCTTCATTTTCAGAACTGTATCTGAGATACAATGAAAATCAAACACCAGAGTCCCCTGTCTATCAGTATATCATGAAAGCTATCTGTTTACGGAGCCTTCCTCAGAGAAGGAATTCTTGTGTGACCRTAAGTCTCCAGAGCTGCTTGTATACTAAATTTAAATTTTCTTACAGCACCAAAAGAGGAGTTCTAGATAGATGCTTCATATTTTCTGGTTCCCAAGCAATTCAAAAGACTCAGAATAATCAGTGGATGTTGTCACCGAGTGTTGTATATATTAGCCTTATCTTAAGGTTGCTGTGGTGTCTATACGTAGACCTAGTGGGTCTACAATCAGTCAAAAAGTCAGAAAAAAATAAATCACAGCTAGGCTGTTACCACCATCAGTTAAGGTAATACCAAATCTCTAAAGACCTCTGCACATGCAGCTTTCCTACACCATCAGATCACCCATGTGAGCTTAGAGATGTGACGGAAGAAATGAACCTGTCTTCTCTGAGCAGACTAATAGCAACACGCATTTCATTTTTTTTTCCCAGAAGTGCCAAGAAGGAGAATGGGACAAGTGGCTCTCAACCTTCCCCACTATTACCAGGTGGAGATTACCTTCACTGTGCAGAACACAGGCCGGGGGACTTTCTTCAACAGGTGTCTCATGAGAGGGCTCCCACTGCTGCTTTTCACATCCAGAGAAAACCTCCAGCTCATCTGTGTTTTGGCAGTTCAAAGAGGGGAAAAGAAAAAAAAAAAAAAAAAAAAAAAAAAAGAAAGACTGATATTACTAACGGTGGATTTAATATCACTTCTGTTGTCAGCCAAATCAGAACATTGCCTCTGAGAAGAACACTGGAGTTAAGGAAGGTTGATTTGGAGAACTCATGGCATAAGACACATATCAAAGTCTAAAATTGAACATCTACAGTTTTCTGCACGGAAAAAAAAAMAACAAGTTCTTTGTTTTCTAGCTTCAGGTGCCACTCCATCCTGACCCCTGCCAAYGTGTAGTATCTACTAGTGACAAGGAGAGTTTAAGAGGTGGCTGGAAGCATTCTGTGTCTTGCTGAGAAGGGCTCAGTTTATTCTTAAGAGTTTTCTTGATAAAGCTGTCAGTGAGGGGGTCTGAAAACATTCCAAATCATCATTGATTTAGCCCTGTTGGCTATAACAAAAGAGCAGAGGCAATTATATGTTCAAAAAAAAAAAACTCTTATGAAGATATAATTTGTTTGCTCCAGGGGAATTGGAATAAGTTATATCAGCTACATAATCACATGGTCAGGCCCACCAGCAACAATTTCTCTGGCAAAATCCCCACAAACACAAACCCTTTCCCCAACATTATTTTCATTTCTTCCTATACACCCAATCTGCACATGCCCACATTTGGATTATAGATTCTGTGGGAGGAAAGCAATCATTTTCCTGAGTATTTTTACAACACAAGTGTATTTCTTGGTTATCTGTGCAATTTCACACTATGTAATAATAATATGATATCCTTGTTTAAATGTTAATTATCTAGTTTCTGTGATCCCAGTTTCATTTCCTGAGTCAGAAATCAATTCAACAGAGCCTCACTTACAACCCACTAATCACTGTCACTTACATCCCAACAATGACTGATATATCCATGTAGCCTATGTCTGTGTGTGGGGGAGAGTCCCTTCTGAATGATTTACAAGTGTTGATAATCAGTGTGGCCATATATATAAATTTTATTAGCACTTGAATGAATATGCAATCCAGCCTGGTTTAAAACCATTTCTACTTTTATTTTATATAAATAAACTGTTTCTCAAACAGTGCAGTGAAGTTTAATTAAGCCAGGGTCTGCATCTTGGTTACTCCAACAACTATGCATTATGAGAGCAGCTCATTCGCTCTAGCAGTGTCAAGTGGGTGGAAGGGTTTCTCTCCTTTGTTCTGCTACTTCAGGGGACTCCAGCTGTTAAATAGTCAGAAGTTATTCCTAGCAGATACTTAATAACCAAAGACTCAATACTGTTTCTATATTTCCATAGTCCATTATTTTTCCTTCTAATGCCTATTGATTTCAAGAAATGCATATAAAAGCTATGCGTGTGTGTGTGTGTGTGTATATATATATATATATATATAAACTGGCTTACTTATTTAGGGATTTGAAAAAGTTTTTTTTATTATTTATTTTGCTTTGCTCTGTTCTATTTAATGAGAGGAAGTTCCTTTCTTTTTTTCAGGCTGCAAGTAAAATAGGTGTTAAGAGGTTTTTCTGCATCACTTCAAAGGGGAAAGCAAGTGGTTAATTCAAACCATAATAGTAATAGCTTATATTTCTGTACTATCATCTTGAAGGATACCTATCCTCAAGTACTTTTCCATCCAAAGAAAGCAGGAATCATTAAAATTCAATATTTGCTGTCCAAAAGGATGCTCCATACACTCCATATTTTTTCYTAAGTGAGAAGTCAAATTCTACATAGATTGTAAGATCTGGTGAAATCACTGAGTTTGCTAAGAAGTCTTTTTAAAAATAGATTTAGCATTTGTCAGAAGAAAGGCATTCAATTATGTAAAAATTGTTAGGCACATATGTACACAGTGGCCCAAGTGTAGTAACTTCAGGAAGCATAATTCTCTTGGAAAATATATGTATATATTTTCTAGAAAATATAATAATGGTATCTTTAGAGATAGAAGAATATTTTAGAAATCTGCTGGAGGAGAAGCATGGAACTACAGGACCACAGTCTGGAGGTCTTATTTATTCATGTTCTTCTAAAAGACATGAATGACATTTGGGGAACTCATTAGCCATGGACAGTGATGAATTTTGGAAGAACGTCATAACTTGACAAGTAGGGGTGATTTACTCATACTATATTGCACTTAGAAACACCATCACGAGCTATGGCATCACCAAAACAATGCTAGCCCTTTCACCTGTAATCACCCCCAAACCATAATGTGAATCCCAGGAACACAGTGTGAGTAGGGCCATAACATCAGGTACCTTTCAAGTATTTCTGTGGACCAGATGGCCAAACAAAGTGGGCTGAAAAACAGAGGGAATAGTTTTGTCTTCCACCAAACATGGTATTGTTTTACCTGGAAGTTTAAAAATCCCCATTCATTCTCAGGAAGAGAGAAACAGTTTTTTTTTATCAGTATTCAGTAGGCTTGAAATAAAAAGCACTGAAAAATAAAAATGCAGAAAGCACTGGCCAGCTTTACTAAACCTACGTCATTCCTAAGGGACAGGAATGCCCCCATCAGCTCCTGCAGAGAGGATAAGCTAACGCCACGTGTCCTCCTCTAGGCTGATTCTGAAGTAAGGTTTCTCTGAACTTCTCTACAAGAGTTAACCTGAGACCTGCAAGACCTAGCTCTCTGGCTAGTATACTGTTATAATAAATTTGTGATGCTCAGAGGTATTAGTTTAGGCCACCAAAGGCAAGCAAAATTAATTCCTGCTTTCAGATGTGTAGCCTAACCTTAGTTTTAAAGATTGTTACCCAATGTCACGTGGCCTGGTTTGTGACCATCCAGTTTCCATTATTTTGGGCATTTGCATTGATGCTATGTTTGTCTGTTGCTGAAATTTCCCATTGGTACCAACTAAGTTAACACACACAGTAATAGATTTAAATAATACTTTGGCATATGTGACATGCTTTGCCCGTGGTGACAGTAATTACTGCTTTGTCATACATTTGTAATAAGCTACTTGGGGGAAAGAATAAATCAGTGCTTCAGAAATGTGCAATACAAGTTGCACAAAATACTGGCTTTGGATTAAAAAGGAGCACACATTTTTAGAGAAGTGAGGAAAAATAGCAATTAGCCATTCCTTTATTAATCATAACTATATTAATTATCATTCCAACTAGACCAAGCAAGAAATTAATAAGATTAATTAAGGTTTGTAACATATCAACTGTGTCATTAATATCTGGTTTGGTTCAGCTTGAAGCTTAAGCCTTAATTCCACCAGCATTGCCAAATTCTGACACTCATCAGCATGATGAATTACCCTGCTGATTGGCTGTTTTAATCCTTCCTTGGTGTTTAGTATTCTGGGAGGAGATGTTGTAATAAAGGATGGTAGCTTGCCAACAATTTTTGTGGAGATGGATTTAAAAAAAAATCTGAATCGATAAAGACTTATTTCAAACATACTTGAATTGAAATACTGCAGCTTGCTGGGAGAAAAATGCTTTTGCTCACACCTTTACTCAGTGACAACAGCCCAGAGTCTGGAAAGAAATGTGTTTATTTGGCTTTCTGTAAGCACTTGAAAACCTCTCTGCCCCTGTGCTTTGCCTCCAGTTTTCAGAAATTAGGTTGCAGAGAACAAAGATTAATGCTCTCAGATGATCTTTGGTGGCTTTAGTTTTAGGCAGCTAAAAAATGAATAATTCTTTGYTATTAATAAAGACAACAAAAGATTAAAGGTAAGCTGATTACTGTGGCTGCAAATGAGATACACTTTTGTTTCCTCAAATCCTTAAAGAGCACAGATAAACCTCTGTCTGTGCTGAAGGGTGAATATAACTAGTTACCTTGTTTATCCCAAAGAGCAGYTGAAGCTAGTGCTCAGCTCTGGTCATTTGTCTTGAGAAAGATTGTAYGCGTTAAGATTCAAAGCGTAATTCAGAATTTTAATAATGCAGCAAGCACTGACTCCTCTCTTCTCTCTAAACAACCCGATTGCATCTGAAATTTATGAGAACAAAAGGAAAACGTGCCACCTTCTAACGATGCCCCTGCTTGTCTAATTACTCCTTGGTTCCCCAGTCTGCAAAATTAGCACTGATATGGGTCGTGCCTCCAGGCAAGCACATTACTCTCCATCAGCTCTTCTTCGCAAGAGTGTAGATGTCTGAGTGGATRCATCATGCTGGGCACCCCTCCGAGTCTGCTGAAATTGTGCAGAGGTTTCTAATTTGGCTTCTCTGGATTTCATTAGGAAAGAGCCCTTTTCAGTTTCATTTTGCTCTGGGAAGCACTTCACAAGGTTATTTCCTASACTGTTTTGTGAATAGAAAAGCTGGCTTTTTTCCCCCAGAATATTACCACAACCGCTTCCCAATTGACAGTGTAACATTTCAAGGAATTTTGACAGTTTATTACCTACTTTCAGGTGAACATGTAAACTGTGTATTCAGTTTAGCACATTTAGTGTGAAAAAAATAAATAACTTGCAACAAATGAAAGTTCTGTGACTGAACTACAGGTTAGAGAACTTATAACCTGTAATTTGTATTTTGAAAGCAGAAGAATTTGTCATTTGAAATTGTTTTAAACTTAGTACTGACTGGTAAGTAGCCCTATAACCTTACACTGTCATGAATGTATGTCCYCATATGTTGCTAGTCAGCAGAGAGAACTCTAATCAAAACACCTGYATCAGTCAGATCCATCCTATCTTGTGATGACATGTAGTAATGGAAAGAGGCAGTGCCCTAGCACGTGACCTGATCTCCTAAACATCATATGCACTTTTACCAAGCAAGCTGACTAAAAACATGGTCATAGCAGAAGCATCCAGAAAACTACAAAGGAAKATGGTTAGGAATGACCTGTTGCATTCACAAGCTAAATTCAGTGTGGGAAACCACTGACCGTCGGGGAGCATCAAACTGCTCCAGAGAGCGCTGACCCTGAAGGCACCTGGAGACAGGCTGGGTGTTGTAGCAGCCATGAACAGCAGTTTCCTTCTGGATCTAACTTGAGACCCAGTGTCTTCAGTATAAGTATTGGAGTTACTGAAGTTTTATCCTGCTATAATTTTTTTTCACTGCTGAATGTTGGCTCTGCTCAAAAGGATAACAGTGAGAGGGATCTGCATTTCTTGGGTAAATGTTGATCCTCCTCTACTGAGGCTGCACTGGTGTTACAAAATATCTGGCAGAGCTGCCCAGCGCAAGAGCAGCAGGAGGTACCAGTCCTCCTTTCCGAGGGGCTGGCAGCTGACAACAGAGCTTTTTCAGCAAGGGCAACCCCATGCCTCTTCCAAACTGACTCCTGCCTGACATCAAAGCTCCAGGAGAAAACAGAGGATGCCTCTCCTTACAGGCTTCAAAAACTTCTGCTTAAGAATTTCCAGGAAAGGATAAAGCTACTCCCTTTCATTTATATCCTTTGTCCAGAAAAGATGCCCATGATGGTCATCTTTCAGAGCTTCCGGACCAGGAATAGCCCAGGGCTCCACAGCAGATAACTACCCAGTAATATATACACGATCTGCATTACTCTTTACACAGCATAACCTTGTATTAACATACACTTTAGATCTCTTTGCAAGTTACAGTCATAGATCATATATTTCAAAAGTAGGATAAGTTCAGAATAGTGCATCCAAGTTTTGAAAAGAAGAAAAAGAAACCTKACTTCTTGTATTGTCACTTGGACAAATTCTGCCAGGCTTTTCTGTTGCTCTCTAGTGTTTGGGAYCAATTACAATATAGACTACCAAGAAGACATCTATGTTTCTCTCTCTAATGTTTATGCCACATTTATCACCATTATAGCACACACATTCTCATCACCTATGAAGAGTTAGATAATAGCCCAACCTTTACAACTTAATAACACATTATCCTATGTTACCACCTTCTAAATTCCATAAAATGCATTAACACCTGAATATATGAAATCTGAATTAACTGAAAGACATATAAAATGCTAACAAATAACAACTGCAGCAGATGACTGATAGCTGATGTTGGAATTTCTGTATTCTCAGCACAAGATAGCTCACCTTTTAGCTTCTTCACACAGAAGATTTCTTACTTGAACCGTCCTCTACTAGCAGAGCTTGAAACAAGTGGGAAGGGAGCCTTCCAGAATGCCAAGTCACGACTGCTGCACACAACCTCATAGGTAAAGCTCACACTGGAGTCTGGCAGGGAGGGCGCAGCCAACAACGGTGCTCAGGGGAGTGCAAAAGTTTCACATTTAAACTCACACAAAGAACTCACATCTTGATAAACGTTACTATGCTGGGTCAGGATAAATTCAAGATTCATAGATATGACAAATTMACATAAGGACATTTGATCTTTCTGGAGATGTTTTCCTCATGCTCAACATGGCTATACAAAAGTTCTCATCCACAGACCTTAAAGAATAATAAATGAATAATTAGAAGTATATAATTATACAATATATTTATTATATAGTACACTTTGTATATTATAAGCTGTGCGTTATCTAGTATATAGTGTCATTCCTGTATTAATGCTGGACAATTTCGGAGGCTGACAGATTAAGTTTGTGGAAGAATCAGGCATAAACATGCATTACTTTTGACTGCTAGGTTACTATTCTGACTGCTATAAAATCCTAATATTCCAGACAGCATTTGAAGAAAAGGATTTCTGTTTACATCGGAAGGAACTACAGTCATGGACCACTTTCTTAGGGCACCTAAAGGGAATGGTCATGCTGCCAGCTAATTGATATTTACTAATGATGAACAAGACTACAACGAATTACCACAACAGATTTTGTTCCCATTTACTGCGATGTAAACATCTTCCTCTCAAAGTGATATGTTTAGCATCTGTTCTAATTTATTAAGTTTTTTTCTCCTCCTTAATATAATGACAKAAGATATTTTAGGCTTTTACAACAGCCACTTACTCTGACTTCGCAAAAGATTGAGGTGAATACATTAAAAATGCAAGTTATTAAAACATACATGTATTAACGTAGATGACTATGAATTGCAAAGCTACTATYATCATATAGTACAATTAGGTTGCTATTTAATTCATTTAGATCTCCCTCATTTTGCACACCAAGCATTTCTSGAATTTAATTGGCATGAAAGGCAGAATAAACTATGCACAACAAATTGAGTGTGAAACAATGTTAATTTAGATAAAACTCATTCTGCAAAACTGCTGGTTCAGCAATATTTGCAAAGTGCAAAGGAGGGGAGTCACCAGCTCTGCTTTAATGCCATTGACTCTTCATGTTGTGTCACAGCTGAGATTTTATGCAGGACTGCAGTAGGAATCAGCATTTATTTAAGCCCTAGTTCCAGTGCAAGACTCTTTCATGCAATTATATGAAAAGATACAGAAACTGCTTCAGAGAATACTACTCACATCAATAAAAACTAATGAATATTAGCTATAGAAATTGTTTCAGTTTAATAGTTTGAGAGAATGGACCCGCATTGTTAATTCTGACAATCTCTTGAAGTTAGTGAGAAGTTTGACATTTTCATGTATTTTCATAACTACTGTAAAGATGATTCATTAACGCATTTCAATGCATCCAAGCAGTGCCATAATTAAAAAACACACAAAACAATAACCAAAAAATGTCTCTAGAGAACTGAGGAGGTTGGGGAGGTGGTCAGGAAAGGGATAGGATGCCATGGTTCAGCCTTGAAACAAATGAAAGAAAAGCTTGAATATGTCCAGAACTRGATTAATGTACAAGGCAATAAGTCCTAAGAATAAATTTGTAAGTGGAAGTAAAGCCATTCACACTGTATTATAAAGAATGAAAACTCATTTCATAACAGTTCATGCACTCAAGCAAATTTTCTATTATAAGTCAGACATAGGATTGGATGGACATAGAATAAATAAGCACAGGCAGTGAAGGATTACATATAACTAGGGACTCGGATGTAGCCTCGAAACTTTTTTTTCCTTTTACAGTGTACAAACATGTTATTGTAGTCTCATTTATGGTCTTGTACTTAGTTGAAATCTCTGTACAAATCACTCAATGTAACCTTGTACCTTCTTTTTGTGCATATCTTATCTGCCATATCTTTCATAACTTTTCATTCATCAGGCTATTAGTAGCAGAGCAATGCAACAGGATTCCCAGTTTTCATTCCTTAAAACAGAAACATTTCTAGTAGCTGGTTTCAAACAAGAGAATACATGAGAATAGACAAAATGTTTCACACTGTCCTTTCAATGGATTTAAAGATATGCACATTAGGAATGACAATGGGTAAGAAGATTAGTGAGGTTAGCCTGAAATTCCTTATGTATATATTAGTCATGGAGAAAAATGTATTTTGAACTGTCGGATTGCAAAAGTTAAATTTGCATGTAGCCCATCATTATTAAATATCTACTGCATATGACTATCTATAGTGGACTTTATAAGGCACAGAAATTCTTGATGATAAATCAGTGAAAGTAGTAAGATTCTATGTGTTAGAGAATAATGAAACATATTATATACTACTTTATAATCATTATCATAATGAAATTTATTGGCAGGATTAGCTGGTGTGATTTTACTTTTTTTCCCATGTAAATAATTGATCTTAACTGCAGTGCTTAAAAGCATTATCTTTGTAAAACAAAGTTAAAATGGTTTATTGTTGACTGAGATTACCTTGTTCAGGTTAGCCTATTTGTGGAGAAAAATTGTATCTTTCTTTATGAAACCCGTTCCATCTTGTTAACTGGACTCCAGTACAAACTATGGCGTAATAAAAATGCAGTGAGAAGCTAAGCACTTTAAGAAAGGGATTTGAGGCCATATCTGCAAAAAAAGGGAGTATCAAGATTCCTCCAAAGTATTGCAATAAATGTATTATTGTTTGTGTCAAAAGTGAACAAATTACTGCTCATAAATTTGCAGTTGGAAATCAGGCTAAAGTAGGTTTTCACTGCTTCAGTCACTGTGGTTAGTTTACAATTCTATATTTGRGATCTTTTTCAACAGTTAGTAAATTCTGAAGGAATTCAGGCCATAGCTGGTAGAAATTAAATTCTTCTCATCCATTACTGATTGTTTATCAAGATGAATTAAAGTAATCCTTAGCATTTAATATAGTCTGGCTCACTACCTTTACTGGAATTACTTCTCAGAATTAAGCAGCTTAAGAAATGTTAGAGAAGAAAAACATCAGCTATTAATTTGCAATTTCAAAAAATAAATTTGCCCATCTAATAAAAGAAGAAAAAGAGCAGCTCTCTACAAGCACAAACCTGTGATTCTTATCTATACAGCATGCATCAAACATCACAGATTTGGATACTGTGCTAAAGATACATGTACTTTGATTACTTTTTAGGCTGCTTTTGCTTAGATGTATGTAAGTGTGCTGCATCAACATCTCTCTTTAATGGGTGTTCTCATGTACAGAGTTTGGACTATACCAGGTACCACCTTCTCTTGAAATGCTGATATTCTTTTTGTAGAAAAATAGTCTACCCAAAAAGGTATTAACTTCAAAATTTAGGCTTTCATTAAATTTTAAGACAAGCTATAAAGTAGCAGGCTCTWGTTTCCAGTTGGGTTTTAAATTGTGTTTTATATCATCTGCAGGAGTGGGGTTTGAGTGTGTCCTACTGCTTCTGTACCTTCAAAAGATTTTTACTAATGTACTTTGGAAAAAGATTATTTCCCCATTCAACAGTGCGCTAGGATGCAAGGCAGAGCCATGTCAAGCTCATCATCAGGGGACAGAAAGAACTTGCAGTAAAATGGATGTTTATAAAACTTTCCTTTTTTGGCTCACAGCTAAAGCTGGGCAGCCAGTTTGCATCCTTCTTGCTGCAAGGAAATAAAGGATATGGCCAGCATTAGTTTTCCTTAGCATGCCACTCATGTTTCAGAAGAGCTCATATGYGGAATTTCATTGGTATTCCTGTTGTATGCTGCATAAAACAAAGCATCCTATGCAAATACCTCCACAATAGAGATTTAATACGCCTGTTAGCTTAGAGTTTCCGTACTGCTTTTTCACTGTAAGCTACAAAAGATTGTGTTGAAACATTTTGTGACACTCCTGAAGGGATAAGTGTAACTGTTGGCTAGCTCTAGAACAAGAGAGGAAGAATCCAATGCTTCAGGGGAATGGAAAAGAGAGGAAATGATTCAGGAAAAATAGTAATATATAAGGGCATAAAAATACTCAGAGGACTTATTTTTAAGATAACCTTAGAACATGGCCTGTGGAAAACCTTTTAAGATTATTCTCTTCTGTTGGAGTCCACAGCTCCTGGGTGCAAGGTTACAGCCTGTCCTGACTTGTTCAACCCGCAACCAATAGAGTAGTTTCACAGTGATATCAAAGTACATGAARTTATGAAGTACAGAGTATGATACAAGAGGAAATTTAGGGCAATGAGATCCAATTGCAGCACCACCTTTCTCCCCTRCTGACAGGGCTGTTGCAGTATTTGAGTTTAATCAGGTTAAAAGCAATGTTTTCTCTTTTGAAGACACAAGAATTTTCTTGAAGCCAGTATAATCACAGTGCAGGAAATGATCATGCATGTTCACAGGCTCTATGCTAGAATGAAGTGCTGTCCTTTTCTATTTAGAGTCGTAGTTCTTGGGAGGGGATAGTGTATTAAATATGTGGACCCATGTTTGAAAGTCACATTGACCCCTATTTAGCAATAAATCTCAAGTCTCCCACAGGATAGGAGAGTAAATATCTGATGAGCATTTATATCTGTATCATAATTATCTTAATTGAAAATTTTGCTATCCTGAATAATAATTTCCTGGTTACTTATAGCCACAAACCAGAGGATAAGAGCACTGGACAACAGTCTTCAATGTGCAGGACTGAAGAGCRTGTGTCAAGACAGAGCACTGAGGGAAATCCTGGATGTACAAATCATTTCTGCCCATTGCCTTTTACCTCAAAGTGTCATTTCAGGTAAAGTAGGCAGGACAAATTACACCTGTAGTTCTGCCTGCTAGGGCATTTGCAATGAAGRAGTCTTCCCCTCCTTCTAGATCTGGTCCCTCCCAAAAAGCTAAGCCTGGAATAACCCCCTGCCCCTCGGGGCTCTCGCTAGTGGCTGAAGTTTTGCACAGCAAGGGGTGCATGTGTGGGAGTAGAAGCTGCATACAGAGATGTGGGCTGCACTCACTGCACACTGAGGAGCCAGGATGAGGAACTGCCCTTAGAAGGGCCTGTCACCTGGGAGARCCGTGCGAGACAGGCCTTGACCCCCAATTTGGCAATAAAGAACTGACATGAAAGAGCCACTGGCAAGTTAAGGCCAGCAGCATAAAAGCAAATCATCTAAGATGAGCACAGGCACAGCTACGAAACACAGGACAGCGCATTGCAGCTACCAAGAGAGCTACCAAAGGGCTCGTCAAGACCTGCTGCTGTCTCAGTCTAATATAACTTCAAGTCAGACCTATTCAACTTGATTGTATTAGTAGTCACTGTGTTCTCGGTCAAGTGATTTTTAATTATCCTGCAGTATGTTTACTCAAAGACACAGAARAAGAAAAAAAATACGTCAAATATTTGAACTCAACTAACTTCTGTTTCCTTTGGAGTTTTAGAGATGCATCTGCAGGRGGTTTAGCTCACAGATATGGGAAGGCAAAAGGCACCTTCTGGCAGTATTACACCTCATCTATCACTCTTCCAGTAGGCTTACTGTTATTTTGACCAGCCCAACAGATGAGATTTCCCTTATTTCTTATAAGRGATCACTCTACAGATAAAGTAATCACTATCTGAACACTTTTAGCAATGACTACATTTACTCTTAATCACAATTGTCTTATTCACTTCCTCAAAGTTCTTTAGGAGTCAACACAAGTGCTAAGTTTGCCTTTTAACAGTGCCCATAGTGTTTCCTTAGCATAGGGTCGCAGCCCATCGCCACCTTCCCCACATTGGCTTCTGTCCCTCCCTTAACTCCTTCAGTCTGCCCACCACTGTAGCATACAGTGCACAGAAGCTGAATTCAGTATTGGATCGGCAGTAAATCTCTTTTACTGCAGACACAGAACACCTTATAACACTGARCTGTACCACGGTTCACTACTTAACCAATTTGTTTCCTTCTCTTTCTCTAATTATGCGTGTCATGTTTACAGTCCACAGTGAGATACAAGGATTTTATAAGAATTAGACTGTTCTAAAATAATTTCCTTATATAATTACAGGTTTGAGATCACATTACTATCAAAAAAAAGTTCTAATGCAGTAATATTTTTCTTTTATCCTGTACTGTTTTCAAAAATTGCTTTACAATAATCATTCTCATTCCAAATCATCATACTATACTATGCATACACACTAATTGACTGGTTCATTTCTTCTTCCATGAGAGATTTTATTTTGGCTTAGGGGACCGATTATTCTGTTGTAAAATACTTGTGGAAAATTTGTGAGTTTCATATCCAAGATAGGAGATTCAGGTGAGTAATATGAATTGATTATTATGATCAAATGAAAGCACAAATCACAGACAGGAGGATATATTTGGTTTACAGTGTATCTCTTTTTAAAGCACTATTCCAAATCATGTAAGGCTACAATTGTTGATTAATGACTCCTGAAATGCCTTTAGCATCTATGCAGTCTGCCTGTGATAGAGCAAAACAGAGCCAAGGCTTTTCTTATGCTGAATTGTTGGCATCTGGGCAATTAGAATCCCTGAGAGGCAGGAAGGGAAATAAACCAGGCTTGAAAATTAGGCTGCTCACTCGCTGAGAAGTTTACAGGATGGAATATACATGAAATATATCTAATAAAAATATTCATTATATAAATATTTTTGGTAATATGATTATCAAAATTAATGAATGAATCAAAACAAATGAGAGTTTCAATACCATGATCTTAAATGGGTTTGATTCTCAGTTGGTATCAAGTTGAATAGCCACTTAAATCTGTTGACTTAAATCCATTAGGAGTTTTATCAAGCACATTTAGGTGAAGATGCTGCTCACTAATAGTGAAAATAACAACAAAGGTTGTAAAAATCTGTCATCATCAGAAGTCCCTAAAGCCAGTGCTTCAGAGTATGTCCATTGCAGCAGTGCCTAAGTCAGCTCTTTCAGGTGAAAGGCTCCCACCAAGTGAGAGCTCACAGCAGAACTGTAATGACAAATACCTCTGTTCAAGCATAGGCAAAATTTTGGGACAGATTTAATGAGACAAATGAGGTTTAGCTAAGATACTCAAAGTAATTCTTTCACTCTTCATTAAAGYGCTTTTGTATCCTTGGATTCTGGCTTTATGTCTCAGTTGAAAACAGCTTCAGTGCCTACTGCAGGCTAGGATTTTAATACAGTGCTCATTCTGAAGGAAGAATGACCCTTATAGAATTTAATTGACCACAGCATTTCTTGAGAACGACCAGGGTAGTCTCAGAGGTTCCCCATGTAAGTAAGAGCAATAATCATCGC
Organism: Nothoprocta perdicaria; assembly: GCF_003342845.1. Taxonomy (NCBI): domain Eukaryota; kingdom Metazoa; phylum Chordata; class Aves; order Tinamiformes; family Tinamidae; genus Nothoprocta; species Nothoprocta perdicaria. The sequence goes on from NW_020454649.1 coordinate 2,024,042, forward strand.
TCACTGATGAAATGGAGTGCATCGTTATAGAGTGCACTGATCCAAATCCTAATGGGCTAAGTAAAGAAGGAAAAAGGGATTCTTAACTTGGATTTTTTTCTGTATGCGTCAAAAACAAAACAATATACTAAAAATGTTAGTTGCTGAAATGCTATTTTCAAGATGAATTGGTTTTCTGCACCCTTTTCAGCTCTGCCCCCCATTCAGGTCCTTAGCYTCCCTCTTGCTGCCATAGATAACTCCAAGAACCATGGAAACTGCCTCTTGTAAATCCTAAATTTAACCTCTGTTCAATCCCCTGCCCTGTACAAACCCCCCTTTCAGTGCATGCTGTCATGAGCCTGCAATTACCAAGTTATCCACATCTATTTATTGTATCTACCCCACTGCATATTTTTTCAGTCAGTAGGTCTGACTTCTGTACAGTGACCTCCACAAAAAAGTCATGCCTCCCATTAATACAATATTACATCTATTTTTCTGTTCAATTTCTCCTGCTTAATTCCCTCACTGCAGCATATTTGCCTTAATTCAATTGGAAACATGATCTCTCTGTAGAAGGCCACAGCCAGTCGACTGAGGGCCTCACTGCAATTATAAGTAATCCTACAAAGAAATGAATAAAAATGCAATTACATAACATTTTAAATGCAAGCTGTACCACAGCTCTGCTAAAATGTCAGCCCCTATGAGCAGGCTGCAATGCAGTTGAAAATTTGGTCTCTAATATGAATTAGATTTCAGGGAGATCACTTACAGGCCCATTTTTCTCCTTCACACCAGTCCCAGTGACTATTACCTGTTCCCCTTGCCCTCCATACCTAATTTGATTCCTGTTAAACTCCTATTCCTAAGTGTCTTAGACATTTTCAGTAGACTATTCTTCAGCAAGTGGGGAAAAAAAAAGTGGGTTTTGTTTGCTTCTTTTTGCCAGAAATATTAGTAAAATACAATTATTGGTAAAAACAGAACCCTGTCAYTTCTATTAATGCATCATAGCACTAATTGCAGTGAACAGTAATCATTTGCTTTGAATCAGATTGTAATTATCTCTTCAAACTGTACAGAAGAAGGGGTTCAGGTGCCATTTTTCTTCCTTTCTCCTCCCTGAGCAGGTAGGGCATTCAGTTCCCAGTTAAGATGTAGAATTAGCGTTCAAGAGACAAGGTTATAGCTATACTTCCTTGTATGACTTAGGCTGATTTGCCTCTTTCCAGCACATAAATCCATAAACTGAGAATAATTATTTGCCTTTCTTCCTCTGTCCATCTTGCTGTAGGAGCTTGAGCTCCCACATGAAAAGGAACACAGGTCTTGCRGTAGACTAGTGCTTCTATCAAAATGCACAGGAAGAGAAAGACTTAAACACTTTTTCTTTCCTCACTGCCCCCCAACCSCTTTCCTTGAAAACATTCCTGTATTTTTGTTATTCTGGTAGGTATAGTGTTATTAAAAAAGTCACTTCCCCCCCCGCCTCTGTTCACAGAATGTGTATCCCCTACACACCATAAAAATAACCCAGCTACTATGTAAGTGATTTCTGCCAATTCGTCAACACATTGACTGTTTCATATAGAATTACAAAGCTTTGGACTGTTTCAGATGGACCTAAAATCCTTATATTCGTTGTCCCTATTGGTMACATATTTAAATTCTTATCTTGCTTATTTGATATATTTTTTGAAAAAAGACARTTTTTTTCAAATAATACTTGCACTTACAAACTGTAATTTTATAGTAGATTCCTTGACATCTTAACTTTGCAGCAGTCTGTTCTAGAATGCACTGCTGCCCAGAAATTTGCCCATTAAATACTTTTTAAAAGTTAACACAGACAAGATTAGGATGGATTTATTAAAAAAATGAAAAATAGTTTTCCTGGTTTTGCTGTATGCTTTTATAGTTAACTTATTCATGTGAATTTTATTGTATTGGATTTATCATTTAACATTCAGATTTATCAAAAATCACTGTTTTAAGTACTAAAAAGTGAATTCTAACTCAACCAAATATATAAATAGATGGTGACATTGCTGAGATTCTAACTTCTCAGTTTAGACAAGTTCTCTTCTCAGCTTTTAACTACTCTATGCTTACTGAAGTTTGAGGTCAAGCTTTACTTGAAATTTTAATATTCTCTGTGTGAGATACTTGCAAGTCAGCTGTAATTGTAATATTTCTGATTCAAAGTCTTTTTATTTCTTTTCTTTTTCTACTTCAAACACCATTGCTTCACGTGCAAGAGAATAATTAATACTGTGTCAGCAGTATCTACTGGAAAAGCCCACGATTACTGCATTTTATCTTATTATCAAGCTGAAACTTGGGATACAACTCCCTTCAAGAAGTATTTCATTATTTTGAATCAAGTGCTCCCAGGACTATTCTGGCTAGTGCCTCCATGAACTAGTCTTCAACTCAGCAAAGAAACAAATACAATTAGCTCTTTAAAGAAGTAGGTCAACTACRCCTAAGAGATGCCCTCAGTTTAGCAGCATACAATTTCTCAAGCTTCCTGTCCACGTGTGGTGGAGTAGTTGCACCGCTCTAGCTGTTGCTCACTCGATCTAGGAAGAGCTTCCTGGCCGTGTGTTTAGCTAGTGGGTTTTCTTATTTGTTTGATGTCAGTGCTATTCTCCCTTGTGATGGGCTGACAGAGATTTCTCCTACTGATTTCTTTAAATAGTACTCTCCTAACGCTTTTCACACTTTTAATTTTTTCCCTCCTTTCACACTTTCCCCACCCTCATTTCCCTTTATGTGTTATTTTATGTACCTTAGCCAAAAATAAATTCTGAAAATACTGTGATGGCAGCTGATATCCTGACAGCTAATATACATTGATCTAGAGCTCAGGTTTTCAGATCTCACTACAAAAGACATAGCCACCATTTGCGAAGATGGTCAGAGTTTCAAAGAGACAGACACTAACAAGAGGAATGTAAACTGTTATGGTATGTTTAGCTTTGTGAGAAAAACAAGTAACATGGGTCACATTAGAGAAATGCCAAACAATGAATGATTGAAACTGACCAACAGTTCTTATTTTTTTTAAAAGGAAATTGATGCATAAGAGAAAAAAAGAAATAACTTTTTAGCAAAGTAAAAATATTGATTCTAACTCAGTTAGAGTAACTTTAGAATTAGGATTTTGAAGAATACCAAGGATTTATATGGTCCATCAAACTGCGTGTGTTTACATTCCACAGGAACACTATGTAATCATAAACCACTATGACTTATGTCATGAACTAATCTCTAACTAAAAACAGTTAGAAATATCCTCAATGGGCAGATTATAACATAATTGTTTAAAACTTCTTTTTTAAATCATCTTCCTGTGAAGCATCTGGTACTAGTCACTGACAGAGGAGGGATGTTCGATGTGACAGCCTGTTAAAGCAACTCAGGAAGGTAATTGTTATGATGCTGATGCTTTGTTTGAGCTGCTAGAAAATACATATCTTAACCACAATGTGCCTTTCTGTAAAAGTGATCATTGTCATAGCAACAGAAGCAGGAGGAAAGTGGCCCTCCTGCTTTTACCAAGAGCTGTCGAGTGTCACACTGTCTCCTTGCTGTATTTCTCAGTATAGGCAGTATGCTGAGGAGCGCGGTGAGCATCACATTAGCCCTCTGGAGGGTGGGGGAAAGGGTTTGCTGGAAGCAATGATGCAGCCAGAGGATTTTCAGGATGCCATGAGATACAAGGAAGACAAAGTCAGGAGATGGAAACTTGCCACAACAGGAGAAAGTGAGGAAGAGTCATGGGGCACTGCTAAGCCAAGGAAGCAACAGAAAACCTCCAGAGCCACCACATGCACTCAGTTGCACTTCAGAAAGTCCCCAAACTATTTGAAATSACAGCTAAAAACATTGTCGCATTGGAAGGGACACAGTAGTCAAGATAAATCGCTTTAAAATCCCTCTTTATAATTCTTAGTTTTCCCTGTATTAAAAAAAGAACTTAATTAGCCCTTTTAGTCTTAAAGCCATTATCGTTTAAGAGCTTGTAAGTATTGCAGARGGAACTTGCTGTCAGCAAGAGTCTCAGATTCACACACACCCCTCGCTGCCCCAGCAGCAGCTGCCTAGAGGTCCCACCAGCCCCTTTCCTGCTGTCAGCTCACAAACTCTCCCTCAACAGAAATCTCTCATGTATCTTCTCTCAGATCATAGCTGGTACCACAGCCACATGGGTACCAGATATAACTATTTCAGCAGGTCCTGCCAGGYTAGATTCTGCAAAGATATTGCACTCAGGACACATGACATGACATTGCACTCAGGACACTCTTCTCTGGAGAAGAGAYGGCTCAGAGGGGATATGATTAATATGTATAAGTTCAGGAAGGGAGAATGCAGGGAGGAAGGGGACARGCTGTTCTCACTGGTGGCCAGYGATAGGACGAGGGGTAATGGCCACAAGSTGAAGCATAAGAAGTTCCGTCTCCAGGTGAGGAGSAACTTCYTTACTGTKAGGGTGACAGAGCAGTGGAACAGGCTGCCCAGGGAGGTTGTGGAGTCTCCTACTCTGGAGGYCTTCAAAACCCGCCTGGATGCCACCCTGTGCCACATGCTGTAGGTGTGYCTGCTTGAGCAGGAAGGTTGGACTAGATGATCTGTAGAGGTCCCTTCCAACCTTAAATATTCTGTGAATCTGTGAATCTATGACAGATTAAAGTGAAGCCTAAACAGGTGCAACATATTTAGACTAAAGCATTGAGGAGATTGCTTACACCTTGGTAAATTCCCCTCAGCCAAGCTGTCTTCTGCTTTGACACCACAAAGCAGCTTGACTTCTTTACAGCTTTCATATTTCCAACTTCCCTATGAGGTTCTCCTCCTGTCCATGATTTTGGGAGCCCCAAACTGCCCTTTGGTACCTAGCCTTTTCTCCCCAAGAAATCAAAGCCACCCAAACTAGAGGAAAACAGGAAGACATCTTCTCCTTTCAATTAATAACTCAGCCATGGCTATCATAGCATCTTCATGGTTGGTGCAGGAGGTTACATGTGGTGTGTAYAATTTTGCACCTTTTATGTTGCATGTTAATATTGATCCGGAAGGAAAAAAAGGAAAGAAATGGCAGTTTCCCCCAACACTGCCATGCACTGAAACAAGGGTTACACTTGATCATTAAGGTTAGACAGACATTTTCCCCAGATGGTCACAGCCAGAAATACTTGTCTTATGAATTCTATTACATAGCTTGTTATTTTTTGTATTAGAATGATATTTTGATCCCCTGAAAAATAAATGAGACCTTTCCTGTCACCTTTCACAGAGATAGAATTTAAAATTACAGAAGGATGTTTTAAGACATTAATATTTCAGTAAGAAAAAAAGACTTAATATCAAAATGAAAAGAATTGCAAGATTAATAACTGCAAATTCAACCCTGAAGAGCAGCTGATTTAATAAGAATAGAATATTATTTTGAAAAAGTCATGGACTATAGCAACTATTTCTCAATAGTTTAGTTAAACTATAATGCAGATAGGCTATTTTCAGCATCCTTAYTTATGCTATTTTTATTTTTAAATATCAAAATAATTATTGACTTTCAAGTAGATTAATCTCCTTTTCCTAAAGAAAAAAGTAATTAACCCTAAGCAGCTTTAACAAGTACAACAAAACTTACTAATTTTTAATTGGTGATGTAACAGGTTAGTGAAACATACTCACTGAAAGAGAAACCAGGATTAGATGCAATGTTTTGGCCACGAGGCATTCTGTGGGCTGAGGAGAAAAGAAAAAGGTTACATACTACTAATTTCTTCTACTGCCAGGAGAAGCCCTGGCAGTCAAACATCACCTTTAATCTTTTATTTCTTCTGTTAATTTTAGTTAATTTGCTTTTAACTTTAATGCATTTATTTAAAGAGATCCCACTTATTCCATTCTAATGGCTCAGCAATATAATTCACACAAATGTGGTGACTTCAAACTACTTCATTGACTTCAAACTACTTCATTGACTTCAAACTACTTCATTGACTTCAAACTACTTCATTGACTCTCGCACAGACCTGTTTGCGAAGCTAGCTCTCAGTTTCAGGTTGGTCAAGTAATACCATTCGTACAGAATAAACTTCCTTTCTTTTAAAGCTCCTACTGGTACTTTTTCAGGGGACTATTTTCAAGCTCTAWGAGTTACGCCAGTCCTAGCAAACATGAATCTAAAAGCTTAAAGTTGTTTGTAAGACATAGCCAGAAAGGCTTCATGGAAAAAGAATTTAGTGGAGTTCCTTTGTTTGCCTTAAAATGAGGGAGAAAAAGGATAGAGAACTTTCCTTATTCCCAATGTCCTGCATCCAGATAGTTAAAATAAAGCATCCTTTTCCTCACAAAACCAGGAGGGTGAGCAGGCCACTCGATTCTTCTCCCTGCCTTCTCTGACATGTAAGAGCTATTGAGCTTCCTCCACGTAGGGAAAGAACTCCATCCAAAAAGAAACCACAGCATGAAGTATCACCTTCTTCCCTGAACGCATAGYTCTGCTGCAAACCTCCTCCATAAATAGGCTCTAGATAAAATGYCACATTAGGAACAAATGCAAGGAAAAAAAGGCACAACCTGATTACTGGATAGAAAAAAAAAGTCTGTGACCTCAGTATCCAAAATAGAGTACACATAATGCTCTGCTGTTGCTATTCAGCACAAACTACGTTAGAGCTCTGGGATCATTCATTGTTTCAGTCCTCCTCTTATTGCACTGCTCTTCTGGAAGATGCTTTATACACTTTTTCTGTCCCAGTCTTGCCTGCTTCTGTCACAAAAGTGTCCTTGGCTTTTTTTCTTGCATGTATGTGTGTGTGTGTGTGTGTGTGTGTATTGAAACTTCAGTTTAATTAATGAACTTCAGACTTATTAATTCTCAGACAGTCCCTAGAACCATGAAAAGACTACACACAAAAATTAAGGCAGAGTACAACATTTGACAAATTAAGGTCTCATTCTATCCTCTGCCAGGACATGTGCTTCCACAGAGGTCAATGACTTCATTTGATTACAATAGTGTTCAAGGTCTGCTTTTATTTCCTTGTTTTTATTGTCTCCATCTGGGATGATAAGATTAAACTTAAYCAGAGAGTAAACTATGTGCTCAAGACACTGATATAAATAAGAATTAAAGCTCATAAAGTCAGTGCATTTAGACTTTCATAAAAATGGTGGGAGTTAACACATAGGACTTTACTTGGAAGCAGTCTCAACACACTGGAAACACATGAATAGTGCATAATAATAGAGTTTAAGAACTGAAGAAAGAGTCAAACTGGTTCTCAGGAGATAGGGGATATAGTCTCTCCCAGGCACAGACAGGGAGAGACTATATACACAAGGCCAAAAGTCCTTAAAATGAATAAGGCAAGGACCAGGTTCAGTAACAACTCATACCACATGCAAGCAGAAGAAAGAAAACAAACAAACGAGTAGTTATTCCAAGTGCTTTATATTATTTTAAGCAAAGTATATTTTGTAGTTTTCCAAGACACAATGGCTGTATTAAAACAATAAGAAATGCTGTATTCTCCATTTCAGGTACAAGCAACAAGGTAACTTAACCAAATTCTTTCCTCATACAGTCATAGCAAAACTTCTGAACTGAATATCAGCTGATGATTTGATGGATTATTAGCCTAGATTATTCCTGTTTTCTTATATTGGTTAGAATTCTCAGAAGAGTACTACYCAAGCAGAAACTTACCTGAATTTGCTGGCATAGCCTTCCACCCCTCACCCATGATTGCATTGTATCCATGATTGCATTGTATATGAACCATCTTAATCAAATATTTGTCCAATTGTGTTAGCTACATTTGCAACCCCTTTTGGGCATTTAGTAATAGCTCAGTTGTAAGAAAAATGCTRCCAGCACATGCTAAGGAAGATGCCAAAGGTAGCTCCAGGCTGATCTCTTTTCCTCTTATAGCAATTGTTACATGGAATTATTTTCACATGAAACCAATCCGAGTTTACTGGTCATGTGTTAAGAATACAAGTAATCAATATGCAGCTGGTTGTGGGATAACTGCAGTACTTCAAGGGCCAGCAGGAGCCACAGAGCATCTTTGGCATTTTCTTGTGGGCACCGTTTTATATGCCCCATTTAGCACCATGCCACACAATTTCAGCTAACTGAATTTTACTTATGATATAATAAGTTATGTTTATTATAAATAAGGACATTAATATAAATAAGGCATCTTTATTATAAATAAGGACAACCCTTTTTTCCTTGAAAAAGCCTTTAAAGGCCTCAGAATTTTGTTAATTAAGAAAAAATTATTCAAAACAGAGACCATGTGATTATCATCTCACAGATCCAATACAAGAAAAAAAGGGAGTTACAAGTAGTGTTTTCCAGAAATGAGGCAGTAAAATCGCTAAATACAGAAAGAGAGTTTGGTATTTCTTGTGGATATTCACAAGGCCCAAAAGACCTTAGAAAAGCACCATCTTTTATGCTGATAATGAATTGCATGAATAAAATAAAAAATAAAGTTTAGATTTCTAAACTGAGGCCATTATAAGCTTAATATGACTGAGGGAAGGAGGAAAAGCAAAGGTGGCTATAAACCACCTTCCTCAGGTGTTTGTTTTTCAGTCTCCMGTATACCTTAAAAAAGCCTTGGGCCTCCTTGAACTGTGCTCAGGCAGCCACAACTTGTATGTGGAGAAACTACCAGCACTGAAGGACAGCAGAGCTCGTCTCCAGGAGCACCCCTAGGAYGTGACAAGTGACTCACCCCATAGAGGGAAACCCACTTTGCATGTGTGTGTGCACGCACACTTTGCAGCGCACTGTAAGCTGTTTGTTAGTAATTAGGTACATCCGACCTACTGTCTCTGCGTATGCTGGGGTTATTCAAAGAATTACTGTTATTATTTCCCACTTACATGTTCATCACTCACGCAGAGAAGGGGACGAGGGTAGTCCGCACACAGCAACGGTTGGGTAGGGATGCAGTTCACAGGCAGAACCAAACAGGAGTCCAGCCATGTTGAAATATAATTAGGAAGCTCTCTGATTAAAGATAACCAGCATTCAGGGACGGGAGCAACCGCACCTCTGCTCTGACTATTTCTGTGCATGGTGGGTCCACAGTTACTATTATAATTTGTACAAATGGCTAAAGCTATGCAATTTTACCAGTTTCCACCCTTTCTTGTTACAATGGGGAAACTTTCACTGATGCCACACTTTTTTTGGATGGAGAGCATTCAGCATTCCGTGACAGCAAAGAACAAAATATTTCATATAGCTTCACAAGGGACTAATTTTKTTTCATTTCATTTCATTTTTCTAAGCTTAAAATGTCACCTTGCAGGAGCCATATGGAGAAAACAAAATAATTGTGCTGTAATCTTCAGTTAGAAACTTCAAGGGAACCTCCTGGAAAAGCTGCATGTGACCTGAGAGCTGCAAGCTCAGCTGCATGCTGAGACTCGTTGTCTATCATAATCATCTGTGCACCATGCTTAAAGGCTGTTTCAAAAGCAAATAGGAATGGCATTAGCCTAACTGGCTGGAAAACAGTAGGGAACGTCTGCTGGTACAAACTTCTGTGACTTCCCCASATGAGACTGGACAGAACAATTTTTACTTTCAAAGCTTGGTAACTGCTCCTGTCCAGGCAGTCTCACTGTTTAAAGATCTGAAGATGACCTGGCTGTTTGGTTTGATTGTGGGCACTTATGCAAGCAGGCAGTTTAGAAAAAAGAGACACATGGGCAACATTGCTGTTGGTACCATCAAGGGCAGAAGTACCATCCTGAACCCACTGTAGAYGGTGGAAAGTAACTATTTTTTTCTGAGGAGATTTGAGTGTTCTTCTCATTTGAATGTAACTTCTTGGGTGAGCTAAGGAAACCATATTGGTAGGTACACAGAAAGTTACAGACACATACATTACTTAAAGTCCTACTTATTGCTCCCCGTGCATGTGAATTTTTGTTTACAGCACATAMTATAGACTACAGACACGATTTACAACACTTACGTGAAGACAACACAGACTCTGGTTCTCAAATTCTCAAGAGATTTCCTGTTTTAAACACACCTTTTTCTCAATGAATTTCTTGTTAATGGAAATGTTAAGAAAGATGTAGTATTCTATTTATTACGTATTAACTTTTAACTTTTTGTCTTTGTTAGTGTCCTATAGTACAATAGTCGAGTCTTTCTTGGAGACATAAGCATCTGGTGAGATAAGATAGGGATGTCTCCATAATGCTTATAGAGACATAAGCATTTCTCTGGTGTAGTTTATAAATCAGGTACAGGAAACCACCCAAGACAAGACGGCATAYTTTTCAGGTGTAAATTACCACTGAACTTTTCATTCATGTCTATATTAACTAGAAGTTTTCATCATCTGATGGTTGTAGCCTACTGTATGAATGCATAAGATGATGTACATCTTACCCACGCCAAATATGTATTCATCTAATGAAATACTAGTTGTGCTTGAGGCATACTAGTATTAGAAGACTGGCACTGCTGCTGCTTTTTTTTTTTCTTTTTTTGTGAATAAAGGATTTCTATCTCCAGGACCATCAGCATGGAGCCTTCCACAAGTCATAAATTCACCAAGAGAAGAAAAGAATAGTGTGAACATATCTGAAATAGATCTATACACTGAAGTGTGGAACTGTGCAGTCCCAATTCATGGCTGTGCAGTTCTTCCTAAACTGACTCTTCTGAACTCTGCCAGGATTTGATGTAGTTTGCTTTCAATTACCCTGTGGTGGCTGCCACCACTTGCATTTGTCAAACAGCAAGACATGTATTACTAGCATTGATATTAGGTTCCATAGGGCAGTTACAGGAGAAGCCACACTACAAGACTGTCAAATTATGCCTTGCAGGTGTAACAAAATGATAGGAATAGAGTCTCAGCTTTTGGACCTAGGGTACTAGAAAGCCTTTAAAGAGCAGATGTTGTTAGAGGGAAGGTGGTATGGTAAAGGTATATATAATCACAGGCATGTACTGCAGCCCCCTATAAGGAGCGGATGGGAGTCACTGGCAAACCAGAGCAGGGCTTTCATGCACAGGCTAGGTGGAGGCTGCAAATGCACAGGGAGCTCTGCAGCAGGAGGACAGGCCAAACGCCAGCCTTGGAAAGGTGCAGAGAATGCAGTGGCGGCACGGGTAAGCAGAGAAATCCAGTGTATCTATGTGTGTGCCCTGGTGAAGAGGATAGAGAAGGGAGCAGTGCTTTCCATAGCCTCACAGAGAATGAGAATCTCATTCCCACCCATACCTAGTGGGCTTGCAATGTAAGTAGATCTTCTCCTTCTGTCCTATAGAGTATTAATAAGAGCAGAATCATAGTGGTTGGAAAAGACTTCCAAGATCATCAAATCCTGCATTACTCAGAACTAACACCAACCCATCTAGAACAGTGCCATGGGAGAAAGGAATGGGTAAGGGGGAACCAGGCCTTTCCACACACCTGGTTCATTCCTGCCATCCCATGTGTTGGGATCAGCTCTTTTCTGGCAGGGAATTGTTCCTGAGAGAAAGGTTTTTTTTTGTTTGTTTGTTTGTTTGTTTTTTTTGCTATAGGAACACAAGAAATCATAGAAACATAGAGTGCTTAAGGTTGGAAGGGACCTTCCCTGCCAAGGGAGGTTGTTTAACTGAAAGCCAAAGTGAGATGGCCCCTGAGATCCCTTTAGAAGATACAGTGTTTCTTCCAAGGTTTTGTGGGATGTGCCATACCACCACTGACTATTCTTTTCAATGACTATAGGATTCAGTCCATAGTAGTATAGTCCTGGAAGGAGAAGTGCCTTTGAGTGATTACTAGGTAAGAAGCCATTTTGCTCAGAAACTGTAAGAATGTAAGTTATTCAGGATGGAAATCCCTGCTACCTCCCATATAGTTCAGTTAATTGTTCCAGGTGGACCAATTTCTGACTCCTGCTGGTAATTGGCTTGTGCTCCAAGGCTCAATAGCTCTTGCAAACTGAATTCTACCTTATATAATTGCAGCAGCTGTTTTTATTTGATATAGTAACTTCTCTTTAAAATAGATTCAAAAGGCTTCACTGTGATTTCCAGATGACCTCATATAGTAGGTACTCACTTAATAATAATGGATGTCACCGTTACTCTTTTTGTATTGCTAGGTTTGTAAGTAGCAAGCTACATAAAATAAATTTCAATCTATTTGATATGGCTAAGCCAATAGCAAAGCTTTAGTAAAGAGAGGCAGCACTGCACACAGGAAGGCCCTGAGTGCGTAAGTAAAGATGAGGCTTTCAGGCTCAGTTGTCCTTGAGAGGATATGCTGTAGGTTAGAAATCAAAGCAAAGCCACTTTTACCTATGTTAAAGGCAGAAGCATATTCTTACTGGATAACCTAAAAGAAAATTGTGAGTAACTCACTCAGTTAAAGTAATAGAGACTAAAGAGATTCTGAAAATAATCAAATAAGAATTATAAGACATCAATATGATATTGCACAAGGATTTAGTGCAAAAAGTAAAAAGCAGAATAATTTCAATACCTAAATTTGAAAGCCTCATATTAGTTATGAACTTTGGAATGTACAGTATAAGCTTGAAGAAGATTTCAGATGTTAGTTAAATCTAAAAACTGGAAGGACATTGAAAGGGCACAGTATATATATATATTTATTAGGAAAAACACTTTAGTTAGAAAAAGAAAAACCTCAATAAAGTTATTATTATTATTAGGTATATAAATGAAGAAGGGCTCTTACAACAGCCTAAATGGTATAAATGGAAGAARGTAAATATGAATATAATCAAAGTGCCTGAGCTACATGTTAGTGACATGAAGACAGAATTGTCCTCCAGGGTTAAAGCAGCTTCTGTAGGTTCCATCTGTACCTCAGATACTCGCCTCCTGAACCCCAGCTGGTGTAGCACAGACTGATTGAATTGAGGTTAGCTCCACTGATTTTTACTGCTAAGGATTTTGCCCTCTCCTTTGCTACATAACAGGGGCTAGAGATTGTTATTATTTTATGTGTCCATATTCCCCCTGTTCAAATTCTCTAAAGTTGTGCCTTATTATAAATTAATACGTCCGAGACGAAAGCTGAAGCTGGCCTAAAATGAAATTCAGAGAAATGTTMTTCTCTAAGAAATTTATTGAAACAGAGAAAGTTGCCAACTATTGCAGGGATTTAAATGAAATTCTCTCTCTAAAAATCTGGGTTTTTTTAGTAGGAGCTATGTTTCAGTTTCAATCTTTCTGAATTAGAACTGTTTGTTGTTTGCACTGTTTTGAGATGACTTATGTAACCAAGATCTCAGTTCCCAACTCCCTGCTATTGAAATAAAAACTTTACTTGGTCAAAAGATTTTTTTTTTTATATTGTGATATTGGAATTTTTAAGATTTTTGTTTTGTACATGCTCAAATAAAGAACATATCTGAAATTTCTCAAAGACAGTAATTCTGGTCCCTCTATAGTTTAAGTGATAGCAAGTTCAAGTTATTTGCACATATTTAAAGGAAAACTAAACATCTGCAATAAATTCACCTATCAATGGGACCATGCCACTTGAAATTTCACAGAAATATTCTAAAAGTAATATGCAAAACAATAATCTTTTTATTAATAATGACCTAACACTTCCCAATATATCTACTACAGTTAAAARCAGTTTTTCCAAGCTGTGTGACTAAGGAAAATGTTTTAAATTATTCATTTCTACATCTTCAYTCACAAGTCCACTCTGAAGTCCAAGCAAGAGCTGAGTTAATAAAAAAAAGAAAAACCCATTTTTCAAGGGATATTTGTTTCAACAACTACAAGAATTCATGAAATATTCTTTTGGATACTTTGTGTGATTACTTTGGACAAGCATTCATTCACTCAGTTTTATTAATTCCTGCTCACAAAAGTTACTTTTAAACTGACATCAATGAAGGATTGATCCAATTGAGGATGATTTTTTACCTTGTAATTTTAGTAAGCTACAGCTACAGTAGTTTAGTTTTTTAGCTATGTTAAAGACAGGGTGAATATTTAAAGGTTCTTGTAAATACTGAAAACAAAAATTTGGTGGATTCATTGCTTTCCAAGGGCCTTAGGAGAGTTCATGAGTAAAGTAAAAACACTGACTGTATGGGAGAAGAGGGTTGCGGAAAGGAAAAATCAAATGCAAAAAATTCACAAGTGAATGAAGGATGGAACCACTCTACATGCAGTCTAGTCAATCTGTGAATTGTACCACATTCAGTGACTTTTAGACTGATGAGTCTGGCTATTTTCTTGATCTTTAATAATAATAGGCAAAGAAATGCTCATCCTCTTCTTTTTTTTGGGGGGGGGGGGGGGGGAGGGTGTGTGGGCAGGGCTACTGAAGATTTGCAAGAGTTAAGAAGTGATCATTTGTGCTCTACTCCACAGGAATAATCCTGAATATGCCTCTCTCTTCCGGATTGAATGCTTACTGCCAGCAATAGGATACTGGAATGAAGGGATCTGTATTGTCATCTATTCAGGCAGTTGTTATTTCCTGGAGGATCTAAGGCATTTCTTTCTTACTAAGACAATCTGATTGCCAATCTAATTGTTAAATTTACTGCATTTCATGAATGTCCTTCTGTTAATCATATTGGGCCCAATCCATCTCTGTATGAAATCTTTGAAAAACTATCATTTACTTCAGAGAAAGTTGAATTAGGAAGCAATAGACATGCCAGTTCATGAAATATGTGGAGAATTTCAATCATCTCTTAAAAACAAATGACATCCCATCTCAAAAGCGATAAAATGTCATTTAATTTCTGTTGGCATTCCTACCCACATCTGCACCTGCAGCGACAATACTCTGAGAGTTGAATGATATTCAGAATGAAGACAAAAGCACAGTGTCGGCAGGTAAAGTAATTTGGCTCTCATATTGACTGGAGCAATTTGGGTGGCCACTGCTGTGAACCAGATGAATGACAGCTGGAAAAAAAAATCACAGAACTAGCAATAAAAATTCTATCAATACGAGAAATATATCTAAAACGCATAAAATATTAAAATGGTGCTTACCTTTCTGTGGTTACCTAGCAAGTACACTTTCGTAAATGCTCTCCTTAAAAAAATATATACAGCATTTTCCCAGAAACACGTAAGATAACTGTTTCTCTTTTCTCATAATGTACACTTAAGTATGCATGGAACACATTTACCAGAAGAGCAAAAAAGTGAAATTCTAATGACATAGCACTGACTGGCCSTTATCCAAACAGTTGTGAAATGCTGGGATATAAAAACACCTGAGACAGACGAGCTGTATAAAATCAAAAGGCAAAGTTAATATGCTTCGAAGGACACTTTTGTCCTGACTGAGACCTATATGGTCTCACACATATGAACCACTTACATTAACCCTCCGTATTTTAATTTAAAAAAAAAAAAAAAACTCATAGTAGAGCAAAGTGTTGCAGATTTGGAGTATTTTTTTCTGTGTATAAATGCTATTTCTCTGGATGCTCAGCAGTGCTAAGAACATGAGATGGAGAGGTATGAAAGGAAGATAGAGGAGAAGGTAGAATCCGATGAGGATTCAAATGCCCGCTGTTCTCCCCGGAAGTCACAACCTATGTCAAGCAGAGCCAGCACAGCTTTACCACAGCTCCTTCAAGCGCAGCGTGTGCTGCAAGGGGGAAAGGGTTGTCTCTAACATCCTCCTGACTATATCTGCTTGCCAGCTGTATATGTTGCCATATACATACAGATAGCAATTTGGAATCAAAATCTTTTGTCAGAAAGTAGAATTTTGGAGTGAAGAAAATGATTTTGTTGTGATAATGGCAATTTATTTTGTTTCAAACTCATAAAAATGCTATATTTTCCTGAAAATTTGGAAGCATTTTACATTAATTCATTCGTTCTGAYTGTTCATATTTGATTTGATTGTGTTCTGTGGAAAAGAAAAGGCAAAAGTAAAACCAGCCAGTTAAATATTTCAGTAAGGCTTGTTTGAAATTGCCAGAATTTTTTTCTGAAGTCTTCTTCAGAAAYAGTTATAAAGTGTTAACTGTTCTCTCCAACGTGGGACAAAGGGAAAATCATGAATTATGGAAATTTGGGACATAACAAAAACACTGAGTTCCAATTAGCCCTAAAAATGCATTTAATATTGCTACTTACCTACCTCATGAGGCTGGTATGAGATTTCATTAGATGAGGTTTCTCAGGCTCTGAAGACTGCCTAATGAAAGGTGCTCTTTTGTRCGAGCACAAAGTGTTATTACTGTATTGGCTTCTGAAGCCAACATAAAGGCAACTCCCATTCCAACAGAGGCAATTTGCGATCCTCATCTAAGTAACCAAGTTGCATACACAGTTCTCCCCTTCAGGGAGTATTTTCTATAAGTTTTTTACAGTGTTTTACTTTATTTATTTATTTTGCTAGTAAAAGACAAAGTGCTTCTCTGCTATAAGCAGCAAGAACAACGCTTGGAAAAAGTCTGGATCATTCAGGCTTTACTGAATTCCTTCAGAATGACATCCTTGCAAGAGTATGTAATGAGTTTTCATCTCTGAGGGGGTCAAAACTTACTGAATTATTTACTTCAGCATGTGAAACACAGAAGACTGTTTATTTGGAAGGCACGGGGTAAATCAGGAATCCAGTCTTACTAGTAGCAAAAGACATGATCCCCTTGATCCTGTTTCCCATTAAGGCTGCCTGACCTAAAATTTTATGATAAGACTGTAATATTATGCAAAACATTTTCTTTTTTTCAATGCACAATGCATAATGCTTAGCTTGTGTCTTGAAAAGAGGTTCTTCAACTAATTTCAATTTTTAAGTGAGAAAAATGGAAGATGTAGGGATTTTTAATGTACATCTATATGTGATAGAAGTACAGGTTTGTGAAYTTATTACTTAGGGAACTTAAAGAGGAACTTAAAAGCAAAAACGTAAAGAAGCTCCTTTGGTCTTGCCTGCTATGCAATGCTATGCTATGCACTTCCTATGCATAGTTCTGCCAGAACTTTTCACTTTCAAACTGATTCTTGGGCTCCTTCTCTCAACCACAAATTTTCAATAGGATTATTACACGGCAGACTTAAAAAATAAAACCATATTCCTTTCAAGCACCTTGACAAAGAGGGATAGGATCATAGTTATCTAAGTGCCCAGGCTGTGTTGAAGTTAGATACATAGGCATCTCTGAGCACTGGTTTCTAAAGTTCTGCAAACACTGGATGCTCATAACGTCCCAAAATATCCCCAACTACAGCATTTAGCTTGCACATTTGTAGGGCTGCGTATTTCAGTCCAAGCATGCTACAGCATACCAAGACTTCTAAAACAAGATGAGACTGACCAGAAGCCCCACAGCTGCTATTTATTTTATTGACTAGTTTTTCAGGAATGCATTATTTTCCCATTATCTGGAAAACACTAAGCTCTTTCCAAACAGATATTTTTAGTGCTGATGTTTTCACTTTCCACTCTGCTTTATTGCCTGTTATAATGTTCAATGTTATTTTTCTCTGGCACAATATCATATATATAATAAGAAATAAGCAGAGAACATTAGTTTCTGGAAAGCCAAGTGTCCTGTATAACTTGAAGGACCTGGAGCAAGTTAATAAAGACTATCTTGCCATTGTGCCAGCTAGCATGCACTGGGGAAGCTGATGTCCACTAGCATTAATCCAAAGAGACAAAACTTGTCCCTACTGAGGTCAACTCCTTCATATTGTTTTCCAAAACAAGTTTTAGAGGAAATGGAGAAACTCGACAGGAATGCCAATAACATAAGTTCTTCCCTATGAAAAGCTCCTATCTGCACTGACATTTAAAGTAAAATTTGAAAGATGCCTCCAAACTCCTCAGTATTCGATCATCATTCCTTGTAAAGCATGTTATGGGAGCCATTTGTTGCTAAAATGATGCTTTTGAGAAAGCACAAAGATAGTCTTGTGCTTGGAATTCCAAACACTTCCAATGACAACTCATTTAGCACATTTTCTAGAGCTGCACTAATGGGGAGGATTTGTTGATTGCAGATGATAAAAATGTTATTCTTTCTCAGTATATTGTCAAAAGATGATATAAAGGCTGATCATTCTGTTCCTCAAAATCCAATAACTCTTAAAATGCCCAAGGGATAAGGGGTGGGTTAGAGGAAATAGCTGTTTGRTTTCTCTCTATCTTTTTTGAAATAATAGGAAATTATACACCTAACAGAGTGAAAACCAGCTGTACACAGCTACTGCAGCAGTCTGTGGGTTTAATGTTTATAATTGCTGGGCAATATCACATTGCCTTTCCAACGATACAGCTAAAGCAACAACAATAATGGTAATAGTGGACTCAGTCAGGCAGGTAATTATCTCCATATATATAATTAGAAGATATGGGAGGAAAAAGCCTCGTGAATGATCTTGTTTACATTGGGTTTCAAACATCAGGGTAGTGAGCAAAATCGAAGGCTCTCAGCTTGTAAGTGCTGCTTGTTTCCTGAAGAGGTTGTGAGTGTCTCCCACTTGAACTGCCTGGGCCGAGTGTGGCTCCATGCCCGGCAGGGCCGGCTGAACCTGCTCACGCCACCGAGCCGTGGGCCGCCTAGCTCCACGCAGAACAGCACTTCTCTGACAGGAACAGGCCATGGCGCCCAAAGGGCTTTGAGGAGAACAGTAGCAAAAAGAAAGGAAGCAAAGATGATTCCATCTTACTGGTTCTACTGCAAATAAAGAAAAACTTAGCCCAAGCTAAGGTCTTTCAGTAACTGCTCAGCAGCTTAGAAAGTTACAAGGGTTTATTAAACTGCTTACAAGTAAATTGATTATCTCTCTGTAGCACAACTTATTCACAGACATTGTACCCTGAGTTGGATTTCTTTCCTCCTCTCGAAGCAGGTGCCTTGCAAATCTGATCCTCTGAAGGTAGAATTGTAATATATCCACTCATAATTAGTTTCTCTGATTTTATTATAGTTTCTAATTCCAACATCTTTCATTTGAGGATTTCAAAGCAATTTGTAAAYATTAATTCATTTTTATAGTTGCATCCTGATACAGGTGAGAATTGTCTTATACTGAGGTTAGAAAACAACAAAGTAACCTTTCCAACTTTTAGAGAGTGAAATGTGAACTAAACCTAGCACATGAGGTATCTTTACCTCCAGGATTATGTCTTCACTGTAGGACAGCCTTTAGTGCCTGCATCTGAAACACTGTGACATTAGGTCCTTCAGTAAGAAAGAGTCCAATGTGGGAGATCTCCGAGTACACCAGTCACTGCTGCATTTGAGAAGAACATACCCTCCCTCCCAGACAGTGGTGGCTTTACGGGCTGGATGTCCAGGCAGAGCTGCCACAGTGAGCTCAGCAACCCAAGCTGTGTCCCACAACAGCCAGGAAGAGCTGCAGGGGAGACCAAAGGACTCTCCCTACCGCCCTAACTCTCCTGGACTGAGAGCCGGCTGAAGMACCAGATGCCATCTGAGTTTTTTTCTACTTACACAAAGCTTTATAATTTCACAGTTTTAAATAATTTCCTTAAGTTGTTATTACCTCCACAAAGAAAAGGCCAGATATCTCCTCCTGAAGTGGAACGCTACTCTCTGTCCCTGTGTGTGTGTGTTTCTGCCCAGGGATGGTTAAGCATCTGTTCATTTATTGCATAGATTTGACTGATGGAAGGCAGTTTGTAGAATGAAGAAAAATGTTCTGGTTTTCTTTGTCCTTGTCAAATGAATATTTCAGACTGACTGTCTTTTAACATACATGTACTTAAAGGGTATGTAAGCACATTCTATGAAAAATTTTTCCTCCTACTTAATATCATACCTGAGGCTCCTACGCTAGCATTATTTTGATGAATGATGGATTATGATGAATTTATGGCTAACAGTTCCTATAGCTTCTTCCTTTGTGTGTGTGTGTATATATATACATATTTTTTTTAATATATATATTATATATATATATACACACGCATATATATATGTTTTTAAAATATATTTTGGGACATCTTCCAGGACATCTTCCTAAAGTTTTAGTTTAAAATAAATTCAGTGTTTTGAAAATCAAATGTAATCATGAAAAAAGCAGCATTCTCATTTCATCTCCAATTAAATGAGATGCTGCTTTCATATCTGCAAGCTGGGAACTTGCTCAAAAACACATCAGAAAGGCCATCGTATTTGGATAACGTTATCATTGTTTAAAAGCTAAAATATTACGGCATCATTTCAGTGAGTCCTTAAGAAACATGTACTCGGTATGATTTAAATTAACTGGACACATGCTTACAGTAACAATTATGTTAATATTTTGAAGACCCCTTAGGGCTGAGAATGAACAGCACTTAAAATCCTTTGAAAAAAATACACATACTGCAAACAAGTAGCTTGTTGTTAAATCTGCTTTAGCCATAATTTAAGGGTTTTTTTCCAAGCACTGAGATCAAGTTCATACAGAGTATAACTTCTCTGACTCCAGCTGAGTCATTCTCATGATGGTTTCAATGTTTAGAAGACATTTTCTCGCAAAATGTCTTCTTTACATAGATAAAAAGCTTTCATTATAATTCAGAGTATTATCCCTGGTACTGAAATCCATTAACAGCTTTYTTGTAAGGGATTACCTCTTTTTCTATTTTATTCTGTGGCTCGGTTGATGACTATAATGGAGCTAGTTGCTGTTCAGATCAGGGTAATCCTGTAAAAGCAGAAATGTAGATATGGAGTCCCCAGGAAATTATTATGGGGTTTGGCTCTCTTAGATTTTAATCATGTATTGGTTAGCATCAGTAGATGCTAAAAAGATGCTAAAGGATGCTTGGGACATTACAATCCCCTGCAAGGTGAATCTTTCTGCACTCATCTTTCCTGTAAGCAGCAGTGCATTGGTGAAGTCAGTCTTTCAGCAGGTATTCTATTTACAGTGCAGTTTTAAATAAATAATTTTATAGGAATGCAGCTGAAGACCTTGATAACTGATTTTGGTATTTAGAGGCTCCTGAGTTCATACAGCTGAAAGCACATAAATAATTTATAGCCAGAAACAAGTGAAAGGAGGTTTGTTCTCTAGCAACGCACTTCATATGCCACATTAGCCTATTTTCTATCCATGAGCTAAAACTTACACTGAACTACACTGGTTCACATCAAGCAACATATTTTCCTTGAAAAAATATGCTGTGATTGCAATCGCATAGTCCTTACAAAAGCAAAATTTCTATGAAGTTCAGCAGTGTTAAATTCTTATGCCTATACCCTATCAAGCTCCTTTATCAGGCCTCCAGAATAGGAGTAAATCTAATCTTTATACCAAGTAAGTACAGCAACTCTCAAYCAAAGTAAAACATATAATAGCGATGTTAATAAAGCTGATAAAAGTTCAGTATATATATTATATATATATATTCAATTACTGTAGCTATGTTAGTCAAGAATCACATCTCTGGTACAAATATACATGCAGATGTTGTAGTGCAAGCTCAAAAAAGAAAAAAAAAGAAAAGGAAAACAAGAAAAAGAAAAAAGAAAAAGTGAGAAAAAAAAAAAAAAAGAAAAGGAAAACAAGAAAAAGAAAAAAGAAAAAGTGAGAGAAAGGAGAGAAAGAGAGAGAGAAAGAAAGAAAGACCTAGGGAAAAAAAAAAAGATCTGGGAAGAGACACTAAAAACCAGAAATAGATTATACAGGGATTTGTGTATACAAACTTGCTTGTATTTATATATAAGTAACAAAATTAATTTATTGTTTTGAATTGATGAGAGTTCTGCCTTTCTTATAAACAATAAATCATCCACATACAAGAATTCATCCACAGAAATGCACTTCAGGGTCAGTGCAATTATTACACAGAACTGAGAAAGGAATTGCTGTCCACTCTGGTGACAAAGATACAGTTGATGAAAGACTAATAAACAATCTGTGCTCTTTAGTCTCCTGACGAGGGAGTATTCTAAAACAGAAGATGATATAGATCCCTCCAGACCTCTCTGTTAGATCAAACACTGTGTCAGGGATAACTCTTTTCAGTAGCAGAGATTACTATTTTTTTTTCATTCTCTGATTGGCACTAAAATGTCTGTTTTAGAGTGTACAATCTTACAACGGCCAGTTACTGATAACGCAACCATAATATGCACACACTGTCCCCAGGGCATGCATACTTTGCGATACTGTTGGTCTTTCTAATTACGTACATCTCTCTGTCTATCTATATGTCCACCAACCTTCCCAAGTGTCTGTCATAACAGAAAGTAGACACTATTGTGAACTGCTTGCCTACAACACCCAGCTTGTAAGTCCACGGTAGTGCTCCCCCCACTCTCTTTGTGGCCATCCAGCCCATCATATGGGACATATGAGTGGAGAGTGAGTCCATTGGGGAAGGGCTTCTTTAACTTGCCCCTTTTAACCATTAACCAACTCTGTGGTCTTCAAGAAGCAGAGAAGGAGCTCTGGGAGACACTGTCTGGGCCCAGCCAGGACATGGCAAATAACAGGATTTGCTTCCAGCTGAGAATGGCTCTACACTGCACAAATTCATCTCTTCCTGTCATTTCCCTTCTCCCCTGAAGTTAATGGACATTGATCTTTGCTGAGAGGGAACAGAGTTCATCACCAGCTTTTCTGCTTCTGCTAAGACTGAAAAAGTGCCACAGCAAGAATGTTCCTCCTTTTTTTTTTTTTTTTTTTTTTTTTTGGGTGTGTGTGTGTGTGTGTGTGATCTAGGAGATGGTAGCTTGTCTGCTTCTCTCCAGGGTTCAAGGAGATAAAAAGAATTCATTCATATGGACCCAGCTCGAAAGTGGTGCTAAGAGGCGTATGCCAGCTGAGATCTGTATTAGTTTTGGGAGAGGTGCTTCACTCTGCTCCAGTCACTTCTAACACTTGGATAAAACCACTGCTGCAGTGGGACAAAAGCAGCAAGGAGCTCCTGCAATCAGCTGCCATCTGCCCCTGCTTCAGCTGKGACACCTCAAATCCTCCCTGTGGCTCCACTCCGCAGGTGGATGAAGCTAAAAGGTTGGAGTGGAGGCCCATGCCGCAGCTGAGCAGCTGAGCAGCAGACCACAGGGGCAGGTCATCTGCCTTGCTCAGCCAAAAAGTAGGGATCACGGTGCATCCTTCCTGAATTACCCATCAAGTAATGGGTCCAACCGAGAGGAACGGAGCTCCTTGCTAAGGCACAGTGTGATATATCTATCTGTGTAAGCAAAAACAGAAGTCATATCCTAGGCGCTAGAATGAGATCTCAGCTCCCGTATTTTACTCTTTTATTTACTGGGGACATGCACTGGGTGGAGAATTCTCTCAGTTCCCATCCTGCTCTCTCACAAAGAGCCCAAATTTGATTTCTCCATATAGAAATTTCTCCATAGATCTTTGCCTCTTATCTAATTTACCACTTGATGCAAAGAACTGGAGTTCTTATATTTATTTTCATTTTGATAACATACACAAAATCTTCCATAGGCATTTGAAACAATCTTCTCCACCATCCATATGGATGGGATCAGAGATCATAAAATCACTGAGAGAACAGCAAAAAAAAGGGAAATAGAACAACCTGAAAAACATCTGTCTCATCAGGACGGGAAAGTTGTGCTTTTCATAACCATACAAACTCTGCACATTTTGGCCTTCTGAAATGCAAAACAATTAAGATTCAGATTATTGCATTAAAAAGTCAGCTGGCGGGTGAACGACACAGGGTCTGGTGCCAGGACAGGAAGTGCAACAAGCTAGTTCTGAGGCCACCACAGCTSTTCAAGTCCAGTGACAGAAGACTCTAAACCAGATAAGGAAAGATGAAGAAAAAAAAATGGTGGACGTAAGAGGATGAATGCATCAGAAAAGTTTATTTTCACAGAAAAGTTTATTTTCACTTAATGTAATGTTTCTATCCTTTTAGACATTATTAATCACATTTGCTTAATAAGCAAAACTATCTTATCACCATAGCAACTGCATTTCTGCTCTGTCCTGAATTTACAAACTCCCAACATTACACTAAAAGTCACAGCAAAGCAGTCTGTAATTTTTGTCTTTCAACACGGATTGAAACTGGAATGAGATTACAGGCAATCCCACAGTGCCTTTCGTAACAGTGAGGGTGTATTAACCATAGCTCCCTGGCAAAATTCCAAGTTGGTTAATTATATTCTCTCTCCCTAATGTTTTCCTGCACTTTCAATTAAAGGAGTCATTAATTACTTCCTCTCCTAAAAACTGTTAGCAGTACTGTCAGCCCAGAAAAACTTCTGTGCTCCATCAATAGAATGTTTATGCTKTGGGACTGTTTGATGAAAAGCACTATAGCAACATGCACTATTCTTAGTTTTTATTATTGTATCAACATCAGAAATTTTGTATTATTTCACTGTTAGCAATAAATACATTTGATTTTGATAATTCTGAAGGCTTCTTATAATGAAATAGCAAAAAAAAAAACTTTTAAAATAGTATATGACTAATGATTTTAAGTCATGTAGTCTGGATGCAGGATCACTGCACAGATATTGACGACACTCAGCTTTCTATGTYTGAAATGACTCTTCAGACCAGAGAATATAGCTTTAAGAATTCCAAATTTTCTATCACATTCCAAAATTTACCCCATTTTACTTGCTGTGGTTCCGCAATAACCTTTAAGCAGGCAGGATATCAAATGATAATTTCCAAATCAAGGGCATTTCAAGTTTTTCCTGGTCTTTTTAACAAACTTACTTTTATTCTTTTCCATATGCCTTCATGTCACACTAAATAATTCCTAATCCACCTGAGTGCTTCATCTTTAAAATATTATAAATGTTACCTGTCTTCACTCAGGCATACATTAGTCTAACTGTAGTCTTTCCTCATGATGCTATTCTTGAAGGTCTCTGTCATTTCTACTAAGATTCTGGCTGGCTCCATTCTGGCTTATGAAATCGCAGTGGCAAAGCCACGAAAAATCAAGGAGATGCACAATTTTTATTAATATCTGAAATGAGCCAGAACAATTCAAGAAAAGCATTATAAGGTGTACATCTGAAACACAACAGCAAATGTGCAATGGTGGCTGCCATGATAACACCGAGAGCACAGTTACCTGAAAACCTACTGAGGCAGTGCAAATAGGACCGACACTGTTGACAGGAGTGAGCAGATGGTCCTACAAACTCTCAAGTTCCTCGTGGCAATGATTGTCTCTGATGCCTTTTCCTCTATGCTTCTGTTAATTTTAATAATCAAACTGTCCAGATCACCAACTTTGATGTTCTATCTTCCTTTCTTTCAAAAGACACAATGAGTATAAGACCTCAGATACAATTTTCTAGCTCCGCAGCTCTTGCTTTCCTTCAGAATACTGACAGCACATAATCAATAAACTCAGAAATGCTTTTAGATGTGTGACTCTGCCTAAGCTTTTTTAAGTTACCAAYCAATAAGAAAAATAAAAGGTTTCTACACTTAGTAAACTTAGTTCAAATTACATGGAATACCTGGTGCATACCTGAAAATCTAAGACTTTTTTTTTCTTCATGTGTACTGTACATGTTATCTCTAGTGCGGTTTGAAAATACTAGTGTGGGTTTGGGACATAGCATGAAGAAAATACTGATACTCACAAATACAAAATGCCCAACAAGTACCGCTCAACTCCTGTAATGTGAGATATCACTTTAGATTCAAAATATGAAAAAATCAAAAGGAAGATCTCTCATCATAAATATTTTACAAAATTCTGCTAATACTAAGGGTAGAGGCTGCTATGCAGTAAATTTTCAGCAGTATATTTCTTCTGTGGACTCTATGTGTAGTGATTCTTTACCTTCTAAGTCAAATGCATAAAATCAGTTTCTATAGAAAGAGCAAATACTGAGATATTTAAATGAAGTCTATCACAGAAAGATGTAATGTACATTTAATAGGCCTTGTATTGTGTGTAAAATATAATTGAGTGCTTTCTGAATGATAACTGTGTAAAAATATCTATTAATTATGTGTCTGATAAGTGAGAATAGGTTTGTATTGGAAAATCATTTCTTATTTAACTTAAACAGAATAACTGAATGACTAACTGAATAACTGAATAACTAAAATGAAAATATTTTTCTTTTTTCCTTTTAGGAGACTGGTGGCTGAAAGGTTCACCATAAGGGCTGTGAGTCCAGTTCAGTTTCCAGTATTTTTCTGTYCTTTCTGTCTTAAAGATCTTCTAATCTTTCTGTCTTGAAGATAATTAAGTCTTGCAACAATATAAACAGAGACAACTGAATAGATTTTTGTCTTATAAGCATCAAATAGTCAATGCGTAACATATACTTGGTTATTTCTGCTACCCATGTGTTTTCTAGTCTTTGTGATGTCACCATTTAAATACATGAAGGCACATCACGTACATTTGTGAAACACTGAAGGAATGCAGTCATGCCATGAGTCAGAAATTATACGACTTCAGCAGGTGAAATACCAAAGAGATTTCTGGCATACAGTGTAAGATAGGAGAGGTCAACGGAAACCTGGACCACTGAATAATGAAGTGCTCAGTGGTCCTCAGAATCAACCCAA
Organism: Nothoprocta perdicaria; assembly: GCF_003342845.1. NCBI lineage: Eukaryota > Metazoa > Chordata > Aves > Tinamiformes > Tinamidae > Nothoprocta > Nothoprocta perdicaria. Next base: position 2,050,566 of record NW_020454649.1, read on the forward strand.
AATTTGAGCTGAATTTGAGCTTATCTAGACAGGCCATAGCTGTGGGAAGAAGATCCCTTCCCTGATTCTTTTTGTAGATGGTAAACTTCTTCACTCTGAGGAAGCTTTGAGACTGTGTGTAAAGCCAGACAAGGCTTTTATGGTAAAATAAGTCAATACTTTTAATCTGCTGCCATGGTAAGCAAACTCATGTAGGTCATGTCTGATTTTCAGATACAGGCAACATTTTCTGTCAGAGAACAAAAGAGACTGCAAATTCCTTCCCCAGCAAGGTTCACACTGACTTCAGAATGAAACAGGGAGAGATATCACCAGGGATACATAAGAGCCAGCATAGGCAGCTACTTTGATATACTCCAAAATCAAACTGTTTGTGCATGCCAAAGGGAAATATGTAAAGCAATAATCACATTTCTTTTTTTTCTTTTTGTTTCTTTTTCAGGAAATAACAGAGTAAAGAGAAGCAAAAAACAACAAAYAGCTTCTTAGAATATTAGGTTTCACTTAAGTGGGGTTTTCTGATCTTATCTGTTGCATTTGTCTTTATGTTATCTTACTGTACTGCAAACTATGCAACAAAAGCTGGAAAAAACTGTTCCAATATCGCCCCACAATATTCAGTACATACCATTAAGTGAGTTACACAATTTACTTATATCACAGTCCATCAGGAAAATTGCTGGGTTCTGTATGAACTAAGTGTTTTCAACTTATCCACTGCCATCTCCTCATCTTTTATGCAACCCATTGTGATTTTTTGTTTGTTTGTTTTCCTTTTTTTCTGTAACTCCTAATGCAGATGCAAGGAGAGAAGTGGATCTATGTTTCCAATAAGAAAGGGAAAATAGTACTTCTTTCAGAAAGTAAAGTGCTCAAAAGACAGGACATTTTAAGCATTTGAGATGACAATCCTGATGTAATTTTAAGTTGTTACTTATTTTGTTTTTTGGTTATTATTTTCTGTGAAATCTTTGGAAAACTTTACAGATGGACAGATTATGGTTTGGTCAATCATCTGCTGTTAAATAGGAGATATATTTGCTCCATGAATTATACAGTTTGGCTGGTACAGGAAAGCTCTAAGGAGTGAATGTACTTGGGAGAAACRAGAAACCTGGAGAGTTTAGCTGCAGATCTCTTACCTTTTCACCACAGAGTATTGTGAAATTCAGTCACTTTTGCAGAGAACAAACCTATTTTCCTGCAGATAACAAGCATCCCCATAAAAGGATTTTTCTCATGTCATATGCAAAATATTTGTTCTGGCTTTTCTGTGGCCAACATGATTTCTTATAGAAGATGCTTTAAGTATTTTTCCTAAACWGCTTGAAAATCACAGATACAATACTTTTGAGACATTCCCACAAATCTTATCAAGATCCAGCTGCCCAGCATGGAATGTTTCAACACAGGTAAATTAATCTTGATCAAGTTGCCAAGCTATTGTGACTCTGACCACGCCATTTTATAATGTAAAATGTCATCCAACTGCAGGCCTTGCTACCTACCCTACCTTAGTTTTTACAGGGTAGGGAGAGCCCCTTAAGGAATCCACTACATTTATGCACTATATATAAATATTTTCTCACATCTATAGCATATGAAGTGGAATAGTTATAAGTACTTTCAACAATACACAGTTTAAGGAAATAATTAGATTTAGAAAGCATCTGATTTTGAGATAATCAGAATATATTTCAAGAAAATCCTCCACATCATGAAGTAGGGTGGTCAGCACATTTCTGGGTACTTTCCTGTGAAATCGCTACTTAAGAACGTAAGTAAAAAGATAAAGAGCTTATACTCTCTGCTTTCAGCCTTTAAGTATTGGACAGAAACTAAAATATTTCTGCTCTACTCACAGAAATGATATGCAGAATTTGAGGTGAAAGCTTCTGCAGGTAATGAGATTCCTATAGCTTTCCTTCTTCCGCCCAGCACACAAGATCAGGAGTTAATTGCAAACTTTTTACTCTGCAACAACTTCACTCTGAGCGTGACACGTCTGGTTCTCTTTCCTTCCATGTATTTTTCTTACCACCATGGTTTGTATGTATGAAACCTTAAAGTCCAATCTGCATTTATGGATTTAACAGCAGGATAGTTTTAGTGCATTCCAAATTGTTAAAGAATTGTGGACTATTGCCAAAGTAATAACCCAAACAACAATGTGGACCATAGCTGCCGGGTTCCTGCAAAGCTTGATTAAATGAGACAGGACAGAGGCCTCTAAATGTGCTGTTTCAAATAGTTTTCAACATGATTTGTTGAACTTATGCTGGCCCTGAAAAGAAAATTCTCATCAAAATCAAAACAAGCCTCATTAACTGTGAGGTTATAATGTGTTGGGCAAATTAGCTTTTGGTTTGCTTTAAATAGTGCTGACCAAGTTTAACCAGCAACCTGCAATTTAAATCACTCAGTTCAACCTCTGGAAAATCGTTTTCTATGTACATGCTAGTCTTTATTTGAGGAACAAGGTTTGCAGAGGGAAAGCATTTTTAAGATCACAATGACCCGATGAAAACACTTTACCAAAGCTAGTCCATTTCCTTTCCATCRTTTCTTCTGCGAAAAGATACAGGTGTCTTCATAGCCCTAAGCAATTTTATACATAGAGCACACTATGGCAACAGTAATAGTGTTTCACAATGAGCTAATTATGAAATAAGAGGAATTCCCTGCAAAAACAAGAGAGCAATTGGAGCAGAAAAAACAAACAAACAAACAAACAAAAAAACCCTGTAAGAGYATTAGAAAGTTCTACTGGATCAGCTCAAGCTGAACAATTACGCTGGTTTTGGCCATGGCTATGAGAGCTGCTCACTAGGCCAGGCACTAGTATAGAATATAGAATAGAATCCAGAACATATTCTATATAGAATATACAGAATATATAATAGGCCTGGCCAATTTCTGGGGCACTTTTCCCTCATGCTCCATCAGCAACTGCAGCTGTGGGGTGTGCGGGCTACATCCCGCCTGTTCCCTACAGCAGCTGTCCATGGACCTGCGTGAATGAATGAAAGAATTTGTATGAATCTGTTTCATTGTTTTTGGAACTTGCCACTATTACCTGCCTCTGCAGGCAGCAAATTCCAATTTTTTATAATGGTTGCTAAATGTTTATAGACTTGTCCATTTCTAAAACACACACTATTACGTCAAAGCAAAGTTGAAGGAAAGAGATCAGCATTTGTTTGACCACCCAGGAAAATGCTGAAGCAGAGAAAATGCTGAAGAAGAGTAGAGCAGAGCAGACAGCGCGGCCATTGAAGAGCTGAGCACAGTGTAAAGGCTGCAGCATGTGACAACACCAAGAATCATGAATTTGTTCCCCCGCTGCAAGAGCACTGGGACAAAGAAGGTGAAATAAAAGACACTTAGAAGTGCCTGGCATTGCAAAATGACAAGACTAATTCTGCCACTGAGTTTTGCTCCAACAAAGATGGACTTGGTTGACTAGAAGAAAAATTGTGAATGTTCAAACCATTCTTCACTTTTCAATATCCTTTTTTTTTTTTTTTTTTTTTTTGCTTACAATGTAAAGGACTTTACCAGTAATAGGTTAGATTGCTCTCCAAGAAGCACACCTAATCAGTTTAATGAACTTCTGCCAGATCTGAGAAAATACCCTTTTATGACTAATTTAGCCCTAAGATATAAACTCATTTGACTCTCTCCAGTGAACTGCCTGGTCTAGTAACCACCATCATCTTCAAAAATTCCTTATAATGAGAAAAAAATTGAATTAGAYTTGAGTGCCTGGAGCCATTATAACAGTTAAATCATATTTCTCTATTTCAAAGCAAAGCATCTATATTTCTGCTACATAAATGCAGTGCAATTCAGTGATGGGACAGGTAAAAAATGAGAAAATATTCTAAGGTGATAACTACAATTCTCTTTAAAGGTCATCGATAGATGAGAAATTATTATGTTCTGTTAATGTTACTTGTCAGGTTCTGACTGCGTTCCATCCTCGGTCAAAATGAAACCAGGAATGTCTCTCATTCTTTTATTAATACTTAAAAAAATAAAAAATAAATTAGCATCTGGCTAAGCATTAATAGTGAAGAATGTCTTCCTTTGTGACAGAGTGTTTTGAAAGCAGAGGCAATTGTAGATCAAATGAATATTTGTCTTCAAATTTCAGAATTGGAGTCTAAATTGACTGATTGTTTATTCATGCGATGCAGGGGGAAAAAAGGCTAATAAAAAAAATCACACTGAAACGGTGCCTTTCGTGCAAACCATACTCCTCAATTAGTTACTGTCACATAGTTCGATTATAATATCAAAYAGCAAAGGGCAGCTGTGAAAAAGTTGTTAATGTGTATAGAAGGGGATATATACATACTGAGACATATTCAAAATCTGTGGAAGAAACAATAGCAGTGCTTTTTATTTTGATGTGGCAGCCTTTTTTCCTTTGATGTGCCAGCCTTTTTTCCTTTCCTTTGCAGACATTAATTAAGCTAAACAACAATAATCTGAAGTGAATAAATATTGTTACTCAAGCTACATATAGATTAACAGATACCTCATAATCTATTATAACTCTGATTACAACAGAAGAATCAGCATTTGCAGGACCTTTTCTCATCAGAGAGACATTTCTCTTGGAACATGAGGCACATCTAAAAGTTTCCTAGACACATGAGAATGTTATAATTTCTTAACTTTAAGCACTTATATTAGGAAGAATGAGAGGCCCGGGCGGGTTTTATGCATCACCATGATGGAGCAGGTTGCCAAAGGAGGTTGTGGAATCTCCATCTCTGGAGATCTTCAAAATCCACTTGGGCGCAGCCCTGTGTAATGTGCTCTAGGTGACCTCTGTGTGTGCAGAGGGTTTGGACTAGATGATCCCCAAAGGTCCCTTCCAACTTTAATGATTTTAGGATTCTATGTCAGAAGCCCAACTATGCTATAATCCTATGTTAGCTCTTTGAATCRTGTGCTAATTCTAGAGTCAGATTTACTTGTGACATAAGGAAGCTGAGAGACCACAGCCAGCAGTAAATAGTGTTAGTAACATCTTAGAGAAACCCTAGGAAATCGAGGGTAGCCGGGAGGGAGGGCATTACAGCAGCCAGACATGATCGCTCACTGTTTTCTGTGTTTCAGCTTTCATCCTCCTTTAGCTTCTTGCAAAACTCTCTTGGTAACACCACAGCTTTGTGCAAGAGCACATTGCATAGACCTAGCCTCTTTATGGATCCTTCTGTGTGAAAAATGCAAGCAAGTCACCACAATTTTATACAAATATTTATCTAAAATATTTCTCTCCTGAACAGAACTTCTTACCTAAATTAAGAGCAGTTGTGCTGGGTCAGAGCAAAGGTCAGGCTAGCCCAATAACTTGTCCCTATTGCTGCCCCTTGCTATGAAGGAGTATATGTGTGGATTAGTGTATAATGCTGTTTTCTTTGACCATCTCCCAGGTCCCAGCAATTTGTATCTCAAAGACTGCCCACACCAGAGGGCATTTTTTTTAACAGCTCTCAAAAGATTTCCTTCCCATGAGTTTAGCCAGTTGCTGTTTGAAAACATTACATTTCAGTAGAGAAAAAATACCAAGTGGCTGAGGAACAGAACCTTCATAAACACCTGCAATTGTTTCACAAAATCCTATGAAGACTTCAAATAGCTAGTTATATGCTCAGAGTACAGCTAAGTATTGTCTCTATAACCTCTTGCACCACTTAGCTGAAATCAAAATAACAGCATTCCAAGAAGGAGAAGTGGAGGAGGAGATATGGACAAATTTCTAGTGGTTTCTAAGATGATAGGAAAACCACATACAAGCATTGGATTTGAAGATCCTTTCTGTTTCTGAGTGTATGGGCACGATAGTAGTATTGGTATGAATGTCTGCTACACAACTTCATTCATCAGCCTAACGTATCCCCAAGACACGCACTTGTTGAATGACACACACAGGCTGAATGTTATTCACACGCATATATGGTGCAGAGAGAAGTTCAGGCCTCAGTAAAGGTTCAGAATGGCCCATCCATTTGTTGTCATACTTTAATGTCCAACATATGACATCAGTCTAAAGGGATCTGAAGGGAGGTTTCCATTTCCTGAAATAAAAGTTCTGGAATTCTTTCACCATTTTTTATACCTTAGCACAAGGGAGTGGCAAGTTTAAGCACAAAGCATAAAATTGCTTATCATGACATTTTGCTAATTAGCACCCTCAGGGACTTAGTGCACTTAAAACAGTGAAAAAATTGGTGCCATTTTCATTTTATGTTCCAAGAACAGATACATCTCAAGAATATTTGGTACTCCTCAGTCTAGGGAGGTCTATAGCCTGAATGATTAATTGCCACCTACTTGGGCAAGAGCTTAGTGCTATGKCTGTAAATTAAAGATTAAAGCTTGGTCTTTTTCCTCTTGTAGTTCAGATCCTTGAAGTGTTCTCTTCTTTTATGAAAGAGTATTCAGGTTTCTCTGTGGGAAGTCCAAGTCATTTGTTCCTTTGTTTTCTTTCTTTTTATCCTTGTAACATCTGTATGACAGAACATTTCTTCTTTCTTCTGGAGACATGGAACTACTTGAACTTTGGAATTTTACCTTTTTTTTTGTTTTTTTTTTCGCTTTACTACTACTACTTTTCCTACTTTTCCCAAGTCTTGCTACTTTTACCACAAGCACTACTTTAGGCAAGACATTCTAGACTGAAGAAATGGCCTCCAGAACTATCACTTATATTGTATCAATACAAAGTCAGTTAAATAATTAGTCTATGCATTGGGGAATAGGGAGCACTGAAAGGGAAACAGAGAAAAAAATACACATATGCCTCTACCACTAGTGTCTTAAGAGTTTTGCCGTCTTTAAACTCAAAGCTTGAAAAACAGTTCTGTGCTTATTTGAGATGGCATCTCAACAGGAAAGAGGAACTGGGATGCCCTTAAGCCATTCCAGGGGTTGGAAAGACCTTATGTAATTTAAATATTCCTGCAGTACTTACATCAGGGGCTTTTAGAATCCCTTAATATCACTAAATCCATTTAAGTATCTGGAAAGCTGCCAGGGGAAGGGAAATTATTTCACCCAAGAAGTAGGAATGCAAATAGTTCCTGGGGAGAGGTTCAAGGAACCATGCACAGTTCCTTACACATTTTTCCTCCAGTCTATACCCACCAGCCCAGAGCAGTGCTATTTAAAGATTATGCTGCTTAAGTATCAGTTATCTAAAAAAGATTATTGTTTGCATCCATAAAGTAAACTTCAAATCAAAACAATTAACTCTCCTGATCCTTTTCATCAGTAGTATACCCCTTGGAATCTAGCTTTAAATAGAAAATAAATGCAACTTACTTCCAACATGTTTCAGCTAGTGCATGAAAAATTTAATACCCATTTTTTTTCCTTTCCATAAAATATTACAGACCAAAATGTGTCAATTTGTCAAAATTTGTACCCTGCAGCAGATGTTCAGCTGTGCAAAAGAAATTTTCTTTTCCCTCTTATATTTGAAGTGATATGAATAGAGCAGAAGGGGTTTTATCAGAACTGAACCTGATCTGATACAATTACATTAGATGCTTGTCAAAATTTTATATGTCTCACATTTTTATATAGTTAATATATGAAATAATTTCTGAAAGACATTCTCCAAGGAACTTGAGAAGCATCTTTCTTTACTTTCAACTTTTTAGGGATTAATATTACTTTAATAACATCATATTTCATTGTTTGGATGCATTTTAATCCCTTGCTATTTTTTTTTTCCTAAAAATTTTGGAAGGAAAGATGAGAAGCACATCAGACATTAGCTGCTCTATGATATTAGTCCTAATGCATGGCATGACCTAACTATGCTTTGTAAACAAGGCACTGCATTTCTTATCAATKAACATATTAAACAGTTTAGTTGAAATTGGAAACATTCCCTATAAGCTCCAAAATAATTCTCGTGTTATACTAAAGGAGCGGAAAGGTTGGCCTATTCCTCCGTTACTTGATAACTTTTAACATATAATTTCAGATAACAGTTTATTCATTATAATAAGTATCAATAGGGAAGCCTTGCTTGTTTATAATTGTATATACCTTTGCATACATATGATGTATACACAGATGAGAATGGGAGAGATGCAAGCAGCATTTTGCAGCTTGCATGATTTAGGCTGTAGGCAAACTTCTGTCCAACTCTTGCTGTGCCAGCTGAAGATATTATACACTTTCTTCCACCCTAAGTTATTCATCACTCTCTACAAATTGTTTCTGTTCTGTTCTCCAGGCACTGGTTATCAAGTTAGCCCAAGCCACTTTTGTATGGGGTTTGTTCTAACATGTCTGACTGCCTGAAATGCTCATTTATTTTACTTTTTTCTTTAGAAGAACTGGGGGCAATAAAAAACAGCTCAAAGAAACACTGTAGGTGGTACAGCTGTTTGCAGAAGGAATCTCCGTCTTCCAAGTGCTAAAATAATGGCTCTGGGATCTGTAAATGTGTCCATTTAAGCATTAAAATCTGTGTTTCTTTATTATATATACTAAAAAGTGTTAGAGAAATTTTATGTAATTAGAACTTCTACTCTCCCTTTCTCAGAAAAACTATGCAAAGAGAGTATTAATATTTTAATTCTGGAGACAGARAAAGAAAAGTCATATCCCTTCATTATTTAAATGATCATAATTCCAAGTGCATCTTTATGAAGCTATTAATGTTTTCAAAGCATGATATATTGCTGGTTGGGGAAACAAAAAGATTAATAAGATATGGTTCCACTGCTGATTTTTTTTGCAGGATCTAGTAGACCTCATTACAGCAGGATGCTCAATATTTGTAGTGGAAGCAACCTTAGAGTATTGRACTATTAGGAAAAGAAAGAAAAAAATCAGTTTTTGAAGTGTTAACTGATCAAAGATTATATGTAGCCCATTGAGAACAAGAACAAATATGCAATGTTGCATAATGCCATTTTGCATAGTCACTTATCCTACAATCCAGGAAGTTAACAAGATGCTTTCACATAACTAAATTCTAAGAAAAGAGCTGCTAGCAGTATTTTGTGCTTATTCTCACTGAAGATAGCCTTTGGGCTAAAGCTGATGTCATTAATATTGTACTTCGTAAAGACTGGCACTGAATTTCAGTATTAATTAGCACACCATTGCACCAAACACTTTACTCCTTAGTTGTAGTTAAATGTGAATATATTTAAGAACCTTTTTACTTTTATTTTTATCTTCAAAATGCAGTTTGCACCGGCAAATGTGTTGTTTAGGACAATCTAGCAGGCTTAAAAAAACTTTCCCAAGAGAACTGTAGAAAAGTCCAGTGACTTTCTCTGCAGATGGTAGAGACAGACACAATAAGCCATTTTAAATACTCCAGCATGCATGCTAAATTATTCATAAACATTTTTATCATCAAAATTCATAAACATTTTAGGCATCAAAATTAAAAACTGAAAAAAGCAGGCCCATGCTGGGCARTACGACAGACGTGGCTAAGCAGTAGAATGCATGGTTACGTACCACAGTTTGATGACAAGCTCAAAACAGACAACTGAGCCATCAGAGATAACACTGAACTGATTGCTGTGACACAAATGCTTTATTCAGCAACTTTTCAAAGTCACAGACCCGACCATCTGGAGGTTAGAACACACACGTGAAAGCACGGGAGGTAAATTACTGTCACAGGGCTTTTCTAAACAAATATTCTAGAATGCAACCTCATAAATTTTTATTGAAACCCACGCATTAAGAAGCAGAACAAAACAAGCAATCTTTCTTGGGAAAARCACTATAGTCTACAGTCCATTCATTCAAGGTGAAAACAGCTTGCATGGAATTTGGTTGCCTGCTGTCAAGCTTTCTGAGCAGTGTTCATTTTCCACAGCTCTTTYGGAGACAGCCAGCATTAGCAGAAATCTTCAAGCCTTCAGAACTGTGAAAAATGTTGGGTGATCAGGAGTATGACAATTTATGTTTGTTCTTCCCTGCTCTAGTACCATCGGCACTGAAGGAAGAGCACAAGGCCCTACCCAGACCATACAGCAAAAAAATAAGGTATGTTGTGGCTTTGAAGGGAGATTCTCACTGTCAAAAGTCAATTCTTACCACCCTGTACTGTTGYAGAAAGCTTCATGTGTTCAACTCTGCAGAATACATTCTCCCTATCTACCACACAATAATGAACCAATACAAATAGAAAACATTGAGAATATGGATCATCCTCCCCTTTCTAAAGACCATACGTACTCTTTTTGTAACAACAATTGTGAGACATTAGGTGGAAACACCCTACTTCCACAAATGATGTTTCTGTCAGTATCTATTAAAATATTGCCAAAGCGACTTATTCTGGCCGTGCTTTTAGCCATACCAAAAAAATGTGACTACAACACATTTTATAAAAACATTTTATTGTGATATTTTTAATTTTAAAGTTCCTTTAACTGGTCATTTCTTTAGCAATCCAACTTCCACCAATTACTATGTCCCTGTACAAGTTAAATTATTCTGCCACCAGAGCCAGATGATTAGAAAGTCAAGTCTTTTCTAAAAGCTAGACATTCCCAGCTCCAGGGCACAAAAAGGATTTGATTTTTTCTTCTATTTACTGCAGTAAAATTAGGTGCCTTGTAATTTACATTACATTAATTATAAACTTCAATATTTAAATCTTAAAAAACCCAACCTCTATCTACTGCTGGTGGAACAAGAAACAGTAACAAGCTAGGGTTTGCCAGGCTGTGAGTAATAATGATTTCAAGGTCATGGACTCACAGAGCAGTCTGGGGAGCAGAGGAGGGAAGACAATTGGTAAATATCAAAGACGAAATTGCTTTATCCTCAGGATTTGTTGAAATCATGCTAACTACAGGAATTTGTTTAAACAGCCTGGCAAGAATGAAATTAGTGAGTTTTGCTGTAAATGGCTTTGTGAGGGTATATTTTAAGATTAACTATTCTCTACTGATCCAAAAGCTACCACAATGGGAGAAGAAAGGAGGAAACTAAATAATTGGTATTTGTTCCCAACAGAAATCATCCAAGGAAGAATACATATTTTTAAATATGAGGATGTTTAATAACTGCACCCACTTTACTCCCTAGGCAATGAGACATTGTCTGAACAATACAAATGACCAGGGAGAAAGGCAGTTAGTCTAGGGCTTGCCTAAGATTTGCTGTATATAACATCTAAAATTCAGTTAGAACATTTTTGCATAACAAAACTTTATTAAGATATAAAATCAATCGAATGAAAATACAGTCTAAGTGCTTGAAAATTCATGCTACATACATAAATTCAGAATATATATATATATATATATAACAAAGCTTTCCACATCCTCCTCATTCAGCAATTGGGGTGGAAGATATGCTGTGACCCCTGCTTACACCTATGCTTTGTCCTTCAGTTTAAATTCCTTTCTTTCTTCCTCCCCTACATGAGACCTTCCAAAGTCTTGTGCAAAATACATAGTACACAATTCTGTGCCAGATGCATCCTTTCTGATATACCACATACTGAATTAATCTTTTTTTTTAACAGACACATCACGTTGCTTGCTGTCAGTCTGTGATTGATTCATACACACRCATCTCTCTTCAACTCTGTCTCTTCTGGCTGATCAGCTCCCAGCTATTAGCAGAAACGTTTCCTCCTAAGCACGTGATTTTGTACTTTTGTACTATTACATTTGATTCCATTTTCATTATTGCACTTCTCAAGCCCACACAGTGCTAGCTCACTGCCTGCTGACATATTCAGGACTTCGGGACAGGCACTGATGGTGGCTTATCAGCCCCATCACAACTTCATGCACTTGCAGAAGGGTTATTGTGTCAGGAGGTAACACCGGGTGTAAAGCACCATCAGCAGTACAGCTGCTTCTAGATCTCGTCATGATGCAGAGTTTTTTTATGCATCGTGATAGCGAAGCTGCCCACAGGTAACTGCTATGGGTTTGTGGCACATCAGCTCAGTATCGACAAAACCACCATGGTCACAGCTCTCCTGGAGATCTGCAAGGCCACTGACCACACACGCTGCCATGCAGCTCCTTGCCATTTCCTGGGCATACCCACAAATGCTGGGCCTGTGGCACATGGGTGTCTATCGGCGAGCYTTCCACCGCAGAAGGCTGGTGGCTGCTGCAGCTGTAGGGAGCACTGACCCAGCACACTCACTGCTCCAATAACCACCACGACCAGCCACTCACACTGAGGACGACAAAGTGTTAGAAACCTGGTGCATTTCTCATGGGACAGACAACCACCACGGCCTGCAAAAAACATACATCATAGGGTGCCATCTGCATGGATGCCAGGGAACATTTGGGATTATCTTTCTTTTAATTTCATAGCTATTTAATACATCATGATTGCCCTTGTGCTCACTTAAGGTATTTTTGTAACCTTTTTAAGAGTGAGTGTATCTTTGCCAGCACCCCAGTGAACTATTATATCCACCTTCATCTATCCACATTATTAACTGTTTCAAACAACTCTGCAAGATAAATGAGTCACACATTTTCCTTAGAGGAGCTGTATTGGCATGACTATAGCAAGTTACACTTACTTACCTTACTCTTTAATTAGGCTTTTCAGGGTGCTCCCCAGAGTGAAACTACAATTTGCCAGAGTGTAATTTCCAGGATTTTCTCTGGGTTCTGTTTCAAYTTGAGAACCAAATAAGTGACTTTCCGCTTTTCAAGAACAGTCACCATTTTAAGGGTAAATTCCTTTTCATTTACTCTGCTGTTTCACACTTTCCTTACTTCAGGCCTCTCAGATGAATATTCTGCTGTCCTAGTTGCTGAGTTGCTCCATAACTTCCTCCTCTGAGACTTCAATCTCTGTCAAGACTATGCTGTTATTTCCATTAAAAAAGTGTCCTTGGAACAAGAATTTCCCCAGTGGCTTCTACAGCAGGGACTGAAAGAAATTTTTCATCAGCTTCTGAGCTACTTCACTCTCCTCTTTAATTGCCCACCAATTGTCCAATAATGTCACTATTTCTCTTGGTGATCTAGGGGTGCCTTCAGCCGCACATGCAGTTGTCTGCCTCAAATGTTCTTGAAGCGCATTCCACTGCTTCCCCCAGGGATCTCTGACTTAACCGTTCCACTGTTGCGCTGCCCTAACATGCAGCAGGCTCAGTGTGACCACAGAGAAAAGTGGCCCAATTCCAATGAACTAAACTGTCCATGAGCTATGGGGACCCCAATTTTTCCTTCAATTTAGCTATGGCAAATAGCCTGCGCCAGAGCATTCAGAAGGAGACTGCAGAATGCTCCAATGCACACGAACCTTATACCTTTGGGGAATTTCTCTTCCATGATTGTCCCAACACAAACATTCAGTCACTCTCAACAGGAAATTCTCAAGTGAACTCAGAAAGAATTGAGCAGAAAACACAGAATTTGACTCACTTTTCCCTATTGCTGCCAGTCAAAATCTAAGGAGAGGTCATAAGGCAGAGCAGCTGCGTTATGTGCAGTGAACTATTGCAAGTTTATTTGCACCTGCTGGGAGCTCCAGTCATGAAAATACCATTTCAGTCTTGAAAATATTTCTTCATTGCCACAAAACCAAATCCATGTTCTGCTTTTTGTTTGTTTTTTTTTTAATTCTAAGTTTTGCACAAGAGCTCTGTAGGAAACCATTGTGATTCATACTGGARACCCTGGGAGAACATTATCTCCTTAATCAACTGTTGATTAAACATTCTTGATAATTTGTCCTCACAATTTACAAACACAGGTGAATCACCACTTATGGAAGGACAATAATATTAAAACACAAAGGAGAGGGTTCCTATCTCTGGACATGCATGTAGACTAGAATATGTAGCAAGAATCCTCTTATAGCTGCTTATAAGATTCCTTCTTATAATTTATTTCTTTGACTATATGGAATTTCAATATGCAGTATGTAGGATTAAATTTTAAGTAGTTTGGAAGTGAAAGCTCTGCCCGGGTTTTAGCCTACTTGGTAGCGCTTTCAAGAAAGGAGGCAAAAGGAGCTTCCAAGGATGTTCAGGAGGTACAAGAAAGGTTTTTCTAAAAGTTCAGCTACTTCCCATTAGCAACCCAGTAAGAAGGATATGTTCCATTTATCCAAATACCTTCCTTTGCCACCATTCAGAATTATCTATAAATCATGTCATAATTAAATGTTCAGAATTTCCCTAGATTAGGCATGTCTATTGTGAATTATTGCTCATGACAGAACTACACAAAATCCCTGTTGCAGCACTGCACAGCTCTCGCTATTTATTGCAGAAGGATTTTCTCAGAAGGCCTGAACAGACATAGCAATGATGACTCCTTTAAGTTCTGAAAATTCAGTTTTCACTGTCCTTAGATACTACGGAATCTTGACATCATCTGTAACGAACTGTTTTTGTGGAGAAAAAGCAGTTCTCTGTATTTCTCCTGAAATCATCATCCTGTGCACCGGCACTAAAAACATACGATTAAAGAGGATTAAATGTGACTTAAGAAGGTACTCCTACTCACAAGTGATACAATAGTGCAGGCGAAAGCCCAAGAAACGTATTTAGCTAACTGGTACCACATATGTGTGCGTCTTTGCATGGGTTTAAGTTCAGCAGTATGTATGCATATATGCATACATATATACATATATACATATATACATATATACACATATACACATATACACATATACACATATACACATATACATATATACATATATACATATGCTGTATGCAGCCCGTCCTTAACAAAGCCTCCATTGTACCAGCAAATTTGCAGCTCCAGCGCAGACCATTTCAAATATCCCTTTATCTCATTTTCTGGTGCAGGTATGCAAGGATATAAATTAAATCTGTCCACTTGTAAAATGCAATTCAGTCACACAAAAGAGAAGAACATGGGTTGTCTACACTGGAGCATGGATTGAAAGAGATCAAGGCATTAGAAATCTACCTAACAGCAGAACACAAAGCAATAGGGGTATTTCAGGGCAGTATTGAGGTGTGTGTGTCACTAACTGGCTGTGAGGTGTGACATTACCAAAGCTTCCAGATTGATCTGGCATCTCCACATAGTGCCTTTTGCACAGCACAGTTAACAGCACTCTTTCCTTAAGTTCCTCGATACTATAAATACTAATTATGTTCCTCCTTATTGTTATTACAGTCAGAAAAAAAAATCTTGTCATATTATTTAGAACTTCTATTAATTATAAAGCATCTTCACAGATGTGTCAAATTTAGGTCAGTCATTAAAACTTACATTCTGTATTTTTTTAACACAGGAGTACTTGATGTATAAATTGCTATATGACAGACAATAATTATAGAACCATATCAGATAGAAAGGTGAGGAAAATTGCTGGGATGATTATAGGCAAAAATAAAGTGTGGGTAGATTTAAGAAGAGCTCTTTTGTGTGCTTTTTGTGAAGAAAATCYATGAGATTTATTTTTATAAAGGGATTTTCAAAAAAAAAACTTACGTTTTTGTTTAAAGAAAAGCCTAATGAGTAACCTATGTGAAGCCATTAATGGGAAAAGATAGATATCCTTTGCTTAGTTCTCCTAGTACGCTGCCAGCACTCTCTCCTTTCAGCATAAGCTTTGGTGGCTGCTTCTTTTGAAGCTTCTGGGAGTCTTTATCTCTGGGTATTTTTAGGCCTGGATTGGGCCAATCGCTGGCTGATGCTTTTGTTCCCTCCACAATAACAATAATAGCACTTGGCAGACACAGGGGAGGGGAGGTTTTCAAAGCACTGCTAAACATACTTCAATTAATTTTCAAAACAGCCTTTAAAGTATTATTAGTTACATTTTTTTTCAGAATAAGGAGATACAACACAATAAATTCACATATCCAAAACCTTAAAAGTTTTTACTGGCAACTAAGTACGAAAACTTTCTAGCTGTTGGCTATCTGTTTTGTTCAAGCACTGAGATCTAGCTTGCTAAACTTGCAAAAACCCTTCTGCGGGGATCTTTTTTTTCCCAGGCAGTACACTTGGAAATTTGCTGCAATAGGTACTGAAAKCACAAGGAATTCAACACTTGAGTAAGTTTTTGGGTTGAGAGCCTCTATGTCCAAAGGTCAGTCTGGCTCACGAGATAGCAATTTCGTACTTGGACATTCATACTAATGCTTAAAGGTGAAGCCTGCGCTCCAGGAAGAGCAAAGATTCCACTGCCACTGGGCACCATGGGACTAAATTAGTTCTACACTCAGGTCCACGGTCGTGCTTCTGAGCTCTGTATGCGGCAGCACATTTAGTCCTGCCTTGTTTGCAGTACTTCAACAGAGCCACCAAACCCTTGCAGGAAGCATGAAACCACCAGATCTACCACCTCAAATTCAGACTCAGGAATCACTGCAGTTATTGGCTTTGTCTGTAATAATAAATCCCTTTACTTGCTCCTTCCTATTCTGCATTGAATGTCATATTTTCCTTCAGATTTCTTGCAACCATTGCTTCTCTCTAAAACAGTCTGAAAGCTGAATAAAAATTTTGTTCCTTTTGTTTCATATTAAGCCACACAGCTCCAGAGCAGTGAGGGATTTACACTTTATTGCCAAATGAAATGTTGTCGTGAAACACTTTGCATGCTGTGATGTGAGAGAGATGCACTAGCCATAAAAGTCAGCTCTTCTTTTAAGTAGTCTCAAGACCTAAGTGGGAAGCAGTCAGATTTCTCAGGAGGCCTCCCTATAAAAATGCATCAAAATAAATGCCTGGATCATCAGTGAATATAAGCTGCCAAGATCCTTTAAAATAAAAACCTCCTATTATGATCTTCTAAGAATTGAAAATTCTGTAGAAAAGAAATAAAGCAGTAGCATTTATAGTAGATACTGGTAAGAAGCAATCTAGGATCAATCTTGGAATACATTGAGGGCAGCATATTCTCAATTCTCTACACAGCTGGATCTATGAGGACCAGCACTGGAAACTCAAGATCCATGCTACCAATTGAAAGTCTATAAAAGAGATACTCAATAACTCCTGAGRTAAGCATATTGCAGTTTTGACCTTATTCCCACCTGCCTTTCAATGACATCACTTGATGGATCATCTAATCAAAATAGGAATGGAATCTCAAAGGAAGGATTAGAATAAAATTACTCCCAAAGCAAACATAATCCTGGCCAATATTTTATAAAACCTTGACTTAGGTGATCATTTCATTTGCCTTCCTTTTCATAAAAAAAGATTTACAGGGCCAATGATGGTACTAACCTTTTCCTTGGATGGTTAGCACCTCTCATCTATTTAAGTAATTATCTGATAGCTCTCTTGAATTATCACTACAAAAAAAAAAGCATGAAAACATGTCAAAATTATTTAAAGTGACTGTTATATGCAGCTATCTGTCCCTGTCTCTTTTTCATTTATGTTTTCTGATATGATATCAGATTTTTTTGACTAAACTTACCCTCTACCTCCCAAAAGCCCCTCCTGGTTWTCCTGTTGTAAAGCAGAAGAAGTCCCATTTGAACTTAAAAATTTGTTTTACTGTATAGAAGCAGTTAGGATCCTATTATAAGWTACTTACATTTTAGTCTATTCTTGTTCAGCTCTTTTTTGGCCTTTCCATTYGTTTCTTGTGCTAATGAGGTTCACTATTCCCTCTTGAGCTAGATTTACCCTTGCTCGACAGGCTGCTAGAAAGGAGCAAGGTGAGCAGAGTGGACGTAGCACTGAAGCARAGCACTGGTCAAGTGTGAGCCCTCCACACAGAGGTTAATTTAATGCACTAAAAAGCATGCCATGTAGCTGGAAAAGAACAGAGGGTTTGTACAGAAGAAAGCTTCTGCTCATATTGCTTCATAAATTGCAGCTCTAGTTACAAATGACTAAGTCACAGTTATTTGTAAAGGAGGTACCATCTCCTTTTGTTCTTTTCATTTTTTGTTCTTTCATCTTCAGCTATTGCTCCACTTTAAGAGTAAGCTATACCATAGTGCTCACGTATTAGAGAGGAGATGCAGGGGAAAATAATTAACAGAATATGAAACAGAAAAGTAATTAGGTGAACTGTTGTCACTTGGATTATCAAAAGGAACTTTGAAAATCCAGTTCTTTGATTTTTCTCCAGCTTATTTTATCTATTTGTAATAAAGATTGAGATATGTTGTGAGGCTAGAGTTTTTTTGTGGGCTTTCTAAAGACTCTATTGGATGCAAAAGCCTGTATGTGCACACACCCATATATAAACATTTTACAAACCGCCATTATTAAATAGGTAGGTTGGAAAGGAAGGATATTTAATAGAGGCAAATTGAATTTATTTTTCAAAGAAAATATGTATCGTAACAGAAACTCATTTTTTTAATATGAAAGCTGCTTTATTACTTTGAAAAAACAGTAACTCATAAAAAGACCTATCTGGACATGAAAACACTTTTTTTTCAATTCGCTTCAGTAAATTGGAAAAGAAAAACATTCCATTTACAGTTGTAATGTAATAATAGCAAATTTATTTTATAATTGTATTCATAAAGCCGAGTTGTAAAACCACAGCCTTTTGGGTACATTTACGTGACTAAGAAACATTTCAGTACAACATGCCCGCCAACTCTCTATACATATTTTTATCCAGAAGTCAAAGGATCATGTCTATGTAATACTGTAGTTTTCATCCTATTGGCGAACCATTTTTCCAAAAGCTGCCTAAACTCCACCTGAACAGGCACACCTTAACACATGCAGCTTATTCTGAAGTACAGAATTTGTTTTCAGCAAATTATTCTTATGTACTGTCTTAAAAACATTTTTCCTCTGCTGCACTGTGTCTCAAACATCACCTCTGATATAAGCACACTGCCATAGTGTCACCTATACTAAATTGTTTGAATACACAGCCTGAACATGATCTATGTAGAAACTCAGTCTTACTTTTATTAGCTTCATGATTTCTCTTTGGGTCCATCCTACACAGTGCAGCTGTTTTCCATACCTTTGCAGATATTTCTGTAYGGAAATTAAATACAAGCTCAGTTGTCCTGTATCATGCAGCAGTGTAAAGAGTATTTGACTTGATCCCTCAGGTCATGCTATTCACTGAACCAAGCCATGATTTTTCCCCTGACTTCTTCAGGGATGTTCATAAAAAAAATGGAATCTGCGCTACAGTCATAGCCTGCAGCCATGCAGAAGGCCCAAACTAAGCATTTGCCTAAGCCTAACCTTTATTCCTTGGCCTACAGAATTTGCACTGACTGAAAATAGAGGGGCAAACTCAATTTCCAGAGATGTAAGCTAACACAAAGACACATAATGTAGTCACATCCTCGCTACAGAAAGGATGTCTAAAATAGCACCAACRGTGGAGAAAATGAATGTGGAAAGAAGTATGTCTACAGCCAAGGCAGACTGCTTCTAGCAGCAGAGTCCCTAGAAGCATATCTAGAGCCCATCTGAAGCATTTTTCATTCCCAGGAGCACAAGAAAGATATCAGTGTCAAAATAATCAGGGGGGTTAATCAGTCTTACAAATTCCAGAAGTATACAGGAGATTTGCAGGGAAAGGAAAGGAAGGAAAAGGAAGGAAAGGTAATTCCTCAGCCTGAGCCTAGAGTGGAGGCAATTCCTCCACTCTATCCCATTGTTATACAKTCATGACTCATATTCACCCATGCAAATACAGATGCACTTCAGATTTCATTTTGAGGCATAATTGTTATAGAGGGGAAATAGTTTTAAATCACTCAAGACTCTTCAGACCACTCAAGTATCTATGTTTCTGATGGAATGTTTCTGTTTCACATTTATCTAGATCAGTATCTACAAGTGATTTTTAACAAACAGCTATTCAGTTATAAAGCTATTCTGCTTCCTATCTGCATGCTTGGATATGTCTTCCTTTCTCAAAAAACTGCTTCTTTCTTCCCCTGAACTTCTTCACATCTTTTTCCTGTTCCCTGTCTCCAAACACAGTCACAAAATTTATCAAGATTTCTCTTTCCCCACTGTTTTCATTTGCCTTGTATTTATTTTTTCAGGCTCTTCCTTTTTTCCAGAACAGAAAAGACCAGCCTCTTATCTGTGTTTCATGCTGCTTATTCAGATGTGTCCTCTAATAGGGAAAACGATACCAAAAAGGGGTAAGTTCTCTTTAAAATTTATCAGAAGCAATTGCATTTCGCATTGCATCAATACTTTTCCTCCAAATACATAACAAATGGGCTGCCATGCTATATTAACACAGTTGCATGAATACAAGCAAACTATGCTCCTACTCTTCCTCCACCACTTAAGAGGGATTGAATCCATGTGACTTTCTGACTTCTAATACCCTATTCTGGTACTTTAGTGTTATAGTAATAAGGATCATCTCAGCAGCATGAGTGCTTGATCAGAGGGACACTGACCRTAATGACAACATTACTTATGGAGCTTTATCAACCCTGCGAAGCACAGACTTAGTGACAGTTAGATWCATGATTTGAGGCACAGAACCATCAGGTCCCTCAGAAAGTTCCCTAACCAAGGTGAAAGGTGAGGCTTAATAGCTGCATCCTCCTTCTTTGTAGAGTCCATCCAAAGCTGTCCAAAGGACAGCAAAATCCTCACAATAATAAGATTGCAGTAGGCACAGTCTTCCATGTATTCCAGTCTCAATGGATTCATTGAACAACTGCCTTGTCACGTCTGGTATGTACTACCAACGCAAGCAGAGTGCTGTTGCTCTCTAAAATGCCGCTAATTGCAGCCTTTATCCTCTGGCGCTCTTTGCACTTCACTCTGCAACTGAGGCTGTTACCCACATTCTGCAGACTTTGCGCAAGCATCTCAAGCAAGAGATGCAAGAGATCTGGTTTATGCTTCATGGCATATGATACATCTACAGRGATACTAAAATTATAGCCATCAGTCATTTATTTCTTTGGTTTCTTGGCCTGCAGAGGTCACAGAGAATATGTTAAAAAAAATGGATTCATATTTGCTCTTTTATTGCTCTTTTTTATACAAAAAAAAAAAAAGGAGCTAAAGCTTTACTTTTTATTATAGCTAGTTGGAAGTTTTATGTTTTCCATAAGTCGGATAATAAAGGAGAGCAGAGTAGTTCCATATAACAAAGCCACAATGCTTCTTTCATGGCTTTACTATTCATTTGCAAAAGGTAGGGTGAAAGYTAAGTAAATTAATTTTTTTTTCAGAGTGCACAGGGTGCACAGGTAGCACCGAGGCTCTGCCATGAACATTTTCTAAAGGCAGTAAGAATGCAGTCTCACGCAGCTAGCTGAAAACATCAGTGAAGCTTTACTGTATTTTATGTCTAAATTTAAACTGCTACTTTTTTTTTCTACAGAAAGGATAAAAGGAGCAACTGCAAGCATTGGCAAAACATTTGCAATTCTGGAGAGCTTGGGGCAGCAGGTGTTTCATACTCTTTACTCAACATTTTCAAAAAGTACTTTTTCCCCAAACAGCCACACAGAGCAGCACTGAACACGTGCTCTGGTGAGGGGAGTAGCCAGGGCTGGACCTCAGCTTGCTGCGGGCTGCAGGGTGAGTCTCTGCTCTGTAATAGTGTTTAGGAACCCCTTTCTCAGACCAAATTGTTTTAGGGAGAGGCGAACTCACACATAAACCTGGGGTCAACTTCGTCAAAGTGGTAAATTGGGAAGGATTTGGAGGAAGACAAGATCAGAGCACAGACCTGCCTCTGCAGGGATCCAGCTGTGTAATTCCTCCCACTTGTGGGTCCTGCCGCAGGGGAGGAGAGCTGCAGCACAGCTGGAGCACAGCTGCCTCGGCYGGAGCCTCGCTCGTGCCTGCACTGGGTCCAGCCCGGCACCACCTCTCTCCGCCTGGCTTGTGCTCTCAGAGGTTTAGGCATTAATGCACAGGGCCAGCGGAGTGAGATACCAGCACCAGAAACACAAACACAATAAAACAGCTCATTTCTAAATTGTTCCAAGCACGTGGCTGCAACTAGCTGCTGCGAAAAGAGCGTGCCACTGCACTGGTGTATCCATTATGCTGAGTTTAAGAAGATGTAACAAGTCAATCTGGAGAGGAATGATCCGCAGCTGGGTACTGAGGGAGGTATCAGAAAGGAAGTACAGCTAGTGCATAGATCTGTGCTGGGAACAAGGCAGCTGCCAACAGATGCTGAGATCAGGCTAAACAACCAAACTGAAGTCTCACCTCTTTTAGTAGCTCWGGTTTTAGGCAGCATGATAAAGCTAGAGAGGAATATTTCAGTTAAAAAAAAGTTAAAGAGGCACAGGATTAGTCCTAAGAGACTTAAGAGTAGAAATAGTCATGCAGAAAAACTTTGGCTGACACTTTCCCTTGTCAGTACAAAGTTGTTCCATTTAAATAATTCTTGATTTGTTTTAATTTTAAATTTCCTGATGAACGAAATTTCTATCTCCTTCTCTGGGAGACTGCTCTTCACTTTAATTGCTTCGCTTGTCAAGGAGTTTTTTGTACTAACAGTCATCTTGAATCTCGCTCTTCTTTATTGCTCTCCCAGCCTTACTCTGTATGCTCTAAGATTACACCAATAATTCTTTTAGGTTCTTTTTCCCCTCCTCAAAACTTTTCTTTACTTATACAGGTTCAATATATTGAAGGTTGTGGAGTACTCCATTGATTGAAGACATGTGAAAAAAAGACTCATATATCTGGTGACTTCCAAAATCCCTGGAGCTAAATAATGGGAAATCATGGCCACTAAATCACTAGTTATCACTAAATATGGTGATTACTGTATTATACTTCTGAAGAGAAGACCCACAGTGTTAGCAGACACTGATCCTAGCCATACAAGAGGGGTATCTACACTGCAAGTTTTTGCTATGGTTTTTGTTGTTGTTGCTGTTGTTGTTCATTTATTTAAAAAAAAAAAAAAAACCCTCTTTGCCTTAGAGATGTAATTAAAGTAAATTGATCTGGGATGTGACCAGTATAGCAGTTCCTGCATTTCACTCATTTTAGACCAGCCACGTGAAAGAAAAACTACATTGCTTGACAATCCTCAGAGGTGGCAGGAAAGTATCAATTTCAGACAAAAAAAGTATAATGATAGTTCACTGTGTTTCCAAGCCAATCTGAAATGAAGATGTACTGAAAAAAAATCATGGAAATGGTTGTCATCTGCTATGTTTTCAGCGCACTTCATTTTTTCTCAAAGCTGATCTGGACTACTAAATGATTATGCCATCATGCTTTCAGAGGTTTGCATCCATTATTAAGATCATGAATGTGATGTGAAGTAGCTTTGGGGTTTGCATTAGTGCAAAACAATCTGCTAAAGGCTTGAGAAGTGAAAGAAACACTAAGACGTCTAAGTGACCTATTTTTCCYCTTATTGTTTCAGAACTCAGCCAGCTGGCATGGCCCCAGGTCATCCACACCACAGACAGCCTTTTCATTTGCTGTCACTGCTTATGGTATTTCAGGAGAGATATATATAGATGTAGATATTAAAACTCTTTTGTGCTGCTTTGAAGTTTCTCTAACACTCTAAGACCCATCTGGAACCAGAGTCTGATAAGAGCTGGCACCTAAAATAGCTGACCACCAAATGGTCTCCAAGAAACCCGCAGTCACTTTCTCCTGTTTGGAAGCTGATCTGTTTGCTGTCAGATGCATTGACTGAGCGACTTGCTCCTTAAGCCTTGAAGCTCTCTCTAAATCAGTCTTTGTCCTGCAAAGTAGGAGACAAAAAATCCATCCAACAGGGTTTTCTTGGTCCCAAGCAACTGGAGGGAGAGAGGGAAAAGATAGAAAAGGACTTTCTCTCTTGCTGAACTGAGACTGAACACCACCTTTCCCCCAGCATATTGCATCCTTCCCCCATGCATATTGTGCATTTAGCCTCCTGCAGCAACTGAGTCCTTGAGTCATTATGGAAAAGTTTGCAGTGTAGAGGAGCAATCAGAATACGATATTAGTGGATGTCTTTTTGTACCCAAAGGAGAAAGCTAGTGCTGCTTAGGGCAGTTTCTTGTTGCCTCAAGCCTTCCTGATGCTCCCCAATCACAAGCTGTGAGAATACAGAGCCACTGCTTTGCCTAACTGGTTTCGTGCATGGAAGCCAATGGTACAAAACAAAACCCTGTCAGGAATGTATAGAAGAAAATGAACATGCTGGATTTAAACAGCAACTGAATAAGAGGAGATATAAATGTAAATATCCATCATATAGGGCTGTCATTTGTATTCAGAGTCTTTTTAATTGCTTTTTTGAATACCTGAARGAAAGCCCTGTCTCTACATGACATAAATTGTTCAGCTGAACAAAGCAGACTCAGTGGTCTAAATCTATAAGGAACTAAATGAGCAATGATCTGAGAAAAGAAAAAAAGATAATGAATGAGATTTTTAAAATATAGTTCTATAAACATCGCTTATTTTCTTTGATGAATGTTAACACTAAAACTAATATTGAAAACTCAGAAAATAATTCATAAATCTTGTCATATTTAAGTGGTGCTATGGGTACTGTTTATGCAGATTCATGAGTGAAAGGAATCTTCAGAGGAAGCTCCAGGTAAAAAGATGATGATACTAAATAGCAGCATATCCTAACAGCCAATGCACAAGGGAGGACAGCTTACCCTTCCCTATGCAAACTTCATTCTCTCTACGTATATCTCGCAGTGCAGGTTTGCCACCTCCAAGCATCAGCTCAGGTGGCAGGAAGTCTCTCCCAAGAGCCAGCAGTAATAGCAGGGCCTATGTATCTACCTAGACCCAGCAGTTTAGTCTTGTGCTGTGCCTGGGACTTGGGCTGTCACAGAAACGAGGACGACGTTGGCCTGCTCATCCATTCAGCTGCTACAGGTGCAGTCTGAGACAGACAGACAGACAGACAGGGGTTGACACTTTAGCCTGACTGTTCAGGCATCATCTGGGACAGGAGACATCCTGATGCTCATGCTTGTTTCAGTGACTAGCTGATGATTTTCATTAGCAATCTGGGTACCATTTCTCACACAGACACATCTCACAACCAGTGAAAACAGAGCTCAAACTTCCCGTCCCCTGACTTCAGCCCCGCTTCCCATCTCCCTGCTGGAGCCGAGCGGCTGGGGCCGTGCGTGAGGCCGGGGCCCTCGCGGGCGCTGCGCCCGCGCAGCCTGCGCAGCCTCCTGCTGCCTCCGCAGTGGCAGTTGCCTGGCAACTCCCCGCTCCGGCAGTAACCCCGCAATTCCGGCACCGCCGGCTGCCGCCTCCACTCCCACGCACACTCCTTAACCACAAAACAGGCCTTGCCTTACACAAGAGCTAGGCAGTTAAGGATTATTAGTAAATAAAAGTTCAAACAGACTCAGTCATCTACAGGAGAAGAAGCTGACTGGGGCACCCTCCTTTTCTCTTCCTTCTGCTCCTCTGCTTTTGAGACTCTGCCACGTAAAGCAGGGAGCAGAGCCGGCTCGGGGACTTCGCGCCCTGTACTGGCRTTTCCCATGGAGAGCGGAGGAGCACAGCCCTGACCCTGCGCTAGCTACAGCTAATTACATCCAGAGCACACGCAAAGAGCTGGCCTGAAATAACAGGCAGGGTGGATCAGCACAGTTGGGGTTTATAGTTAATATCTGGTGGAAGAAATTAAATCCAGTTGGAGCGAGTTGGTAGCTGGACTGCGGTGGGAAGAGGGGAAGCTGGCACATGAGATTGGTCCAGGGAACCAGCCATGCTGTGAAATTCATAAATTAAARAAATATATATATACTCCACCACAAAAAGAACTAAGTGTCTTCCTCTGATAAAGAGCGAAAACTGGTGTTAAGGATCTGACACAGAGAAAAAGATYGCTTAGCAGCTAGGAGGACGCCTATGAAACTGTACCATAATAGGTCTACTGATAATAGGTCTACTGAATATTACATAAAGATTTACTATACAGCAGGCATGTGCTGAGAGCTGACTGATTTCAGTTCCTTTCGATGCCTAGTAGATAATAACTTATCCTGAGGTACAGGCATTTGAAGCTTTTGGCAAATCACTAGTGAGCCATCTGCATGCAYATCTCTTTGATGCATTCCCCGAGTTTGTCCTTTTGCAGAGTTAGTCTTTTTCTGCTTTTATTCCCTTTTCCTCATTCTCCTTTACTAAAGGCAAAGATCAGACCATCTTCTATTAATTTAGATTGTAAAAGCTGTTTAGAAAGAAAAGCTTTGGACGGAGTTGCATTCTCACAACTTGTTCAGAAGTAACTTCCTTGGCACGTGGGTGTGCACAACATCCATTCACAAAAAAAAAAACCCTTYTCTTGTACAAGTACCTGTGACATCAAATACTGGAGACTCTTTGGCTATAAATTGTGCTGGGGAAGAGGGGAAAATAATATCTGAGCCTTTCAAATGAAATCAACTGGGACCCAAGTTAAGTGCTTAGCTAGAGTAGATAGAAAAGGGGAAATCTCACTGCAGATAGAGCTGCTGATATGCTTATCTTTTATAATGATTGTCCTAGAAGATTAGGCACCTATACATATATCATCATTAATAGTACTATATACAAAGTATTCTCTCAGTACACTGTATTCTATCTGCAGTAGAAGCCTGCATTAGCAAGATAGCTAAATAATGTAATACGTCTTTATTGTCCTGGAAGATTAAGTTCTTAGTGCTCTCCATAAAGTTTCATCACATACTTTTATTGGTTAGAAGGTTATGTTCTRCTGAGGCTTGAAAGCAGAAGTATTGGACAAATCCTGTCAGATTAAGCTGCTGTTCCATTCTGCTGAAGCCTGGCACTTTTTACAGCTTTAAGGAAAACTGGGRTCTTGGAAGCTTCTTTCATTGATTAACTACACCATTGGACCAGATCTTTAATCTTATTTTCCTCACTTTGTAAAATGAAGATAATTCTTGTCCTCRCCATGGATCGCTAATTAAAGTTCGTTTTAAAGAGCTTTGGTACTGTTGTGTAAATGGTAGAATACACTCTGATTCACTGGATTTATTTGGTGTTTTTTTTTTCCTCATTAGTTACCATCTAGTGATTGACCATCTAATATGAGAGATCCTGAATCAGCAGCTCCTTCAGCATTATATGGTCTTTAAGACCACCAGAGGTTTAATAGACGTGAATGAAACAACTGATATGTGTGCACACACATGAGCTGTGACAAGTCAGAATGATGTAGTTTCCAATTAGAGTCTAGAAACAATGCTCATCAGCTTCTGTATAACTGCTCCACCTTTGGGGACAGTTTGTTGCTGCACTATCACAGAAGGAATGTTAGTCAGGGAAACTGCAGAATGAATGACCATACACAGAACAGAAACTGTAATTAGTTCACTGTGCATTTCTCTTACGTGAATATTGAAGTTTGGCARCACCTATTAGTTTTACGGGGCTTCAGTTAGTCCTTCAGCAGGTCCAGTTTAATATAATCTGCATGATTATATTTCTGCTGAGGTTTCTTTGTTGATGAACATTGTGGATTTTATAACGTGACCTGTGGGGGAGAGTCTTGATTTATTACAGGATATAGATCGCCATCCCTTGCTTAAAAAGCACTTTGACACTTTGACATTGCTTTCAAAGCAAGTTAAGCCCTCTGAAGAAAGGTAGCAAAGGACAGGAGAAATAGTCATACACATCACTGACYGTGAAACACAGACTAGGTTGTGAATTAATGAGTACTGGAGTGGTTTCTGTGAGTTAYTGTAAAGTTGAATTGTAACTGAAGTATTTCCATTGTGAAATACTGGTAACACACTAGAAAACATACTAGAAAATATATTGTGACCCCACAACATTATTCAGATTTTCCTTCCTGTAGGAGTTTTGCTTTATAGATGCTTTGCTCTATAAAAAGGAGGAAGTTGTCATCCTGCAAGTTGTGGGTGATCAGTTCACTGCACATGCTGAAAAAGGCACTGGAGACTTTTACAGTGATTTGAAACAGCCTCTTATGCTGAAACTTGATTTTTTTTGAGATTCACTCTTAACCGTTCTCTGCAGTAGCTTGGCTTAAAGATACTTTTGCTGAGACACCTAGAAGGAGTCAATCAATTATGGAGGACACTTGCAACAGAAAAACTTTTATATTAATATATTCATATATGATTTTTTTCCCTTTCTTTTATATGCCTCTTTCAACCTGAGATTTACAGTTGTTTGAGGTAGGAGTGAGATCTTCCCTCTGGTATTTGCAGTGCAGAATACGATCAGGGCCTCCAGGCCCTAGCTGATTGTAAATAGCTACTGATAGAACATTATTTTCAATGGTGATATAGGCAGACAGGTCAGTGTGGGATCCCAAGCTTGCAGTAGATATCCTTCTCTTGTGGAATATGTGGAAGGAGTACACAAAAACTATTCTGTGGTAAGCATATTTGACTCAGCTGTTGTCCAAAACTGTCAAATCAGTGCTAACACATAAGCGGGAAAATGTTTGCTGTGCTGCCCATGCAGTGCTAAAGAAACAGCAATATATGCTGAAGAGGCTGTAAATGTGACCATGAAAAAGCCAAAGTTTCCTAACACAGAAATCAGTAGAATAGCACACATCAGAATATCTGGACTAATGGAAGCTGTTTAAGACTATAGGACATTGTATGCATATCTTTTCTAAATAAAAGAAGAGTGAGCCTGAGTCACCTCTAAGTCACTGGGAAATTCTTCAGCAGGTTTTCATGTTTTATGAGACTACATGACTTGCTGCAATATAAAGGTAGTTTCCAATGTTCTTCCCTCAATTTCTCTTTTTCAAAAGCTTCTGTAGTTGGTAGCATTCTAAGCCATGTGTTTTGTACTTTACTCTACAGCAAAATGTTGTTTTAAACAAAATATTTTTATAAAATTACACTAGTTCAGAAATGAAGCTGCAGTATATTAAACTCACATTTTTAAATTGCCCAYGGAATACAGAGATTTAGGTCATTTATTGTAAATAGTCAGAGACAATTCGCCCAATTGTTCTSTTGAGCAGATTCTGAGCTAGACAGGCACCTATATTTCAATAATAGATTTAGAATATGAAATATATCCCAATGATTCTTTTTTCACTCTCCCTCCAGCCTTTCACACTATTAGTTTGTTTCTACTGTAGGGTTGCACAGGAAATCTATAAAGCTCATTATTCAGTCTGTGAAGGGAACAACATTACATTCTGGCACCTTTATTACTTCAAGGATCTCTCAGTCTTCTTATGGGAATTGCATTGTAAAAATGATCTCCAAGCAAGATGCCAGGCTTCTTGTTTTTCTGCCCTCCTAATCCCCAATCTAGAAACTAGAATGACAATTGTCATAATTTAAAGCCATTTTAAGAGGGCAGTAGTCTCTTGACCAGTGAAGACCTTGCACTTTATCCTGACATATCCATCATGCTTCCCAGGCAAAATATTTGCTGTTGCAGAGCCCAAGGCAGAAAAAATGGATGCTACCCAAGTACTGCTGTGTGTCACAGAAAATCCTCTTTTGCTTATCTCTGCTGGCACTTTTGTTGTTCAGCAGTTGTGCTGTTCTTTAAACAGCTCCACTCTTTGCAGTGTCATTTCTATTGACAGGAGAGAGCTCCATTTTCACTTCTGTCTGCTCTGAGAAGCTGCTGGAGCTGGTGTGACACTTTGGGGAGAGCAAGTTGCCTTATAACTTTCATGCAAKGTATTTGTACCTAGTGGTGACCTACCTACAGAAAGGATTCCTGTTCCAGAAAGAATTTCAAAAGTTTGATAAATATTTTACCACAATGTATTAATTTAGCCTTACAGTTCTCTCCAGGAACAGTATCATTTCCAGTTCCAAACCTCACACTAAAATGAAAGACAGGTGGTGGCAGGGGAAAGCATTGCTTTACCTGAGCTGTGCAAGTTCAGACTACAGCTCCCTGATTTAAACTGTCATTGATTGTGCCATTAATCTCAAACGGATCTGCCACAGATTTTCATGTTTTACGTTTCAGCCTGGGTTTTCTGAATAAAATAGTTCTTATTTTTTTTAAGATAAATAGGCTTCTGACACCATTAGATTTTTCAGGAAGATGTTATGCTGAAAACATGCCATCTAAAGAAAGAATCCAATCCTGTTCTCAGTCATGACAGTTCATACTTTGTTGTAACCTGGTGGATGTCAGTTATGCTGTTACATTGAATGGCCATTGTTATCGTAATCACTGAGCTCTGCTCTAGAGGTTCAATGGAATAAGATTTCCTGAAAGAGTTAAGAGAAAACAAACAAGCAAGCAACAACAMCACCACCAAACACTAGGCTGTCATTTCATGTGTATTTCTTGGGGGGAAAAAAAAAAAGTTAAAAGAGGCAAACGTTACTGTACACTCAACTGTGTTAGCTTCTGCATGTTCAACCCAACTGTTATGACTGCTTGGAGTCATAGTATTACGTATACAGATGGTATAATCACTGGTACATGCACCAGACTGGCAGACTGGCACTCATTCAAGCAGCATGATGATGCAAGGAGATTGGATTATATTATGAAAAAGGAAAGTTGTTTCAAAAGAGTTTCAGGATTTGCTTGCCAGCAACTGATAACTTAATTGCCAGCCCAGAGCCCAAGCAGGATATTGGCAGAGAATAAATCTAACCCAATCCGTTCACCCAGGAGAGAGGTGAGAAAAGTCTGTCACGCAGTGAGACTTTGGGTGTGTAGCTTAAGACCGGGAGGCAGAAGCTGGGTGGCAGGCAGACTCCAGACAGTCACTGCGTAATGGGGGGGTGCACAGAGCACGGGGCTGACACTCTGACACTGGCATGTTACATTCAGGGTCCGCTCCCGAGATTGTTTCCTACTGCCACAAAAGGCACTGAAATTTGCCTGAGGCAGCAATTTCCCAATTTCCCAAATACGTAATTTCCCAATGTTTATTTCTTATTAAGATTAGCTAAAGAGCTAATAGACTGTTTTGGATTAGAGTTATGAATTCAGTCRTATGGGACCTATCCCAAGGTACAGAGGGCTACATACAAATGATGCATTAAAGAACAAAACTCACTTTCTTCCAACTCTGAGGTGATACTTTTGTCTAAAACATAAACATTTTGAAGAGTTTAGCTGATGTCCATCCAACAAAGGAGACTGATGTCTGAATTAACCATATGAGCTATTTCAGGTAGATCACTTAACTAAGCTGTGAACAAAATGAAAGAATTTCAGGATGATGAAATTTCATGAAACTCCCAAATGCTATGCTGTTTTCTGCAAGGCATGTCTCTCTCGTGCTATTTCAGCTACCTGACTCTTGAGTCTATGCAATCTGCTGCTACCCAATTACAAGTCCACAGCTAAATGAATGGTTTTATTTCTATAGCACTTCTTTGGGCTTGAGGATGTGGAGATTTAATTCTCTGGCTTTCTCATGATCAGTCTGCTCAGACTTATTCTGTAACTGAGTAGATCGGAAGAGTCATTACATGTTAAGTGGCTGGGAGTGGAGTAGTCTGATGAGTGACTGAAGGGAAACAGAAATAACAGGAGGTTTTGCCTGATCTGAAATCAGTCTGTATTCCCATCGGTTTTGTAATTTGCTAAAGCATAAAAATGAACAGTGAACATAAGGACCACTGAACTGAACTTTTCCGCTATGTTATAATTGTAAGAATATCTAAAGAACTGAAATTGGATTCAAGTGGAAAATGTACAGCACATGCACAGTCACTCAGATTATACACTGCRGTAAGAAAATACCACAGTGTGGAGTTTTTACATATGGAGCCATAAGTCTGGAGAGAAAACAAGACTTGGGAAAGAAAATAGGAATAAGGAAAGTCTTATCAGAACTAAAAAAATGTGTGGTGAACTGGTGCCCTGTTGCTAAACATGAAGAGTGCCAAGCGACTTTGGGGAAGCTGTACAACTCTCATAATACATAATTGTGTAGGACTGAGCAGACAGGAGATGCAATTAGAAAATGCAAGGGCTGACCTGACCTAGTGCTGGTAATGGCCCTGCTTCAAGCTAGAGACTGGACTAAATGACATCCAAAGATCCTATCCAGACAGTTTTTCAATGATTCTATTAATTAAGCACAAAGTCTAGCAGAGCCTGTCACTTTTTAGAAGTAGGTCAATTAACTTCTTGCTAAGATGTGTGAAGTACAACAGTGTATCATCTGCTGTGTTCCCACCTTCTCCATGACGCACTTAAGAGAGAAGCTAATGTGATGATCTTGGAAGCTTAAAGCCATTTCCTTTAAAAAGCTGCATGAAGAACCTGCAAGAAATGCATATTTTCTCCTGTAGACTGCTGTTCTGCCTCTCTAAGTTCCTTTTGTGGTCAGCTGCCATGACAATCAGAGAAATGGAAAAGACAAGAGGAAGATTGTAAGTAGTTAATAAAAAGGAGAAGAAATCCTAGATTCAACAGACGTAAAACAGAAGTCAGTGACTGAATAATTACAAAGACGACCACAAATTACATTTCAAAGCAGAAATGAGAAGAAGATTGCATTTCTGTGCCTGGTTATATCGGAGCCTAACCTTTAACAGGCTGTCTTTGAACCTATGTTTCCATCATTGTCTATCTGATTATCTCATACACTTCTAGGCTGTGGTTAGTACAGTAGCAGTAAGTAGTATATCATTTTAAAGATGCCCATGCTATTTTTGCAAAATACACAGTTTGCTTTTTAATATAACATTTTTCATCAGCTTAACTTTGCTAAATGATTTTGGTTAGACAACCTCAGTGTTTGCTGTCCTCTTAATTCCCTACAGAGAAGAGTGCTGTCTTGAGGATGGCACTAATAATGTGTCTGAACTTATGCCAATTTGGCCTGCAATCTAAAACTTTTTTATATAGCAATTTAAAGTCAGATTTTCAAAAATTAAAGCAAAGGTTTGTAAGCACATACACTTGTGCTTACCCCTGCTTTTGAAAATTTATAGAACCAGACCGTTTTATGAAAAAACCTTCCAAAGCAGAAAGGAATGATAGGCCCAGTGAAAGGAATGATAGCTCCCAGTGATTAGACCTGCTTGATACTTAGCTTCTGTTTAAGCCTTTGAAAATGTCTTGCCTAATAACCTAATTTCAACTGCCAGTTGCTATTTGCACATGTGACTGTTCCTGTCTGAGTGCGAGAGTAAATGTTCTATGCTGCAGTTTTGAGATTAAATAAATCAGATATGGTAATCATTTTGAAGGCAGGGCAGTRTGATTTGTGCAGAAAGAACTCAAATGCTTGAAGAGAGATTTACAGATTTACAGCTCCATCAAAATTTTCTTTTGGCAATAAAGCAAGAAAAGAACTTGCAGAAAGAAGAGTAGAAGAGCTACATATACTTGCCTCTGTTCCTCTGCCTTGCCAGTAAGACCTCGTTCTGTAGGTYGTGCTCCACACTAAGCAGAGACTGGGAACAGCAAGTAACTCTGCACCATGCTGCCCGCCCTGCTCAGGATACCCTTCTACTACTAGGAGCTTATTTTCAGCATACTCTCAGGCAGTAAAAATAATCTATTCCCCTTTTTATTGTCCTCTGAAGACATTATAAGGTACTGGCTAAACATTTCTGCCATTTTAACACTACATGATCAAACTGCAAGAGCAAAAAAACATCTGAAATGCACAGTAAGTATGATTCAATCCAGCAGAGACTGCCTGCATTCCTACTGCTGTTTATAAAATGCACAGAAAAGAAAATAAGCAGTAAGCCTCTGACAATTTTTCCTTGCCGGTGTATGCACATCTGGCAATATATCTACTCACACKTTTTGGATGGACTTTTGGTGGTGGTGTTTTGTTTTGTTTTTTCAGGTGTTCTGTTATGGTGTACTCTTGAGAGTTGTAGCGCTAAATCGATGGTCATTGGCTAAGTTCTGCCTAAATGAACAGACGGTCTAGGCAAAATTAAACAGCCTGTGGCAAGGTTTTCATCTAAATAAATGCACTGATACATTTTATATTCAAATAGTATTCTTCAAACCAAAAAGAAGAATGAACACAATTCTCTTAATGCTCATAYGCAAAGGGTAACTTATTTAGGACAAGATGATGTTGTGCAATAAAACGATTTATTGTGTGACTAAAATGAAAATTAAATTCCTCTTAAAATATTTATGTAGATGTAGCTGAAACATTCTGCTTAGAGATAAATCAAAGAGGCCTTTGACATTTCACAGACACATAATTCCACCATTCTTCTGCTGCAAATTTAGTGCTTACAAGATGTTAATGACAGTTCAGTTTTCAGGACAGTCTCTGAAGACTATTTTTGCTCAGCAGGTGGTGAGGATTTGCATCCATATTTCAAATATACTTCTATCTCATTACTGGCTTCTTATTTCTTTGTGATTTATATCTCTATAAAATTCCGGCTTGCACAATGGGGAATGGGATTTCAAAAAGGCAAATTCTGCATAATGTGGACATTTATCATATTCTTTCTTAGTTTTTCCCTCTTTAGGCTTCATTTCTTGAGAGGGTGGATGGAAAAACGACATGGCGCACTTTCCCAAAAAGGAAAAAAAGGAAAAAAAAAAAAAAAAAGGAAAAGTGAGTTTTCTAAAAATCAAGAACTTTGAAAAAATGAGTACTTTAACACAGATATGGCACTCCATGCTAAGTGTAGCATTATTTGCACTGTTACCTCAATTTGACTGAACTGTGATCTTTAAATAATATATGTACACTGGGAAGTAAGTTCGCTTGGGTAACTGTTAATTTGTGAGAGTTGTAATCAGCACAAATTCAGTAAGTGCTTTTTGTAATAGGGCTGAACATAATGAATCGCTTTGGTATTCATGCAGATGTCACATGTAATTTCAGAGCTGTTACACTGTAATTTTGCAGCACTTAATAGAGATTATGGTGGTGGCAATTTTGTCACTGTAGATGAGGGGCTCTTAGCACTTCTCTCATAAATTTACACCTCCCCCTTTTCAGGTGTTTATGATTTAATGTAAAGTTAAAAATCTCAGCCTAATAACATAAAGACATAATTTGATCAAGCCCTGAAGAAGAGGTGGACTCAAGTAGCAAAATTGCAGGCCTCCAGGTTAAATAAAAATTTACAGCCTAAAGGTCTTGGCTAGGTCTATGATATATGCAGAAATTCACAGGTAGATTAAGATTTTGGAATCYTCCTTTTACATTTGGATTCTTCTTTTTTTGATGTAAAGATAACCTTTGGATCAAAAATACCTTTTAGTTATATAGAAATGGGATGAGCTGTATACTAAAAATAAGAAAACACAATATTTATATTTGAAGCTTCTGACTCTTGCTGTTCTGACCAGATTTGATAGCCTGTTGTTGCAGCTGAGTTAGAAAAACAACACATGCAATACACAGGGAAAGAGAGAGTAGAATTTTACCACTTTCACTCTGTTTCCATGCCTATCAGCCATTTACACTACCTTTGAATTTTCTTTGTAGGCTGAACTCTGCAATACATTTGAGTATGCTCTTTGTGCCCTATGCAAGCAAAGTTCTGCAGAATAAATAAGAAAATTTAAATTCTTTTTTTATCCACAGCAAAGCAGACAAAATGCAARATGATCTACCCTACTCATACCAAGTATTCACATCCTTACTTGGAAAAACAAAATAATTTAGTTCTGCCTTCTCTTTTGAGATCATCAACCGATAAGCACTGTACAGCTGACGCTAGAAAGATATTTAAACAAAAAGATTGAACATCTGGACTAAAGGGTACATTTCTGGTGAGCAAAGTGCTTGACGGAGTGCCCATTCTGCTATTGACTCGATCCCACCAGAAGTAAAGGAGGTGCTTTGATTAAGGTGTYTGACTTCTACCTAGGCTGACACAAACTCAGTTTTAAAGGCTGCTGTCACTCATGAGGGATGCTAAACAGCAGGTTTTTCTCTACTTTTGTCCCTGAATCAGGGATTAACTGAAAGATGGAGGAAAAAAACACTTTATTTATTTTTTCTTTTTAATCATCAACATCCAGTCCCATAAAATAGAAAACAAAACAAAACAAAGCAAAACTCCTGAAATACCCCAAAACCAGAAAACAGAACATCCTAAAAACATCTGCTTATGAAGAATTTATAAACTGGATACTTATTTTCAAGTTAAAGGCAAATATTTTCTTACATTGTTTTCAAGTTGATCAAATAGCATTCTATAATACACTGTTCACAATGTTTGCTCCGAGGTAACTATGTTCTTTTCATGTGTCTATTTCAAATGCAAAGATATGAATAATTTAGCATTAGAGTCCTTTTCAGTCTTAGTATACAACTAGAAGTATGACACTTAATGGCCTTTATGGAGACTTACGAGGACATAGCACAGGATTTAAATACTGTAACAGTTGGATATAACTTATGTAGAACAATCAAGAAAATGTATGCTAACGGTCATAAAAAGTTGAGAGGTAATATTTCTGTAGGTTCACTTCTTGAATGCACCATAATATTTAAAAGGAGAAAGGCTGAATTTAGAAAATGTACTGGCTCAGTGAATCAAGGTTTTGAGAGCATATGTATGCCATTGCTGCATGACATTTGAACCACAAAGGACGGGTTCATTACAGATTCACAAAATCACAGATTCACAGAATATTTAAGGTTGGAAGGGACCTCTAGAGATCATCTAGTCCAACCTTCCTGCTCAAGCAGGCACACCTASAGCATGTGGCACAGGGTGGCATCCAGGCGGGTTTTGAAGACCTCCAGAGDAGGAGACTCCACAACCYCCCTGGGCAGCCTGTTCCACTGCTCTGTCACCCTAACAGTAAAGAAGTTGCTCCTCACCTGGAGACGGAACTTCTTATGCTTCAGCTTGTGGCCATTACCCCTCGTCCTATCGCTGGCCACCAGTGAGAACAGCTTGTCCCCTTCCTCCCTGCATTCTCCCTTCCTGAACTTATACAKATTAATCATATCCCCTCTGAGCCGTCTCTTCTCCAGAGAAAACAGGCCCAGCTCACTCAGCCTCTCTTCATACGAGAGATGTTCCATTCCCTTAATCATCCTGGTTGCCCTTCTCTGGACCCTCTCCAGAAGCTCCACGTCCCTCCTATAYTGAGGAGCCCAGAACYGAACACAGTGCTCCAGGTGCGGCCTCACCASAGCTGAGKAGAGGGGCAGAATCACCTCCCTTGACCTGCTGGCAACACTCCTCCTGATGCAGGCCAGGATSCCATTGGCCTTCTTGGCCACGAGGGCACACTGCTCACTCATGGTTAACTTAGTGTCAACCAGGACTCCCAGGTCCCTCTCCGTGGAGGTGCTTTCCAGCAGGTCGACCCCTAATCTGTACTGATGCCTGGGGTTATTCCTCCCCAGGTGCAGGACCCTGCACTTGTCCTTATTGAACCTCATGAGGTTCCTCTCTGCCCAACTCTCCAGCCTGTCCAGGTCCCTCTGGGGGATGGGGCAAGGATTAGTGGGCAAGGAAGGGTGGCAAAGTAATTAAAGCAAGATCAGAGTCAAAGGAAGAAGCCAAGTCAGAGGGCCCACTAGAATTTAAAATTTTCTTTGAAAGATATTACCTTTCAGTCAGAAAAGTGAGTAATTGTAACTTCTCCAGAAAATAGTTTATTTCTACAGCCAAAAACAATTGCTCAACATTTTCTTTTTCAAWATGATAATAATAAAAACTTAGGCACAGTTTCTTTTATCATTTCATTCAATAAGTGTTAAAGATAATTGGTCAATTAGTAGTGCCAGATGGRATTCCAATGGGGAATAAGAAAATAATTCTCTTTACTTCCACAAAGTCATGTTAGAATCATCTGTACTAAAATACATAGATGTCTTTGTACAGAGTTGCAGATCCAGCACTGGACTGCATTTATAAAAGTATAAACATAAATTTAGACTCCTTAGAAAAATCTCTAAGAATTTATATATAAGCTGGAACACTAATCCTGTCTGTTGTATTCTATTTTTAAAATTGACTTTCTAACTATTTATCAATATCATTTTGAACCTGAACACGGAAACACTGATTTCAAATTATTGAATAAAGTCCTYTCAAGCTTTTCCTACTTGGGCTTTTATTTATTCTTTTGATTACTTTTGTGTACTAAGAAAAATGTGAAGGTGAAAATCTGTGATTTTGAAAATATATCTAGGTGAAGGAAGAATAACTTTAAAATTGACACATATGTACATATGCAAACAGACAGCTTTTTCCAGACTGAAAAAGCTGTCTTGTTTTTATTGCATAAAACCAAGAAAAAAAATCAATTTTCATTTAATAATGTAATATGTTTGTGACCACAAAACACTGGCTTGTGTTTATGAATCCACTGAACATCATAACCAGTATATCACAAAACAATAGCAAATTGTCTGAATTTTTTTTTTTTGGTAGAAAGCACTGACGTTTTTGGAAGTGAAACAATATTCCCCAAATTTGAAATTTGTTATCTGATTTTCACTTAGCCAGGGTGTCAGTCTATAAAGTACTGAGATGCCCTAAGATATGTGAGTCACCCACATAGGTCTGGTAAATATGACACCGGGCTAAGAGGAATTCGCCATCCCCACGGAATAGGACCTGGAAGATAGGTCTCTAGGGCACCTGCAATGGCACTAGATATCCATGCTTAGGCAAGTGATAGGGGCCTCCACAGCCGTGGGGCAAGAACACCTCAGTCACATGTCCTTCATCCTTTGGCCACTGGAAACCGTTTGCTCATAGAGTAGTGAATCCCCTATATTYATTTGATTTCCTGTTTCAGAAATTGTGCTTGTAGAAGTAGGTTATGCATAAAATACAATTTCTTCTGTAGAGTTTCACTGAAAGTCAATGCCAGACAATGAATTCACATATTTCTTTATGCAGACATGAAACCTCTCTGTTGAAGCGGGCCTTGAATTTCTCCTAGCTAATCCCAATCACTTTAATAATTATGTCTCTCCCAATTTTTCATATTTAATTTATATTTTAGCCTCAACTCCACACCACTCTTTTATTTCCTTCAAAGAGAAAATGTCTTGCTGGCAAGAGGCTATTTTCCCCCTTCCTCAAGCCATAATGTTCTTTAAACATTTCCATAATCTCATATTCTGAAGCTAATGTTCATTTACATATCTGTAGAGATCGTGGCAGGGAATTCAACAGAGCTTGAAGCTAAGTCATACATTTCCTTCAAGATGGGACTGAAATTGATTGTCAGATAAGATACACTGTTGATTCTCAGGACTATGCCAAATGCATGCAGAAAGCAAATGGTTCGGTTCCCTAATTTTGATGTATTCCCTCACCTGTGAAATCTGATATTATGCTCAAAGAAGCCTAGGAAGGTTAGAGGCTACCTGTCAAGAAAATAGGCTTAGAATATTGCTACAGTATGACACTAAATAAACCACTGTGGCTCAGCTCTTTATATGCGTGATGGGCCATGTGCCTCCCTGGTG
Organism: Nothoprocta perdicaria; assembly: GCF_003342845.1. Taxonomy (NCBI): domain Eukaryota; kingdom Metazoa; phylum Chordata; class Aves; order Tinamiformes; family Tinamidae; genus Nothoprocta; species Nothoprocta perdicaria. Next base: position 2,089,824 of record NW_020454649.1, read on the forward strand.
TAACTCAACTGATACATTCATTGGCAGAGGGGAATTTTTCATCTGCCATCTACGATGATAATCACAGATGGTGAAATTTGTGCTACTAATAAAGGAATTATAAGAGGCATATATGCCATTTATTACAAATGTCATTTTAAAAGGCAGCAGATATTATAGTAATATATCATTTTTTGACCCCGAAGTCTATTACTATGTGTACTGAGAAAACACATTTCTATTCCTCCAGGCTTTCATAACACTATACCATTGATTTTAACATTAAATATGATTAGTTAGCATTTTGCTTCTTTCCTATGGCCTACTGCCAAAAGATGTTTTTTTAATTTAGTGCTTAAGCTGAAGCAAAGCAAACTCCCTCACACGTTCTAAAAGCTCAGATCAACTTCTTAACCTGGGTCTAAGGAATCATTTTATTGTTATTTTTTTCTGCTAGACTATTCTAGCTTTAAATTAAAGTAATATTGTATCTGAAGAGTTGTATAATTTCTCTTTATTCTCAGAAAGGTCCTAGAAAGAAAATGCAGACTCTTCCAGAATTAACTCTAGCAAATGCTCCTACAAATACTGCTACTCTCAGCTTTGGCTTCCACTTCCAAGGCTCACCAATGACGTAGYGTGAGCACTCCTCATTCCCTTCAGTACAAAAGCACCCAGTTAGGTTACTCTGTTGAACTTAATCTTTTGATTTTTCTATGTAGTGAAATGAGAAGAGCTCCAAAACAGACAGGGTGTCTCTCAGCATACCCTGAGACCAGACAGTAATATCTTTATCTGCTACAACACTTTACTTGCAAGTGATTTATGCTTCTATGTAACTCTCAAGATCAGAGACATAACTGTTCATGATCCAAGACCTTGTTTTGTGTCACTGGCCTAACGGACAACAGCCTCCCCCTAGCTGTTGTACATCCTTGGAAGTCCTTCTTCCTCTGCTACCATGATGCCGTGGCTCCTTCAGCTATTTGTGAGTGCCCATTCTGCRCAAAATAAAGCCATAACCCTTCTTCCTGATAAATCATAAAGATAGACAGAGTCATTCACTAAAAGTGCACTTTATTGAAACCCTAAGAACAAATGAGATTACAGATCTTGAAATTATTGCTGGGAAGAGGAGCAGTAAGAGGAAAAATCTCCACTGCTTTTTTTTTTTTTTATCACTAATTACTACTTTAAGTAAACCCTCCATCAGCTAGAGATCTCATCTTGAGGTGACAGTAAGGATTTGATATGCAAATCCATCTACACAACTGATGTAATATATCAAGCAGACATAATATAGTCTTTGGGAAACACATTATAATCTTAGCTTTTACACTTTTGTCTTTTTTTGTTTGTTTGTTTTTCTAATCAAGTCTAAAGTGAGAAGAAGACACACCAACAATAATAAGTCTTCACATGAACTCATGTATGAAAAACGAGCTTATTCATCTGTTTGTGTTTTCTACTTCTGCATCATGCACTATACTCTGTACTAGATTTTTCTCCTTAGTTTGGTGCTTTTTGGTGCTCAGTACATCCGGTGCAGCTGCAATATGGTTAAGAAAASGTTCCTTTGATGAGACCTACTTGATACATAGCAGATAATTAGAATATACATATGTCCTCAATTACTCCATATTATCCATTTAGAGCATGTGCTGCAGGCAGAATGAGATCCCCCATACCAGTTCTCAGCTAAATCAAGGAGCCCTGATGACTGTCCCACGAATACACTTCAAGTGCAACTCAGGAAATGTCACTTTYGTATTTTTGTATTAAACTTACCAGTGAAAAAGAAACATATATGCTTGTTTTTACAAAAAGAATGTTAGGGTCATTGTATGCAATTCACCATATATGAAGATGCACATATATACCAACATAAGGAATAYGAAAATCTTTCTGTAAGCTTTTACCTGCCTCCTATGTGCTTGTGCTCTTATTCTGTTGATCCATAGCTGACAAAGCTATATGTCCAGATTTCTAAGACTCTCGCAATTTCCCCACACCATTTTTTTAAGTCACTGCTTTTTTTTGTCATTTCCATACACCTGTAATCCTTCCCTCTTCATTCAGTCTTTCCAAAATAAACATTCAACTATTTTCTGAGCATAAGGATGGGCATCATGTATTCCTGAAGCCTGGCTAAAACTATGGCCAAGCAACTAGTTCTGGTTGAGTTCTGAGACAGAACCAAGTGTGATATACAATTATATAGCAATTGTTTCTAGTTTTCCAGAATCACGAAGCTGGGCTAAGGCTCAAAAAAAAAAAAAAAAAAAAAAAAAAAAAAAAAAAAAAAAAAAAAAAAAAAAAAAAAAAAAAAAAAAAAAAAAAAAAAAAAAAAAGATATTTGGGGAACTCATTAGCAATTTTTAAACCTTCCTTCATATTATCACTTTATTTTATTTAGAAACTCATGCTCGTACACTAACAAGTCATCAGTTTCTTCATAGGCATTTAAATTAGAAACCAACAAAAGTCTAATATTTTTGTTTAAAAATTTTTATGCACAACCTGCTTTGCACCAATGCTAACAATGACTGTGGATCTAAGATTCTCTGGGAGCCAAAGTCATTTCCTTTTCTAAATCTTACTAAATTATCCATTGTGGGCATGGACTATCTCTCAATTATGCTTGTTCAATACTGCAGTCACTGCTGAGACCTATAGAGATGGCCACATTTCCAATAAGCAACGATAGCAAGATAATGTGAAATGGGTTTATCACCAGTTTGGCCTGACAAATGAACACCTTCATTGTGACATTATTTCTTACAAAGAATGCAGATGATCCTATGCTTATCATGCCAATAACACCCCTAAAATATGATCCACCCCAGAATATATAGGTAAAACATTTAATCACTCTTCATATGCCCATGTGCTTTATAGAGATAGAGGAAAACACTATTGTTTTTCTTCAGCACTTTTCAAGATAATTTATGAGCTAAATCCTATATTGTATGAAATCCTTTCCTAGGAAGTGGGCGGTAAAGGACTAAGCAGCTGGAATTTCACAGATTTACAGGATTCAGCAGCTGAGCCTTCAGCCAAATGAAAGAGGAGAGCTTCATACGGTCTGCTCTTCTTTGGAAAAATTATAAATGGATAGAGTTACTTTCTAAATGTGATTTTTTTTTTTTAAATCCAGAGAGCAAATCAGATTAAGGATAGCATAATTCTTTCTGGATGAAGCCACATTCTGCCCTGTTCTGTGTGATGGGTTTTGATTGCTAAATATTGCTGTATTTCACACATTCAACAGCGGTTCCATTTCAGGCATTCCAGTTGAGGGCAATAGCTTTAGAAGATGACGCTGGGCTGCTCTAGCCCACACAAGATCAATTGGTTCTGTTCAAAACTCATTAAATTGAAGAGATAAAGAGAAATTATGAGGTCCAAAGAATTATTCCACTGAATTAAAAAAAAAAAAAAAACATGCTGAACTGTCAGTGAAGTAAGCTGGTGGGGAGTGGAGAAATATGGCATAGAGAGCTTTCATTCACATTTGAAATGTTATTTTTTATTAATACTTATTAATGTTTGGTAAGTAGTTAGAAAATGGTCTCAAATTTTGCTAAAAAGCAAAGGCTTATATCTCTGAACTGTCAAGATGGCTGATTTCCACACAAATTGGTAAAAATTTACAATAATTGTAAAAGTTTAAAAAACCCTGAATTAGTCTAATGCAATAATTCTCACCTTGTACAAATATTCTATTTCTGTGATTTTTGCATAGAAATTACTTGGAGGAAGGGTTGTTCTCTCTGTTATTTTTCCATCTAATGCCTGTTCCAACAGGTCTACTGTAACGTCAATAAGTCTAAACAAATAATGTGAATGTCCAGGCATGTGAATGTCCATGGAGGACTCCCTTACCTTCCCTCTTCAATTTATATTCAAATTTAAAAATGAACGTGTTTTGAAAAGTGAGGAGGAGATTAGAACAGATTGACCCTGCATTTCCATTCTTTTTCCCCCCAGAGAACAGTGAGGAAGATCAAGATAGGACAAGTTAGTCCAATCTGTGGGAATACTGTGGGAAAGTATCATTTGAATGTAACTGTATACATAAACACACACACGTATATATTTAGTCTTTACGTTCAAGTTTTTCCTCATAMATGTGCAATGTTAAGGAAAACAGTTTTAAAAATTTCAAAAGAGCACCCACAACTTTTCCACTATTAGAGCCATGAAAATATATTGATTAAAATATTTTTGGAATAGAATGACAGCTATTTAAAAGAAATGAAAACACATCTCCTGTAGAAATTGTCATTCAGTTTGGAAATGTGTGTATCTCCTGATGAAAAACAAACACTGTCATTTCACTGAAAGGTTTTTAAAAATCTGAGAGTTTAAAGTGAAAAGAAATGTGTTTTAAACAAAATATGCTTAATTCACATTTTTGTGTGAAATCTCTAGTTCTTTCTAGCAGATTCGGTCTTGTACCTTACCATTAGTCCTAGAAGGAACTGCCCAATGGAAGTTACATAAGGAACAGATATAACTCCATATCCAAATGAAGTTTAGTGATGACTTATGTAGTCAGTTTGCTCTGTGAAAACTGCTCATTTTGATATACAAAAAGAAAATCAAAATAAATCATCCTTCCCTCAGCTATATGAGCCTGAACCCAAAGCACAAATCATTACTGACCTTATCTTGCAGCTTTTATTAACAGCAGTGATTCCACTGATATAAATAAGGACTGCGGGATTAAGACCTACATGAGAAAAAATAACATTTCTGATTAGCTGTGTTTTGGTCACTAAGAGTGAAAGTAAATCTCTGCTATTTAAAGCTGTGCTTTGTGATACCAACCTTCATACTACTCAAGATGCTAATTCCCATTATATTTATATCTCAGCATATGCTAGTTATATGGCTACATATTTATTTGCACTCTTCTTAACAAAGGAAGTGATCTTTCAAGATTTATTAAAATATAAGTCCTTGAGCTGTCATAATACTGTACCTTGGACATTTGAATGAATTATGGTTTGTTTTATTATTGCATACTGACAATAAAATAAAATGGAAAATAGAACAAAAAATGGATTTCCACCATGGCCAACTACAGCTTGTTCTCAATCTTCTTACAGAGTTGGGGATCTGGTCACCTGCTTGTTTCTGTTCAACAAGAGCTGCTAAGGAGTAGGAGAAACAGATAGGATGTTTTCTTGGGGAAAAAATGTATACAAATAAGGTGCCACACACAGATGACAAAATCTATTGCTACGACTATGTCCTTTGTTGCAAGAAGGCAGCACACAGACCTCTCAGACTGATTCCTTGATTTCCTTCCCTCTACCCTTCCTACCACAGAAAACAAAACTAAAAAAAAGGAAGAAATTACTGCAAGAGAAGAAGTCTCTGCCCAATGTTTAATTCAATTTCTCCATCTGCAAACTAATAATGATGCAGCTGACCAAATATGTGTCCTACAGTATGTGTTACAAAGTTCATTAGAAACACCTACGATGGTTTCTGTTGCTGAAGGATTCATTGAAGACTGAAAATGTGCATGAATACAGACATACATGCATAGGCACACAGTTATAGATCATAGATTAACAATGTGTTAATAGAAAATACATCAGATGCAACTCAATGGGAACCTCCTGTAGCTACAAGGTTGTAATTAAGATTTTATGACATTCAGCCTATAGCATTCATCTCTTCCTTTATTATTTGTGATCTGGCATTTAGAACTGCTGAGTGAAGAACCTACCTGTGCAATGTACTATTCCAATCTCCTTTTAAAGCCCCAAGGTTGTGCACAGCATGGATGATTTGTTGATTTCAACTTCTCTGAACATATTCAATATCTGTGCCTCACTAGCTCTGAAGTCAGCCGTGAGAGCAGATGCAACAGCCAGTTTCAGCTGGCACATCTTTTAGAGTTCTTGCTTGTGAAGTATTCATTTAATGCCTCAGCTCTTTTACCATCCTCTGTGTCTTCAGGTCCAGTCGTTCTTGCAATGTTGCCATTTTGTCTCTGGCTTCTCTCTCACTGTCACAAGAGAAACAAAAATCTATTCAACCTTTTGGCATTTCTGCCCATCACTTAGAATTGCTTCCTTGTTTCATCAGCGCTATATTTTCAGAGCTTATATCAATGCAGATGACAACATTTTGCCAAATCAGCCTCAGGAATCACGGGTCAGTACCTTGTGTCAAGCTGGGAAAATCACTTGAAATCAGCTCCAGATTTTTGCAATGAATAGAAAGAGTAAAGCAGCTCCTAGTAGCTTACATGGGTATTAGGAAACACAAAGGATATTGAATTTTTTTTTTGAAATCCTTAATGAAAAGATCACTGTCCTGCTCATTTGAAATAATTTATGACATGTTTTTAAATTATTATTTGCTAAATAAAAGCTTGGTCCTGAACTCTAGCATTCATTTTCTCTTTAGTATATAGGCAGTGTAAACCCACAACAATGCTGTGTGAATATAAAGCTGACAAAAGTGATTTTCATTTGCTTACACTCGCATCTCAGAGACAGCTATCATAACATATTATTTGTATCACAGCAGAAAGAAAGATTTCTCAGAAGATTTGGGAGCTAGTACTGATTTCTTCATACTTTTCTTGTATAACTCAGGCAACTTGCATCTGATTTCTGGTAGAGATGAAAATGAACTTCAGYTCAAGTGTAACAGGAGTTTGCTACACAATCTAAGCACAAAGAAGCATGTGGTAGAGAAGGCTTTTTTCAGAATGAACATGTCACAGAAATGCACCAGGTAGAATTTCTATTCCAACAGGAGATTAATATACATGAGGAGTATAATTACCACCCAAAGAACTCTGGAAATGAATTAGTAACAGTGATTGCCTCAAGTGAGTGCGATTTGCACATTGCTATAGACTGGGGATAGCCAAGTATTTTCTGTCTTATGACATTGCTCTAGTCACCCTTACAAACACGACAAAACATCTGCTGTCACTGCTGCTGCCACTCTTGGTTCTACATGGCCTTTACAAACAAAATCATGGTGTTTAGAGAACCTCCTTATGCCCAAAAGGGATCTAACCCAAGAGATGACTCTTCTAATGTCTGTTGATGTCAATAACACATTCGTGGGCTTTTTCCTCCCTTCATGTTTATTTCTTCTCTCTTCCTGGAGGGAAGACACTGTAAAGATGTGCTTGCATGTATTTAATTCTCTTGTGTGTGTACTGATATTCATGAATAATGCATTGGCTTTTGCCTTTGTGTTCTGTCAGGACTAGCTGTAGTGCATGAAACACCATATAGTTTTTTTACTTTGTTCTCCTGTTTTCTGACTTAGTTTCTTTCTCTCCTCCAGTTCTCCACCCTCACTTGGTTAAGAACACAACTAAACAATTTACCTTTTGGCCTTGAGCAATAATGCAGAGAAGTGGGGAATAACTAAGACCCCCTACGCCCAAGGCAAAATAATAATAATAACAACAACAACAACAACAACAACAACAACAACAACAACAACAACAACAACAACAACAACAACAACAACAACAACAACAACAACAATAATAATACAGTTAGTTCTGGCCTGTGTGGTGTTCCCTGCACTAGCCACCCTGGATTTTTTAGCTAGTTGTAAATAAAAGCTGAGAATAGTTTTAAGTCACTACTGGGACTAAAAAAGCCCTCAGAAGCTCAGTATTGGAGAAACATGAAGGGTTACAGCCTGTGCCTGCAACCCTTTAAATACACCTCAAGCAAACGTGAGTATCTTTCTCCTCCTTTTGATTTCCCCAAATGAAAGGTAGAAATCTCCCCCATTTCACATTTCAGACCACACAGCTCAAATTCTTCTGGAAAAATAAAACTAGATAATTCTTCACATAGAAAACTGAAGCCTTATCTCCAATACATAAAGCAAATCCCTGTTCTTTTTTTCTTATGGGTTAGACGTTTCCCTGAAGTATGGCCTCAAGCCTGGATGCAGTAAATTTTGATTGATTTGTGAGTTAAGTATTCTTCTTCTAAAGGAATTTGTAAAACCTCTTCATCCTATTCCATTCCTTTAAATACTTTATTTCCCTAAGGATGTCATCTACCTTCTTATTTGAATTACCTCCCTAGTTTTTGTCTCAGCAACTTGTGAAATAGTAGCACACAAATGATTCTTTTGCATGAAAACCTGCTTTCAATAGGCTGTTCTGAATACACTTTTTTTTCCAGTTAGGACTTTCTGTCCCACTCCACTGCAGGCAGGCACAGCAGTCAACATAGCCTTTAAGATTAGAGTCTATAAGGAGTGGAGTGAATGCTGGAGCAAAGGAGGCTCTCCCCCTTGTTCCTGAGAATGGATCAGCATGGAGGGAGGTGCATTCGGAATGTGCCTGCAACTTTTGTTGCCAGACAAGTCCATTAGAAGGAGCTGCTGGATGACCACATCTGCAGCAGGTTTTCCTTTCACGCCTTTTGCTATGCATGGCAGTTTTGGTGTAGGCAGAAGCCTACATCTCAATTGCTCCGAATTCCTCATTGCCACTCACTCAAGTGTGACATTTGAGTGGTCTGGGATGAAACCCACCTTCCTGCTCATAGTCCTGCTCACAGGACCTGTCTGTGGCTCATCAGATAGCAATCAACATGATGAGTGAGAGCACAAAGAAACAGGAGGTCAGGGGCATGGCCAAGAGAACTCCTGCAAGAGGAACCTGGTAACGCCAAAAGGACATTTCCTTCTCGGAATAAGGGATTAATGGAAACAAAAAATGGCACAACTTTAATCTCTTCTTGAGACAATGATACTAATAAGAACAACAACTGKCTGAGACTTAACCCATTCTTCCTCTTGTCTTAAAATTGTAATCTCATAATCCTCTTTAGGTGATGGGGTTTGCTAAACTCAAAATAGTAATTTCTGATGACATTTTCCAAGCCATTAAGAATGTATATTCCTCAACAGAATGCCACATGTCACAATGTTTTTCCAGGCTGGAAAGTATTTGGGATTATTTTTGGTTTGTCCATCTTTCGCACTTCATCTCTTTAGCCTAAAATGTCATCTGTCCCTGATTTTTGTGATTTTTTTCTCTCTTGGTACCAAAATGTCACATTAGAAGAAAGAACAGTCTGGTTCTATTTTGTTCCACTTTGCCAAGCACTCAGAGCTTGATTAAAATGCTATCAAGTCAATGATAACCTTTCCATAGATTCTGATGGCTGCTGATCTAGTGCCTAAAATATTGCAAAGTCAAGAAATTCACTGGGCCAATATTTAATGTACCTGATAGCCATACTCTGAAGTCCCAGATGCAGATAGATGAGAATTCAAATAGTACATAAAATGCTGAAGATCTCTCTAGAAATTTTTCAGAATTTTATGCAATCTGTCTTTCCCCTTAATACAAGGGGGGGACTGTCAAGTAGTCTGCCACCCAATACATTTTCAAGCAGTAGATGTCTTGCCTCCTACTCTTGGATGTAAGCTCCTCTTGAGGAGCATCCTGCTCTTGGAAGTAAGCTCTTGAGGAGCTCCTCAAGGGGAGCTTGCATCCACATGTGTTTGAACAAATCCCAGCTGGAGTTTTTTAAAAGAAATTATGAAATAGTCTAGTGCCTTGTAGAGGGACCTGCATTCCCTCTATACTTTTTATCATAGAATTCAAGTACTTGTGCATTAACTTCCATCTCACTCTGTTTCCAGGTCTCCTTTACCCCTTAGAACTTCCCAGGACTAAGCAGCTTCATGGAAAAGAACTGAGGTAATTAGCTACAAAATCTACTTCTATGGGGTCTCCACAAATCTGGCATTTGCTGAACCATCTATTTTTCCACTTGAAGCCCTATTTGAATTTTCATCAGATAAAAACTTGGCCAAGTCTAATTTATGACTAAAGAAATGATGGGCAAAAAAAATTTGAAATAATAATAAAACAGTTAGTAATAGTATTTAAAACAGTAACACTACAGCTTCAAGCACAGAATAATAGCTGTTCCTTGATAATAAAATTAGAAAGTCTCACTGCACTGGAAAAAAAAGAAAAGTCTTCACAACAAAGATACCCAAAATGGTTTGGGTCTGTTAAGGTGCATTGATGGTGGGTGATTTTGGAATTAGCAGCTTTACTGAAACTGAAGAATGGATCAGTCTACTTAATCTGGAGGGCTCAAATGGATTTGTGGTGGGGCAGCCCTATTTCACATTTATCCAGCTGAGCCAGTAAAGCCTCCATGGCACTATATAAGCAGCTCACARTCCAACAAGGAACTCTCACTGAATCCTTCATTATGTACAAAAACAGTGGCACAAAATCTTGCATTACAGTTTGAGATTCATCCAGCTTTTAAATTTATCTGAATTTCTGGAACATGCATGAAAGAATATCCAGGGGGTTGTTGCAGAATTGCTCAAGAAAGGGGAAATTAGAGGAAAAAACAGGGCCTAACAGAAGTTATGGCATTACAGACGCTTGCTTGAGGTAAGAGACAGTCATCACTTCTAGAATTGTTGTCATGTACGGAATCCACTTCTCCACGATTCCCTTGGTGACACAATCTACCCTCCTAGCACCCACTAATGAGAGTAAAYGAAGAATGGAGCAGAATTGAGACAACGCGGCCAAACTTCATTGATGCTGAGGAGGTCGTAACCTGATGGTGCCTGCAGCTCATGAGTGAATGGAAGGCAGAGTGAAGACACCACAGCCAAACTCTGCTGTAATCCCTGCAGAGGTGACAACCCAATCACACCACGCAGCTGAGAAGCCACCTAGTACAATAAAATGTCTGGTGCTGGTGTTGGTGCTGTGCCAACAACAGTGGCAGATCAGTCCCTTCCAAGGAACTTTGCTGAAACTTCTCCTCAAAAAATCTCATTATAATACCAATACACAACCCCATCCTAGAAGTTACCTGCTTCCAAGATACAACCTCTCCTCACTGGACATGCTCTCTAGATTTTCGATTAACTTGGGAGACTTTCTAAAAGCAATGCATAACGAAAGTAAGTATGAGTAGGGTCACTCAAGCTCCACCTAAATGTAAAAAAAAATATATAAAAGTGAGCTAAGGTGGGATATAGAAAAAAAGAAAGGAGGAAGGAAGAAGTAAGAGGGAAGAGGAGAGAGGGAAGACTCCATTGTAACTTCTGGATCAGTCAACTGGCTGAAACTCATTGCTCCCCTTGGGTCAGAACATCATCCAAGGAGACACCTTGAGGTTGAGAGCCCTCTCCTATCTTACCAAATCTCTTACCAAATTTGCCCCCACCACATCAAACCACAACAGGGGTTGTAAGGACTCAAAGAAACAAAGTGGGATCATGTAGAAGCCACTGGTATATGAATATACCCACCAACTAATGTACCATTAAATCTCAGAGTGAACCTGTGGGTAAAGAACACAAATTCAGCCTGAGTTCTGTTCTGTGTGTTGTGTGTCATCAAATGCATTTGCAATGAACTAATCCCAATAGAAATTTCTAAAAAAAATGATTGTTTATTACTTTGTCAATACGTGGATGCAAACTGGAAATGTATAGGTAGATTGTTTCTGATTCAGGGCAGATGATATCAGTGCCTATATTGGGCAGAAATAATTTTGAGGGAAAATTAAGAGAAATAAAGAGAGAAAAAAAGCAAGTGAGTTCCTAGTTGAACTACTGTGCACCACAGAACTACCATATCACCATTCATAAACAAGGCTTGTACTAGATATGGGTTACAGTGTTTGCTTTTCTTGTTTAATCTTTCCCTAGGAAAAACAAAAATTCATTTTCTGAACATTTCTAAATATATAAGAAAAATAAACAATTGTTGAACTGCATGTCAAATCTTTAGGGATTTAATGATCTACATTATAATCATCTGACTGAGGATATAATTCCATATAGCTCTTTTTATACTGCCAAAATGAAGGAATTTTAGCTTTGAGCTAAACGAACCCATTAAGCCCTTCATTTTGTATTAAAAACACRTGATTAAGTAAAAATGTATTTATAGGAATATGAAAATCTTTCTTCCATAAAACAACCATACTGTGGTAGTGCAATCCACTAATACCTCTATACTTATATATTTATATATGTATATATATAACGTATAATATATATTTATATACAATACTTCATAGTGCCTGTATGTGAGTCTAAGCTAKGTATCAGGTCTCACATCTTCTCTAATGACTAATTAGACTCCTAAAATGCTAAAAGGGCAATCCCTCCTATCCAGACTGATGCTCAGGTTTCCAGGTCTGGCTATGTTCATGTCATTTCTCCAAAACCATGTATAAATTCACCTCAGGGATGGAAACATTTTCCAAATTCACATTCTGTGCCTCTGGTGCAGCCCACTAGGCCTAGTCACAATGSGTCCATGTTTCAATGAACAGAATTGAAAGGTATCTAAAGCATTAGACTAGGAGCTGCAAAGCAACAGTGCTAGAGCAATACCACTGAATAGTTACGCTTGTAATAACACAAGTCTTAGAGAGAGAGGTGTAATGCTCCTTTTTCCTTCTAAAATTCTTTCCCCAAACAATTTGCTTATCTGTCATTATGTTAAAGTCTTACTTACAGATTCTAAAACAAACTACTAGTTAATCACCAGCAAATGACACAATATAAACTGGATAGTGTTTGGGAGGGAAGAGGTGCAGTAGTGCAGCTGGTGGCTTGCTTGTCTGGGTGCACTGAAGGGAATTCCAGCAGGATACAAACTGTTCAACAGTAAATGACTCCATGGGGTCCAAACCAATCTAGATTTTGCACATGCTTCTATGCAGGCTGGCAGTGSCTGCTTCTAGCAAAGCTTACTTCCAACCAGAACTAGTTCTGCTAGTGTGCCTCATGATAGCAAAGAATGGAAAGAGAGTTTTTCCTTATTATCTTTAACTTTATTCCAAAACGATCCAAACTTTCTGGTTTCTAACAGAGGCAGTGTGGTGGGTCAGGTGAGCCAGTTTTTTGGATAGAACATGGCAAATCTTACAGGAGAAACACAGAAGCACAGGGTTATCTTAAAGGCAATAGTAAAAAGGCAGCCTGCAGACCATCCACAGACAACCCCAAGAACTGGGATAGTGCAGAGTTCATGCTTCAGCAGTCAAATTATCTCCTAGATCATGGTCCAATTACAGCAAAGCAGAAGATTCTCTGAAAATACTACAGTGGAAGGAAAACTACTTTCCAAAGAAAAATATGCAAAGAATAAGCTATTGTTCAGAGAAAGTGTTGCACTAAACAAGCAATTATTCCACTGAGATGCTGCACAAAGCCGTCAATTAGTATTTCATAAGGCACTGTGCATAATGTGAACAGTCCTTCAGTTGCAAAACTGAGGGGGAAATTATTTAATATTGTTCAAAAGGAAAGTATGCAATTTGCTAAGTAATAATGATATTCAAGGAAGAGTGGTTTTAGACATGGAACACTGGAAGTAATTGTACTAGATTAATTGGTATTTGCCAGTGATACTGAATATCTTCAAAATTCAAATTCTTAAAGCGCTTTGGGTCACCACTATGATACTTAGATTCAGAAGAAAACAGCATTATGGAAGATAATCAGAAGAGTAATTAGCATGCTTGTGGCTGTGATAAATGTGGTAATTCCTGAAGAGTACTATAATGCTAAACTTCACAAGCAGCGGGGTAAGCACCCTCACAATGGCAGAAAGAAAGGGGGAAAGGTTGTTACCATTTCTTTTTACCAGATACAGACAGAATTGTTTGTGAAAGTTGGCTGGGTCACATGATTGACAGCATAACTTGATGAACTTTTCAGCTGAAACACTCCTGTGAGAATTGGAARCTTTCGCTCATCCTATTTTGGCACATAATCTACCAACATCAGCAGCTGAATATAGGCGTTTCCAGCTCTGAGTCAGAAACTTTTGGCTTGCTATTCAGCAAAGACAACATTTTAGGACATGATCCAAAACTCACTGAAGTGAGCAGGAATATGTCTTAGTTTGCCTGATTTAAAGGACTCCTACCAAACTCTGTTCCACTGTAATACAGCAGTGAAAGCTACCACAGTGGCTAAACTTTCTTTAGGTCATTTCTGTCATCTCTTTATGCTTCCTCTGCAAATGTTAATGCAATGCTTGTCATCTTTTCCCTTGACATATCTGAAATGCTCTTTTCAAGAATATCTCCATTACCCTTAGCTCTTCTCTCAATTAGCACAACYAGACCAGTTCATTAGGCTGTTCACAGAAAAGACCCTTAGAAGAGAAAATGAAAATATGAAAATATGAACATCTAAGATCTTTGTTTCACTTAGTATTAAGTCCAAAGCTTCTAAACTCAACTGAACAGTACCCTAACCATAATACTTACTTAGTAGTAAAGTTTATTAATAAGCATTAAAAGTTACTGAAAGAGGTAATAAAAACACTTAAAATCTGCTAATAAGTAAGTGCTTAACAATAATGTCTCTCGGAGATCTCTTGCATTTGAAACTTCTATGAGAAGTAATCCATCCATATTCAAACAATATTCAACTTGCTGCCTATACTATAAAATTACTGGTCAAAACCATCAGAGATTTACAACTGACACATCCGCACCTGGGAGACAAACATTCGATTCTGCACTTCCTGCTAATTACAAGTGCATGGCCACTAAGCAGCTGCAATAACTAATACACTGCCAGCCAACAGGCAGAATTAAAATGGCATACCAAGCATGGCAATGGAAAAGAAGTGCTGAAAAGGATATTGTGAGAACCTGTATGAGATACTTCAGGGTATTTGAGACTTTACCTAAAGTAAGGTAATCATCTGCGCAGCCAGGAAAGAGCTTCTGATTGTGCAAGCCAAGATTAAAGAAGTTGCTATGAGGAAAGATACACAGCAGTGTTCCAGCTAAGCTCATAAAAGAAGCTCAAGATTGCACAGCACCATGAGTCCTGACTTTCTGACTAAGAACGGGCAGTGAGTGCAGAGAGTGAAAATGAACATGTCTCACTCTAACTGGGAGGGTGAAATGGCTWGGAACATGGTGTTTTGTGTTCCTGCTGAGTCTATGCCAACACAGTAATGCAAAAAAAACCCTCCGTTAGCAGTTCATTGACATCTCACACTTGCAGGTCATTCCTTTCACTGCCACTGGCAGGAGTTAGATAATTTCAAAAGAGGTGCAGAAATGGATTTACAACCAAAATAATAACTATCATTGTGTTTTGAGGACCTTTCTTGCCCTGCTTCCTTTCAAAACACACTTCAGTGAAGCCTGTGTTTTTAATGACAATAAACTTATCCAAATATGTTCCTCCAAGTGAGAGGAAAAGATTTTTCAAATATGCAGTCTAAAATCTAGTTGTCTAAATGCGTACACACAGAAGGCAGATGCTAACTTGCCTCATATTTAGTACTGTCATAGCACTGTCAGCATATGACTAATGTTATTGAACACCCTGTGTCTTTTAGCAAGTGGAATTCTTTTGCCCATCTGCACCTCCAGGGTCAAAATGCTACTAAAACATATGAGGCAAAACTTGAGGCCCTTCTCTGCTAAGGAACTGAAGTAACATCCAACAAAATTTATAGTATTGATAAAGTTGGGGTACATTCCCCTTGCACCACTTTTTAACAGCTTGTAAGTAGTTTAAATGATGGATCAAAACTGAAAGAACAGGTGGGAAGTGTTAACCCTGGCCCTCATAGCCTGATGCTCTGCTGGCATCACTGGTTGAATTCCCTCTGTGAAGAACTGATCTAATGAAGTGGATAACTAGATTTACACCAGGATGTCCAGACAAAACACTGGAGGAAGTTTAACAGCAAAACAGCACGAACTGGATCACCACTAACTAGATGATTTCCACTTTGCAAAGTGGTAACAAGTGACTCAACATCAGAGTACATGCTGTTGGTTTTGTACCGATTTACAGGAAAGAAAGCAACTAGCAGAGAGTAGAAATGTTTGCATCCTTTAAACGGGGACCTTCCTCCAAGTTGTGGGTCTGTATTCTGCATAGGCTGCAGCACTGACCTCTGAGGTCGTTTTGTTTTTGTTTTTATTTTTGTTTTTGGTTAAAACTTCTTTAGTTTGCCTCTTCTCAACCTGCATGGAATCGAACCCCCAGCCCTGCTAATGACTGGTACCACGGCATCACTGAGAGCCTGTGCTGCCCTGGACAGGCCATCCAGGACTGACCSAAGGGGAGGTAACTGTGGCACCCTTGGGAATGAATTCCTTGGAACAACAATSTCTCTTCAGGCACTGGCATTATTTTTCTGCCTGCTTACAATTTAATACGATGTCAAAATATTCATCTATACGAAAACATGTTTAATAGCCACATATCAATCAGTAGCAAATAAGTATGATATATTTACTAGTTATGATTTCTATTACAGCAAAGAAAATCCAAGAGCATTCAGCATGCAGGAGTGATGGCTACACAGAACTCCAGCTCTGTTTCTTCAGAAAATGAGGTTGTAAAATGGAAAATTGATTAAAAATGTAAGATATACTGTTCTGGTTATGCTTCTATTGAAAGTAATAAAAAATGCTGCAGCGTATCTGTTTATAACTGTTATAGTATCACAGGGGGTCCCCCTAATGGTTTATATTTGTGGTATTGGACACTCAATTGTTTTTTTTTTTTTTCTTTTTTTTTAACTTTATGAGCAGAAGACATTTTTATCCTGCACTAACTGACCTGAAAATACACTCCCCTTACCCCAAGGTCTAATGGAGCACTAGTGTGGTCCCTCCCTGATTTGCAGYCAGGACACAGATGTAAACGCAGTCCCCCAGAAACGAGCTCCCAGCACTCAGCGTTCCCAGAGGCTGAGCCCTCTAGCATTGACTCCTTGCAAGCGCAGARTGCCAGCTCAGCTCTCCAAGAGGAAAGACGTTTTATTTAAGGGAAGGATCATGCAAGAATTCAGCAAAATTGGGTGTACAAAGTCCGATTTGCCCTGTAACTAGAACCAGGAATCACTTTCAAAAAGACATTGTTAACAATCAATTAATATTCTCCTCCAATCTCTGTCAGAAGTTTTTATATCATCACTTAAAGCAGAGTAACATACGCAGTCTAAGTATTGTTTGACGATACCAGAAGGATGGACATCAACATGTGTAGAAGAGCAAGACTGGAAATGGGGTGTGAAAGGATCTCTTGCTTTGGGTGCTGACAAGGAGATTTCCCTTCCAGGGGCTGCAGGTTCCTGACCACTCAGGCACCCTTGCAGGCACCACTGCAGGGGCTTGTGTTGTTCCGCGTGGAAATGTGCAACTGCGCTGAAGCTACAAGCAAGGAAATTTCATGAACACAGGGAAGCAACCAGAAGGAGAACTGGATGTCAGGCACCTCTGACAAAATAAAATAATAAAAACGTAAACCAATTATTTGGTGAAAATGATAATCAGTAAACTTGCTCCTGTTCAGCTGTATTAGGCAGGATGATGGTACAAATAATAAATGTACGTGAGCACAGAGAACAGAGAGTGGCTATGCTTCTAAGTATCTACCTACATGTCTTAAAGAGATTTTTGGTTTACGAAGATGCTGCTTTATTTTATATATCATTTATATATGAATGATGCCAAACCATATAGGATACCTGTCTCTGATTCATATGCATGTGTGTGCACTTACATACTTTCTACATAAAGTGCCAGATTTCATCCTGGATCTGTCTTTCCAAATCTCTTTCTCATTTTTTTTTTTTTTTATCAGTAGGGTTAGTAATACTAGATTCAGGACATAATATTAGTGTATAGATTGGAGGCATTTTTGGAGTTACTGATCTCTGCTGCATTTTCTACTTTTTTTCTTTTACTTGTGCTTTTTGATGTCTTAGAGAAATGTCCAAAAAAAGGGGAAGTTATCAGCTTCCCTAAGCTGAGTCTGAATGGCCAAGTATTTCAGAATGGTTATTACTTAGAAATATTTCTAGACTGCTGGGGGAAAACACCAACAATCAGAAGGAGTAGCTCAAAATCCAAGAGTACTAGAGGTTTAAATCTTTTAATACTCCATTTTTTCTGCTAGTCTGTAGTCCCAGGTGAACATCACCAGAGCTATATCTATTTGCCAGATGAAGATCTGGCTTCATGATTACAAGTACTACCAGACCTCCTCTGAGCAATACAGAACCTGTTGAGGTATGTTTTTCTATAGGGTGATATGTTAGAGAAATGCAGAGTTGCATCTGTGTTTTTGAACATAATGGTCCTCCTTCCACACTCTGCAGGAAAAAAAAAAGTTTTTAAACACTGCTACTTGAAATAGTTTTGATCCTATGAAGCCATGAAGCCACAGGTTTTCTTTTTAGCTTTGAGACAGTAAAAGTGCACATTCAGTCAAACTGGAATTCTTTAAAACTACCATGATCTTTTAAATTTATTTCTGGTTACTAATAGCTCTATATGTTTCRCTTATATTTCAAGGTGGAACCAAACATACAACACGGCACAGGCCATATTTTTTCTGTTTTTTTTATCTCTCAAATTTATAATGTGAATTCCTGCACTAAAATAATTCATGTTGGATAATAGAACCTTAAAGTGTGCAGCAGAATTAAGTCTCAAGAATGGGCATATGAGTAATTTCATAATAAAATGATGAGGCTGACTCTGCAATAGTGATTTCTTAGAAGATGCTCTGTGGGGCTCGCTCATTTATCATAGACAGTAAATTTCACCTTTTCACATGCTTTCTTCCCCCAGTTTTTTATTATAGTCATTTTATGTCTTAAATATTCTGTTGCTGCTTCATTCAATATATTTTCTGGCACTGTGGATTAAATATTGTTAAGCATATAGTATACTAAAGAGCTGTTTGAACCCTTGAATATAACCACCTTGTAAATACTGTAGAGGACTTTACATCACCCCCATTACCAATGTTATTGTTAGGGAAAGAGCTGAGCTTCCAGTATTTCAAAGCCTGCTGGTTTCGAGCAACTTTACTACAGTGGTCATTTACCTTACACTCAATAATATGATCACACACCTTCCTTTAAGTGCACTGAGGTGCAGCTCGTCAGAAAGTGAAAAGACACATTATTTTAACAGCAATAATGCTGTGAATCATGCAGCAGAAAGCTATGCTGCCATCATTTTTGTTGATGAGCACTGTAAACAAGCAGGATATTTAGTAAGACTCCATAAAATCTCAAGGATACCCAAGAGGAAAATAGTACCATAAAAAAATGATGACCCGTAATTTACCAGAGAATTTCTGTGGTAGTGGCCGTACTACTGAGGTAAAGTCTTAGAAGAAAGAAAAGTCTGCCACCGGTCTCTTAACAGTATCATTTTCAAAGACATCATTCTTTCATGCCATTTTTGGTCACTCTGTCATTTTCAAATTGATTTGATCCATTTGTTTTAATACATTTATATAAAGATCACTAAGTCTAAGTCACCAATATCACAACTGCTGAAGGAGTAATGAAATTCATTTTTACAGTGTTAAAGAAGGAGAAGCAGTTCATATAAATATAGTATCGCATGTTACAATCAATTTTGCAATAATAAGTTCTTTTTTATTATTAYATAATGTTTTATTAATAATAACTAGCTACTGCCACTAGTCATAGAGCCAAGAGCATCTTCCTACRGTGTCAGCTGGGAGGGTTTATGATTCACATAGCCTAGAAGAATTTTGACAAAGTTTTTAAAAATGACTTGTCTGGCTGAATGTCTCAGTTTAATAACATAGAGAATGAGAAAATCAAACGAACTGAAATATTTTAAAATCTCATCCTGCACATTTATTTTAAGGTGTCTTTTAAAAAAAGTCAATGAAAACAGCAYATTTAGGAGCACATCTTTATTCTCAGCACTAGTACAGCAGCAGTAGTAATAATATAAGTTTCCATATCATGTCTCAAAAGAAATCTCTCTGTCATTCATTTTATTACATATCTTTTGAGCTTTTAGCCTCTATCTGGCAGTAGCACTAACTTATGATGGTAATTTAAAAATGAGAAACTCATTCCCAATAGAATATGTTGAAAACACTGGCAGATAGACCATTAACTGTCAAAAAAAAAAAAAAAAAAGAATTTTTACAAATTGCTACAAACTATGATTTCCCATCATTAAGTAAAGGTTCTAAGACACAATGACCATTGTAGGTCTCAAAAAGACACATTTTCTCTATCAATGCCTCTGATCATTCAGACATGATAGATAAGAGCCACCAAGTTTTTAGTTGCTTAATGCTAAGGCTAGCTCTGGGTCTAGAACAAGACCCAACTGGCCCATCAGACTGCAAAGTAACCCTGCTCTTAGTGGCCTTCACCAGTGGGAACACCCTGGGCATAAGCCACCTTTATCTGCCACTCTTGAAGCCATCTTCATCTTGCCACAGTCTTGACTAAACAAAGTTTCTGTCTGATCCTGTAACACAGATTTACTTTTAAGAAAGATAAATTAATCATCCRCTATTAACTACAGCTCTATATAGATACTTTTAATTAGCGCATTTCCCCTTGGCTTTTGTCCTCCTTTAAACTTCTCTCCATGTTCTTGACGGAACAATKGGTCTTTATTAACGTGTGACAGCTTAGAGCTGCGGCGAGCTGTTTGCCAGATGTTTGAACTCTGGTGAACTGCTGTTCACTTGTCAGGCTGGCAAYGAGGAGCGAACAAATACTGCTCTCTTCAGCCTCCCTCCTGAGCTGCCAGCAAATTTCAAACAGCTTCAAGTGCCAGAGCCAAAGGATCTGCTGAGAAAGAGTAAGGCATGCTCCTAATGAGATCAGTGAGCCATGACTTTTCTAGAAAGGCAACTTGGTATTTTTATTATCTACTGCACATATGTGACAGAGTCAAGGGCTGGAGGATCTGAGGAATCCACACTACTGTGAGGAAGAGGCTTCAGAAGGAAGGCAACATTCAGAAGAATGTCAACTTTCCACATTCTCCGTTCTTTATGGAGTGGTAAGCCTGACTCAGACTCCAAATATGTTTCTGTCTATGAGCAGAAGAAAAGAGGGAGATCTTTTGTTAAATATGTGCATTTTAAGCACTTGTATATGCAGAAGGAACAAAATACRAGTTTCATTTTATTGCAATTTCTGCCTCAAAGTTGCATTTCCTAACAAAACACACAAGACAAATTAACTACAGATCTAGCCCTTCAGATTTCCAAATTAGGTCCCCAGTGGTATACATATAAATATATATACATAAATAAGAAGGGACAGAAGCCACACACCATCGAACCTGTTCAACTACGAAAGCCTTGGATATGACCACCTTATCAAAGAGCTGCACACACAGGAGTAGGACCATGTGCTACCAGTGTGAGTTCATACTCCTGCTCAAAGAAAGTGTCACTGACTTCAGATGACTGTCACCACCTCGTTAAAAGAGTATGTATTTGGTTCCACTYTCACATTTACCTCATATGAGACTTTGTATAGAAGGTCTATATTTTTTATATAAAGACTAGTGTGCTGTAGGTAGTCCCAGGCCCACTTTTTATGGCAAACGCAATGAAGCACTGTTTGATGTGTGACCTTGAAGAGCCTCTGAACTGCTAGAGACTGAAATCACTGCAGTTCAGTGGTGCTATTTTTCAATAAATCTCTGCATTACACTGTTTACACTGCACTGAAGGACACTTGAGCRGGATTATATGGTGGTTGTCCCATAGGATACTCTTGGAAGCAAAATGCACCTCTCCTGAAGCTATAATAGTAAAGACAAATTTTCTTAAGTATTCAGTAGTGATAGAAACTCAAAGCCTGCAAAATGGACTAATTAGCTTTGCTGGATTTTTTTTTCTTCTTTTTATTGTTGTTTCACTGCAGGAAATAGATAAGAGAAAGATGTCTATGAAGCAATAAGTTCCTTTTACGAACAGATACCCAAAAACAAGGAAAATAGATGGTTAGGTTGTTGTTGTTTTGTTATTGTTGTTGCTGTTGTTGTTTTAATATCAAAAAAAAAAAAAAGTGAATTATAGGAAACTGTGGGGAATAAAGTGACATTAAGTCATCTGTAACATTAAGTGACATCTGTAAATCTGAAACCAGATAGTTCTTTTTTGATTTGACAGTTCAAATGGAAGAAAGAAGATAATTTGATTGGGATTATCTAAGCATTCCTTTATCTGCCGGTCTTGATATTCYTGCTAGGAGGTACACTTCAAAATACTTTTGCACAGAAAAGGAACAGAAAAGGATTACTGATATGCTCCTTGCAATTCTGTAATGTCTGGAAGTCCAACATGCAGAAAAGGCAGAACAAACACGAAAAGACAGAGCTAACCCTTCAGCTCCTCCACCTCATTTAGACAATCCTAGCTGTCAGTGAGGCCTACATCTCAGAAGAAAGCACTGCTTTCCTGGGCCTGTAGATTTTTCAGGTGGTACTGAAGTACCATCAGGCCAATGCTTTTTGCACCCTCGTTCTTTAGGGTTTAAGAGTAGAGCATGCTAGAGCTGATACATTTTTTTTCACAGCTTTTTCAGGATTTTCAACACTTCTAACAGTGCATAAAACTCTATCCATGTGCTGCATAAAAGTTACATCAGATATTACTGAAAGATTCTTTTTTTCTGTTTTTTTCCATCAAATGGACTGCTACTATGTGTTCACTTAATGTCATAAATGCTTGTTTTTTATAATTTCCCRAATGATATCAAGAACAATTGCAAAATAATACTTCAGCTGGAACCTTCTTTTGTCATTATACTTAGCTCAATAAACTTCAGTTATCTTTTCCCACATTGTCTCTGAACTGATATATAATTTCCTTATTTGTAGTTCACAGGTCTTCCTGAAATGAGCAGTACCAACTAGATTTCTGTGTAATAGTTTCTATGATGTTCTGATTTATTCAATTCCAGTTCTTTCAGGATACTGTTTTTTTAAATAGCCTCTTTTAACTTTCTTAATTGAAGAGGCCTGGTCTTTTAAAATTGTGTTTTTCACATTTTTAATTAGCTGAAGCCCCTGGTTAGTAACAATGTACATCCTTGATGATATATCAGGGCAAATAAATCAGCAGGCAGTATTTTCCTGTGAATCTGACTGTATTTTTGTTATATGTCCTTTGGTGCTTGGGTTCAGTTATAATACACAGAACCTTGTTATCCGTGCTGTAATTGAAGGTACCCCTACAGATGTCCATAGCAAATCAGATGAAGCTGTGTGTGGTAAATGAAGTAATTATGGTCTGCTTAGCTCAGTCTTGGTTCTTGATAGAGCTTAAAGGAGTTCAAAGATAATAATATCTTATCTAGGGTTTCATTTGATAGGGAGGAAATAGGAGGTCTGCAGTAGTTGTTCTGCAGCAATAGTTCAGCCAAAACTCAGTCTGTATTCCTACTATTTCAGATAGAGTTTGCACATATAATTAGTTTTTTTCCCCTTATATGCTAAGATAAGTGGGAACTACTATTTTCTCTATACATTGTGAATTCTGTCTGAGTGACTAAAGTCTGTATTGCGGGCAGAAGGATAATGGAAATAATTCAACTTTGTTGACACTTTCTGAAAAAAAAAAAAAAAAAAAAAAAAAAGTAGCGCTTGTTCCTGAATGCCAGTATGTGTACTACTTCTTTTCCTCTGTGCTTTGCATTATTTGAAAAACCTTCCTGAAACATTCTTTTGCACAGCTTAAAACTCTGATAATAAAATCACGTGATCCTGAAAGGAAAGGCCTTGCAAAATGTGGTGTATATTATCAGGCAACACCCCACCTATTTCCCTCCTTTGGCAGTATAAAATTAAACAAGCATGTAAATATACATGTTCCTACTATTTTCTCTATCACTGTTGAGACACCTTCACGGCTATGGTATCCCTATAAAACATGCATATTTAGCTGTTACATTTAATTGTTACTCCCCACATTTTAATTTGTACTCTCTACTCATCTCTACTATTTTWTCTTTCAGCCTTCATAAAACCTATTTTCCACCATCTCTGAAGTGACCTACAATGCCAAGGAGAGAAAGATATTTATCTGTCAGCAAGTGCAATCTGATTCTGATGCTTATTCTTTACTGTGTTGCTAGAACCATAGATGATGTAAGCCGCTTGCTCTCTGCAGGTATGATAAGCAATCTAATTTTCAGTGGTGCAGCCACAAARGTAAGGGATTATGCAGGGAACCTGTCAACTCAATATATTTTCAACTGTGTCACCAGAAAAGGATAAGCAAAACAAAGCTGACATAAGCAAGACTAATACGAATAATGCCATCCTATGATWCTTTGCCTGCAAAATGATTTTTTTCGTATACAGAGCAGCCATTAATCCAACCTTTTTAGGTACTACCTGTTGTAATTACCTGTGAAAAAYGTAGTGCTTGCTTTCTTCATCTGGTTTGGTCAGAATAATTTWACTTTTTTCTTAGTAAATAACACAGAAATCACCAAATATGTATAGACTGCTAAGTCAAATCAGATGTCTTCTGCGCATGAAATTATAAAATTAAATTGTTCAAGTATGCAAAGCAAAGTTTCAGTTTGAATCAAAAATGGATTAAAACTAGAACAAATTATGACAATTTTTTAACACTTGAATATCTAAGATTTCTTAATAGAATGAAGTATACATAATACACAAACATACACAAGCACATTGAGTAATACATCCTCTACATATTGATTTTAGCCAAGAACTATCAAAACCTGTGAGAAGTTCAGAAGGATTCTGATCAAGCAAGGTAAATGGTCACAAGCATTTAATCAAGCACACTGCCACATCAAAAGACAAYGTTGATGAACACAAAAAGAAACATTTTACAACTGCTTTTCTGAATGACTTGTTCAACTTCTACATTACCTATAGTTAATTATAAAAAGAAATGAGAATAACAGTAAAGAGATCTGTGAAGGTTTGAGCTGAATGTGTGTCAACTCCTTAGAAAAGTTTTGAAAATAAAGTATACAAATAATAGGACTGAAAATAAAGCTGTAGTGACCTCATAATATAAACAGATGCTGTTATTTCACCTTTGTATAGCCATGMTCAATCTGATTGCTCCATCCGGAGAAAAGAAATATATATAGATGCATTCTAAGAACAAACAATGTAATTTAGGTCACTGAGAAGCTCTTGAAAGAGGAGAGGTTGGGACTTAGAGCTGTGTGTTCTCAGGACTTGCAGGATCAAGGCCACCTCTTCCGAGTCATATGATGCAGCTTGTCAGTTCCATTTCCATAATTTTTTAGACATCACTTTGTCCTTTTTCCAATCCTGGTTATTGTTTCATTCACCTGAAATTTTTGATCATAARCTCTTGGAGGCACGACTACCTGTGTACTTGCTTCAGTACAAATATAGGGCAAAAAACATAAGCAAACCAACGCTCAGCCACCTCTCATTCTCTGCACACTCATTTTCATTTTAGCCTGGACTTACTGCCAATCTTTATGGTTGTACTCTGGCACCGAGTAGAAGCTGCAGGAGCCAGTTTACCAGCAGGGCAGAGAGTTTGCTGTGGTTCTAATTGAAAAAAACATCCTCATTTGGGCTTTTGCCTTCCTCATCGTGCTCTCTCCTTTCTCTGTGAGCTTCCTGTTAAGTTCTATTGTGTATCTCCAATGCAGTCATTATATTCTCTAGAGATTTGATTTACATAATTGAAGYGGTCCAGCTTATTTTAGGAAAATTACAACTTTGTGAAAAAAAAAAAACTTATATAGTAATTACGGCAAAGATGTTCTGCTTTGTGTCAGACACAATGAAATTAGCAGGTTTAAAAATTAAGAACAAGGGCCTCTAAGCTCTCAGTGTCATTTTTAAAATAAGAGTGAATACTGTTAAGAAATGGCTTTGCATGTTAATCACAGTAGCTGGGAATATTTCTTTTTAAGATACATCATGTTCAAAAGGGTTCAAAGAAATATTCAAGGAAGGAAATTGATTTTTCTTTGAAGTAAAATTTACCTGTTGTGCTGCATGATAAGTTACCATTGAATATGTCCATTAACACATATAAAAACAATAGCTACAATAACAACAGTAAAATAAATGATAGAAAAGGAAAAGCATGTGGAAATGGGGAGCAAGAGGCTAAAATGCACATTAGAGATCATGAATATTATAAAGAGTAATAATCTGCTGGGAAGCGAAGAGCTATAGGGTGGCAGGAATCAGTATGACTAGTCTAAATATAGATCTGAAGAGCATCTGCTGTTCTTTACGAGGTCCACCTCTTCGTGTCAAGCACTGCTCTATTAGATATCGATTTTTCTTAGAGTTTGTATTAATTATTTCCTTCAAAGGAACTCTATTGCATCAAGCACTTTACAAACACAGAAAAMGACGTTGAGCCATGCTGGGATGAGATGGTAATCTAAATGTGGAAAACCAACAAAAGTAGCAAGGGAAAACACAACGGAGACAGACATCATCGTGTTCACAGAGTGCACCAGTTGTAAAACTGAATAAAAATACTGCAAAACTGTGAAAAAGTAGAATTCATATTTTTCTGACTTTAAACTCACTGGACCAGACGTTCTCTCTCAATCTGTGACATTCACTGTAATAAATTCCAGGGAAATTACATTCTCCCTAAATATCATTCATAGTCAGAGCACATTGTGGTGGTTGTTGTTATGCTGCAGTGTAATTATACAGAAATTGTACCGTGTCCTCCAAAAGCGTCCCCCAAGTTAACCTAGGAGGTGCTTATAGCAGACAGCACAAGCTGGTAACAGTTTACAACACATTATATGCAGGTCAATTGTGGTGTTTCCACCCGAGCAAGAGCAGTGCCACATGMACATGTATGTACACACAAGACAGTTTCCATACAATGTTATTAATGTCCCAGTCTTTTTGTTTTCTAATAGACAGGAAATTATTTATTATATCCATTAATAATACTACTTATGAAGAAGTACACTGAAAAGCACAAGTGCAATATTCAAGTACATTGAGATGTTCTTCTCCCTTCATAGTCACCCATAGAGACCCTATTTCTCTTTTCTTCTTCTACAGAGACAACACATCTATTAGAAAGTATTGTTATTTTTCACTTTTTTGCTAAAATCGACATATCTTTTTTCCTTTCATTTTTACCAGGAGTTTGTGGTTCACATGTAAATGAACCCTCAGTTCCATTTTCAAGTACACTTCCAGCTTTCCATCCTCTGATTGATCCGAGTGTTGGCCATCTTAGAGCTTATTTTCATTTAGTAAAAGAGAAATTACTATCTTTACCAAGATTCTAGATATGACAGACAACCAAAATAGAATCCYTTCTAAGATAAATGACACAGGAAATATAATTTCCCTTTTATAAGAATGAAGTTAGTTAAGCTAGTTAAAATTTGCCTCCCACTGCACCTGCAGGATTTTTCTCCCATCCTCCTTAGCAAGSAGGAATTTAAGCCATCCCATGCACCATTTTAGTAAAAATAGTTGGCATAATGCACTCTTCATCAGAGGGCCGTGTTACACTCTGCTYAGCTTCAGGATTAATTCCCCACCTGCAGAACCTCCCCAAAGAACATCCTTCCAGTTTTCAGAGGTGCTTGCATGTCTCAGCTATTCAGCTGAGGTAAGAGAGCTTTGTTAATCAGCACTGAATCTCCCCACGAGTGTCTCAAAGCAGACCAGGGAGGTCATGTCAGACTGGAACTCACCCTTTCACGTCATCTTCATACCCCTTCCTGAATAAAAAAACAAAATTACTGGCACTGAGCAGCACTAGCTATTTCATTAGCACAAAGCTCAGCAGATTTTTTAGTTACCACTTCCAGTGAGATAGCTACCTCTSTTCACCTCTGAAAATATATTATTTAATAGTTTCACTATAAAACCCAATAGAGAAAATAATTATACAAGTAGTCTTCATTTGAATACTGCAAAACCCCAAGCTAAAATGAAAGCTAATTTCAAGCATATTAATTCCTAGAAGTCTGTATTTACTTCTCTTACGGATCCTCATTAGCTTATGTAAAATGAATGAATCTCCTATTTTATTTTTTCTCCTTTTCAAATACAGACGAGTTTTTTTCACAGGTGCAGGAAAGTCTTTGTGTTGAATAGCAGCCCTTTCTTCCAGTGGTTGTTGGGGGCAGATTCAAGTTCAGTCTAGACAATGCAAAAGGTTTATAGCAGCTATCCCTGCATCTAGCTTTATGTGACATACCCAGCCTCATACAGCATTTTTTTTCTTTCTTTCTTTCTTTTTTTTTTTTTTTTTTTTAACCTCTTCATCAGTAGCCAATTCTGAAAGTTACTGGGGGCTGTTTCTGGAGTGGGGTCGTATTTAAAATGTGTGAGAATCTAACCTGGACAAAATAGCTCAGTGCTTTCCCTTTTATTCCAATATATCATCTATCTTATTTCCTATTTAATTTCATCATATTATTTTTCTGTCCACCCTTTAGTAATATAATTATCTAATTAGCTTACTGGCTAGAGAAAAAAATGCTATGTTTCAATTAATTATGAAAACACCAAATATCTGTGTAAAATGAAGGGCAAAAGGTGTCCTTATAGGCAGTACTGCATAATGTACAAGCTCTAAAATGCACTTCAGCACACTAATGCAATCTCAAACTTATTGCAAATTGAATGGAATGAATTTGCTCCAGATAAAACAAATGCTATTCCGTTCATGTGTTCCATATCTACAAAATACTGCAAGTTTTGAAATATGTCTGAAAAAGAAATACAGCTAACTTGAGGGACAACAATCCAAGTGCATAAGATGGCAAAGCTGCTCTGTCTCTCTTCACCTGTCTGCGGAGAGGCAAAGCCTCATACAAACAAAAGTGTGACCTCAGGAATGGATTTAGCTTTGTGTCATGGCTGCATAGGTTACACACATGACCTGAGACTATTCCAACCAACACACAGCTGAGCCTGTAGAAGAAACAGTTTTCTATACACAGTTTGAAAAAGCAAAAACAAATAATGTATTAAAAATTATTTTTAAAACTTGAGAAAAGCAGCAGGAAGTATTGCTAAAAAATTCAATATGGTAGATCAGAAATAAGGGGGACCAGAATAAAATCAAGGTTAAAAAAGTAGACTACAAAATCTTTCCAAGCAATAGAAACAGGACATATTCAATTAGGAATCCCCATTTAAAATATGACCATTAGCAATTAGAGCAAAAGCAGCAGTCAGCACTCCTTATTTAATGTATCAGACTAGCCATCAAGCTAAATAGCAGGTAACTGGACATTCACCTGTCTCACAACCTTGCCTAGTTTGTCCCTAAGCCCTGCTGAGTATTGACTTTATAAACACACTCATGTTTAATCTTGGAAATGCTTTTTTTTCTCATTTTTATACGTAGCCCAGTGAATGTATTCAGAATAAATGCACTGAATTCTTGTTATTTATGTTATTTATGTTATATATTGTTATATATATTGTTAATTTAATAATAACTTAACATATAAATATATATATAACATATATATATAACATATATATATATAAAATATATAAACAATATATTGTTTATATATTGTTAAGTTATAAACAAACAATATTGTTTATATATTGTTAAGTTATTTATGACCAGGTATTCTTTTTCCTGATAACTCAATTAGCAAGATGCAAAGGCAGCATTCCCTACATATCAGCCTCAATCATGACAAGTCAGTGACAGATTATCCATCCTGGTTTGGTAAAAATTCATTTCATGTAATTGTTGCATATACTGTACAGACATCTACAATGGTCTTAATGTATTTGATGTAAGTGAGCACAACCTGGTAACATATGGTTTAAGGCCTTTTTACATACCGTACTT
The DNA here is from genome assembly GCF_003342845.1 of Nothoprocta perdicaria. NCBI lineage: Eukaryota > Metazoa > Chordata > Aves > Tinamiformes > Tinamidae > Nothoprocta > Nothoprocta perdicaria. The sequence continues at coordinate 2,119,473 of NW_020454649.1, forward strand.
CTTGCTGATGCATTTTGAAAATAGYTCAAGGGAGACAATCTGGTTTAGCTAGGAAATAAGTGCTGTGGTTTGATACAAATTCTCATGTTTACCCCGTGAGCACTAAACAGTTTGATTTCCTGTCTATCTAGTGTTGATTAGTGCTGCAAACTGAATACAATGATAASTCTATATTGCATAAAAAACTCCTAACCTAAAAGGGTTATTTATCTAAATCCACTCTTTGGCCGTGCTGATGTATTCGCTCTTTTTCCCCCACACTTGCTCACTTTCTACTGATGTGACTTTATCAGCAGCAGCTCTGGGGGCAGATGGCTTTCAAAGGTATAAGAGAGGATCCCACTGTGCAATTTGTCACTAGCTAGTAAGAAACTATACAGAAAAGATGTAGCAAATGACTGTACATGAGATATTGCTACCTCCAGTGCATACAGCAAGCCAATCGTATGTTCACTTGAGCCATATTATTTGTATTGATTCATTTACGCAACACATGGATGATAAATTATATTTCAAAAATGTGAAGAGTTGTTTATACCCTTTATTTCACTGTCTTTCCTTACCTGAACTACTGTTTAGTAGACTCACATTTTTTACAGACCTAGTAAATGACATACAGACATTTAGACCCCCCATAGAAAATTTTAGGGGGTTCATTTAGGGATTATGGGATTTCTCTGAGTATAAATCAATTCCTTTGTGCAGGGGMAAAAACAGAAAGGAGTGCAGACGTGCCACACAGCACCAGCCTGGTCAGGCATCTTTACCCTGTCCTGGACATCTCCCCTCTTCTTCGTGTCCTATTCTTTTCTTTATAATTTCAGATCAATCCAAAATATTAGTTCTTGCCTTTCTGCTTCAGGCTTTAAACTTTACTTCTCAACACCTCCCTTTGAAACATCATGGCTTTTAAAAGAAAGGCAACCATGCACCTTTTGCACAGTTTCTTTACAACACAAAAAAGCCTTGAAACTGTAGATGCCAGAAGAAGAAGAATGCGTTAATCTGAGCAGTATCTTCCACCAAGGTCTGAATGCTTATAAATCAAGAACCTGGGCATAAGCCATTAGCACCTTTCAGTATAACAAATCATTGCTATTTAACTTTCATACTATCCATACTAGCAAAAATGCCCTGCTAAAAAAAAAAAAAAAAAAAGTTTTTTAAGCCATCAGCAAGATTGTGTTTTATATTATAGCAGAGTTTATTGAAGGCATGATGTGTTTCCCAGTTTTTAGCTTTCAGGCAACTGCAGTGAAGGAGAGGATGTCTCCTTTAAAAACCCCAACGAAGAGTGTTACAGATCTCAGGAACAGTTTACACATAGTGATAGCCAAACWTAAAACTGAGCATGAAGTGATAGCGACCAATACAGAGGTAATTTGGTATGCACATTATTTGCAAGGTTACTGCAGTTTTTCATGGGTTTGATACAAATCTATATTTTCCTGAAGATGTGTGTGCAAGATTGGGGTAAAAATTACAGCGCTTTAAGAATTTTAATGTGYTTTTTATTGCATTATAATTTATAACAGAATTCATTACCAAATGCAGTGTGACTGGAATTTTTTTATAATGTAGGAATTTCCTCCCAGCTGCAAATCCGCATGGCACCCATATCCTCTTACAGCTCTAATCTTAGTGTTTATAAAGACAGTCTAATTCTTAACATGTAATCTTTGCCATTAAGTCAAATTTCTTTTAATGTTTGATGAGGGGTAATCCAAAATATCATATGTTTAACACAGATGTTTCATAATGGAAGAAGAAAGTTTTCTTGTAATCCCTGAATGCTGAGCAATCCTTTGTGGGAATATACACTATTAAACCAACAGCACAAGCAATGTGTGTGTGACTTAATTTCTGGCAAAAAATTTACAGAAGATGGAAGTCAATCATTTCAGCAGGTAGCAGACTCAGTAAGAGCAACCTTGGAGAAAGGTCTATAGTATTAACTTCATTTAAATTACCTCATACTAAGTTCAGTAAGTCTTGAATTTAGCTAGTTAGTCATTGCATAGTAGTTTTTCTAGCATGACACACCACCTACATTCACACTTTTTGGAAAGCAAACAATTAGCACATCTACCTGACTATATGCTCTTCAGTTTCTCTAGAGCTAAACTTAAGGTCTCAAGAAGACTTGAGAAACTTGTATCTGTAAAGAAGGGAGGAAAAGTGAAGTTGCATTTGATAAAAAATGAAAAATAAAGTTTGTCATTATTACTTGCTTAGCACTAGCACAAATACAGATGTGTGTTGTAACAGCAATGGGAAGCCCAAGCAGGAAACAAATTACAAATAGACAATAAGCTGTCTATTTGTGATTAGTGATCACAAATCACAGCAGATTTAGTGATATGCCACTCACTAAACATAGGTTGACACGTCTCACACAGGAAATGGAGACTTTGGTTCAGTTCTTCTAGAATTAAAGGTAGCCCTTCCATGATTCATATTTTCCCCTTTGACAGTTTCACTAGAAAGTTGTTTTAAACATTGATGAATTTCTGACTTGCATCCATACTTTAAAACCTCTTTAAACCAGTCAGGCCCCCAGCCCATGTGGGGGATTGTCCTTCCTGAAGTAAAAATGTGTTTCCAATATCAAGATAATTATCTTGATCAGAAACCCAGTTCGACAAGTAGTTTTATCAATATAGAAAAAAGCTACAGTTCTCCATTTCTGATCAGATTTTATACAGATTCACTATGTTGAGGTAAAAAAGCACATGACAAGTTTGATGTAAGGATAACTTCTTACTTGTTTTCAGCAGACAGTTTTAGTATTCAGTAGCTGTTGCTAGTAAAAGTTGTGCTGAAAATAACTTCACATTTCTAATGGATGGTTTATTTGGCCACTAAATACAYATGTAAAAAGAACTGTCATATCCTGCAGACATGGGCAGATTCACTTTTTTCAATACAGTTTCTTATGGCTATAAACTCATTAACTTCTCTAGCAGAAGAGTTTTCTAGTAAAGAAGTGCTACATAGGTTATCCACTCTTACTGTACGTCATTGAAAACATTGGGTAAGTTGCCACACACTATACTAAAGAACATGGTTCCCCAAGAATTATCAAAACTAGGCAACGAGTAATCCTGCTGGAGAAAAAGGACAAATATCAGACCTAATATCATTTTAATAAATAGTTTCATTAACAATATTGGAAAATAAATGTGCTAATGAAATTCACTGCCAGCACTGGCTGGGAAATAATGTCAATACTGAGAAAAACAGCAATATTGCAAAGGAAGACCTGAAAGACCTTTTGGACAGAAGTCTGAGATAAAACTGAGATAAAAGGATAGACTGCAAATTCATGCATACAGGAAACAGCTTGAGAGTGGGAGGCCCCGTGCTACACCAGACCATGGTCATTGTGCAGAGCAGCCTGAGCAGGTACTGCCCGAGTCATCTCAGGCAAAATCAGCTAGGTCAGTTTAAGTTCTTACATGCGATTACCTTGYCTGGTTTTGCCTGAAGCAATTTAGAGAATGCTCATGAAAAGAGCTTTGCTGGTAGATCAAGGTGACTAGCTGCAAATGTGGTAATTTCTTCCAGCAACATAGCTGGATCACGAACCGGATATTTTTCTGCACCTTGTTATATTGTGGTGCAAAACTGCACAATGGTTTATTTTGGAACCGATTATATTGGTATAAGCATGCCTATGCTAATATAGTTAATTCCCCCAGGGTTTATTCCACTAGAATTTACAGTGATACAAGATTTCAGTAAAACACAATGTTACTAATTTAACTAACCTATTATATTGGTATAAAATTTATGTATAGATGAGGCCGAAGAACTAGGCACTACCTATCTGCTGTTCGTCRTTGTGATGCGACCAAAACAATGGTAATCATATCATAGTGAAGTCCTAACACAATTAGCAAGCATGCTGAAATGAAAAAGAATTCATTTTAGAGTCCCTGAAACGGTAGTTTACGGTAGTTAGCAAGTGTTCATTTTCATAATAATATAATTGTAGGAATGGAAAATTATAGGTAATTGCTGTTGTTGTGACCTTGATCCTTTAGTAATGAAATTAATGTAATTGCTATCATTTTGAACTCCTAACCATTGACGGCTGCTTCAAAGTTTTTGAAGAGAGTGGTGAGGGCACGCTATTTGATTTTTTACTCTTTTCTTTTTTTTTTTTTTTGCATTTCAACTATTATATGAAAAGGATCTTTATCTTCTGTTCAGGGTTTAGGAAGTTTTCTACTCAGTTTTCTATATTCTTACTTCCCATATGGCCTGAAAATCTTAACTTAACACAGTTTGAATAAAGTGATGGCAATCTTGAAAATCAGACTTAATCTATATATACATATACGTGTGTGTGTATAAATATATATGGGAGAAATCCAAATCATTTCATTTGATGACTGACAGATATCCTCCATATTTCTAACTTTTGTCTAAGGATGAAGGAGTACCTCAGAAATTACTAATTTCTTGAACAAGCTAAAAATGCCTCTCTCTGTATATATATATATATWTGTATATATATACTTTTTTACACTGAGACTGCACAGTTCAATGTCATTAGAGCATAAGAGTGGCTATATCCACAGTCTCATGCAATCCAGCAACCTGGAGGTCATCCAGTGGCAAGTCTCCAGGGAGATGTTTAAAATAAGGGTCCGCATGTACCAATACCTCCCCAGACCACTCTGCCAGACTCCAACAATTTTCATCGTTAAATATGGTTTTATGCTTTGTAATTCCACCAGGTTTTGTCAAATGAATCTATTAGTTCACTTTGGGCATCTCTTCAAAATTTCATGATACTCAATTTCACCATCCACAACATAATGCAAGCAGAGGGAGTCACACCTCAACTATAAACTGAATAAAGAAGCAGTTTGGTTTGTTTGGTTTTACTCTGCCATCTGAAAGTGCTGTTCCATGCTCCTTATTTCATGCACCAGACAAGCCAGTGAGTATTTGTTTCCAAAGTACATTCAAGATACTAAAAGAGCTTTAAGAGATCACTCTTTCACAGACAACTTTTCCGTATGATGTATGAAAAAGTAGAACCAAAAACTGGGAATCTGAGATTTCTGGCCGTGTTGATGGTACCTAACCTACACTTTGAATCAATTGCCTTTTTTTCTTTTTTTTAATTTAAATGTATTTTTTCCCTTTAGTCTTCTTTTAACTTTCTGTTTGCCTTGTTTCTTTAGGTTAAGATCTTTTTCTTCTTCATGACATTCTCATCTGTATCTCTGTCACAGTGGCACAAAGAAATAGAGTCTCTAAGTTGTTGGAACACTGATTCTTACAGACAGATCTCTTGGCCTTGATTCCCCAGATTACATGATTATATCCCCACAGGTGAAAGAAAATCGAGATCTAACTCATACTGCCTATGTATTCATTCATCTGCTGTCAATACAGCTTCTCTCTCTTCAAAGACATTTTTGGCATTGTTTCCCAGTAAAACACACATCTATTTTTGCAATTCTATTTTTGATCAGCCTTCTTTATAATATAAATCTGCTCAGAGACAGTTAGAACTGATAAAATTGTGCAGAGAACTTTAGCAAAGAATCACTGAAAAAAGCATGTTGGACGCACAAACTAACATTATTTGGCTACTAGCTGAAAAATGTGTCCTTTGAAATGTCAAGGAAGGCAGCAGGACTCCCTAAAAGGCATATCAGCCTGTCCACCACTTTGCCTATTTTCTACTGCTCTGAAATCAGAAAGGATGAAGAAATCCAGGCTAACTAGCTACTAAAGTTGCCACAGCATTAAAGAATCATTGGATAAGAAAGGGCTTCCTTAACAAACAAGAAAATCTCAGTCATTTCATCCAGTCAATTTTTTTGGTAACTAATATATCTGTTGGTTTTACTGTAAGTTCGTGGGTTAGCTTAAAAATTTTATATATATTTACATTTTGAATGATATATAGGAGTATATTAGTACACATATACAATTACCCTGTTGATATACTTAAGTAAATATATATTCTCATTCATCTGAATGTGCATGTGCCCTGTCTAAGTTTGTAATCTAAGCAAATCTTTTTTCTCTACAATAGCTTACTCTATGCATCGGGAAASGGAACAGATAAAACACATAAAATAATACAAATTATCTTCTCCAAATTTCAGAAATGTTTGGTAAACAGATGGAAAGCTCTGAAAATGTCTTGAGGACAAAATCTAGCTTAGGGAAGTATTTAGAATATTCCACATAAAATAATGAGGTTTTTACAGATTTCTATCAAAGCAACAGTTTAATATAAAYTAACATTTCATAATCCTGGATTATATAAGTGATTATATATCATGATCACAGCCACATTTCCCTCTTTTTTGCCTTGACTTTCACCTTCACTCTGATAAAAGATTCTTTTTAGATCCCCCACAGTATAGTGAAATATCACATAGTCTTTGAATACTTTCATAGCTTTTTTTCTCTCCTACTAAGTTCAAACTTCTTGTAATAGCTTTTTTCAACTATTGTTGAAAACTGTCCTTGTRTTTCCCTGTTATTCTACTCCTTGCTTCACTCACTCCACTTCTATCAAGCGTACTACAATTTGTACTCTATACGCTRTATTTGTGATTTTCCCTGCTCTCATTTTCATGCTTTCTTCCTTATCACCTCGTATGCCATTGAATTCTACCTTTCCCAAGCGCATCAAGTAATCTTCCTCTGTACTTTCACAGGCCACTAGGCAAGATCAGAAACAGTCCTTTCAGCTCTGAGCAGTGGTATTTTTCTAAGATCGCACAGCATATACAAGGGTGGACCTAGGTCTTCAGCATGTCTTTSCTTTTATAAGGACATGCTGCAGAGATAGGGTTGGGCTGTGTGTAACAATAGCTGACTTCCCAAAGCCTCCACCTGCTTTSTGTTCAGTCTGAATGCCTTGAGAAAAAACTATGCTTCTGTTGTTCCATCTGCAAAAATTCCCCAAATGATTCCAAATTCCTAGTTTTAAATGGGAGGAGAAATTGGTGCAGGTAAGTTCTAATTTGTCTCAGATCTGACACCATAAAATCATATCACTAATTGAGGAATGAGATATGACCTGAGCCTTGGGATAACTGAACAGAAAAGAAAAATCTCCAGCATAACAGACCTTGGAGATACAGCTGTATTTCTCACACATGCACAACAGCATCTAGTGCTCTTAAATCATGAGGGTTTATGACACCCTACTGAACAAGCAGGTAAATCTACTGATCGGAATTGATTTGCTGCTGCCTTGTCACAGAAGAAAAATCTCAAATTATTTTGCTGCTGAAAACAGCCAAAGAAAAAACTGCACTGATTTTCAATTCATTCTAACCTAACTGCTGAAAATGATCAAGATGAATATTTTGTTCTCAACATGTTTAGTCCCTGATGCACTTTTTATTTAGACTTACAGCATGCCTCAGATAGGAATGCATTAAAGCATGATGTAAGTCTTAATAATTGTAATTACATGGAAATATACATATGGACACCAATCCCATATGCCATACTAGTCAGAGGGTGGAGGGGGTATTTATTTTTATTTTGTGTGCATATGCTGCCTCAAAATTATCATTTTATATTAATTATGAATACATCTTAACGAAAACAAACTTCTCTACAAACCTTAAACCTCTAGTGGGGTTTGTCTGGTGTGCAACACTTGTCACACAGCATTCTTTGGTGGTAAGAAAAATACATTTAAGGGCTTCTCTGATGGCTCTGTGAGCGCTGCAGGTGTTATTGCCCAAGGCAGTATTCTTCAGGTCAGCAAAAGAATACAAAACAATGGCTTTCATGAAAAAGGAGAATGTGACATTAGCATAGATGTGATTTTAAATATGCATCAAGAGTTGGAAAGAAGGAATTTCAATGATTTCAAGCTGGAAACAATGTTGAGTATGGGACATCCCACAGAAGCCTCCATATTATCCAGACAGAAGTTCCTATTTTGCTTTAAGGGATCAGTGTCTAAAAGACTTTAGGCCCTACGTGTATTGCCAGATTTATTTCTCAGTCTACAAAACACTGCTGCCTTCAGAGCCCTAACATAATTAGAGGCAGGGGACCCAATATTCAGCTCTGCCTCCTATCACATGCATCTTAAATACATGTCTCCAATGCTAATTGCACAGCTATCTAAAAGATCCTGACCTAGCAGGGCAGATTCCACCAAAAAGATTGTGACACAAAGCCAATCCCTAACCAGAGAGCAAGCAATGTAAGTTGAAATACATGATACAAGTTAAAAAAAGGTGATACAAAGGAAATCTTTAGGTAACTGTGTAATCAGTACCTGTGTTCTAAGTGGTCTATCATACCAGCAGCCTAATTGCTATCAAAGTTAGAACACAAAAAAAAAAGCCAACTAGTAACTTGCACTGTGGCTGAACATATGAGTTGCTTCTACATATTCTTCTTGGCATTGTATTTGTACCTCAGCTTCCTGTATTCTAGATTTTCAAAATAAAAGAGTATTCTATGCACAGCTCAATAATRGAGTATTATCATGTTGTTCAGCATGCAGCCAGACTTCTGTATGCTTTAGCAAATGATGCAAACCCAAACTTTGTCAAGGTTTTGATCTAAAATTTAACTAAAATGCTTTTGCTAGTAAAATGTCCATTCTGTCTTTGCTGCTTTGTTCACTAAATTCAGCAACATGGCAAATTTAATCTTTCAGAAGTTCTAAGACTGTTTACGGTGACACTGAGACAAAGTCTTGCATTCTTACATATTCAGAGCCATGTCACTAATCACATTCATGGAGAGAATAAAGCCCCAAAAACTCAGGGAAAAAAAAAAAAAAAAAAAAA
>NW_020454649.1:2128282-2274696 GCF_003342845.1 Nothoprocta perdicaria
AGAGAGAAGAAAAGGAAAAAGAGAAACAAGGAGGAGGGAGAGATTTAATTTGAATTCATTCAGTCATTCTTCATCTATATGCTTGGCTTCCACTTACGACAATGCAAGTATGTGCAGAAGCGCTGCTCAAGAACTTCACATAATGTTTATACTAATCAGAATGAAAGTTCACTTGAATGCAAACAGTATTTTTCTTTGGAGAGAAAACCAACTAATAGAACTCTATTAACAGCACTTGAATATAAACAACAATTAAAATTTTTTAAAATAACAAATTCAGAAAGTCCATAAATGAATTAATTGCCATAAAAAAAAGAGGTTTTGCTTGCCCCTAAAGCCTACTTTCTACTTGATCATGCCATTTAGATGACACCTATCTGCATTTTAATCCTTATGTGAAAGTCTGCTGGCAGAATTAATAATTATGATCAAAGCCCATGAAAGTCCATGCTAATGATAAGATAAAAAACTTATTTCTACCTCCTACAGTGAGAAGCTAATCTTCCTCAGTGTCCTAATCTACTGACATACAGGGTTTGATCTGAAATAAGCTCTTAATAATGAATAATCTGGCTATGAATATGATTCTGCTGAGCATTAAAATGGAAGCTTAAAGAAGAAGCTCTGAAGAATTAGTTTTCTCATTTTTTCCAATGCTAAGGCTTCTTCTTCACCCCTTACCTCTCCCCCCTCCCCCTCCAAAAAACAAACTTTTTTGATAGTTGCTGCCACCTTAAGGACACAAATTGTCACCGCTTGTGTACAGAGGTGCTGAAAGTGTCTGCTTTGCCACAGATTATAAAGGCACTACTTTGCATACTTTGCATTTATCTGGGGTAGGGAACAAAAGCAGCAAGCTGACATTTACTTGAGTGCACAGTGGCTTTAACAGAAAGATGTCTGGAAAGCCAAAAATATTCTTTTAATACTCAGTTAATGTGTTTGAATTTGGCACTTGTAGGAGCCAGCTGCCTGGCTGTTTTGTGTAACAAAATTAATCTTTGTGTGTATACTTTACAAAGCACAGGGAGGTGAAACAAATTACAACTAATATTTGTTTACTTGCATCTGAAATCTGTAACCAGAGCAGAGGTTGCCTCAGCTCAGCAGATGCTTCATCCTGGCAACCAGTGTCCTTTGCCAGGTAAGACACCCTGGGACACATAACCATGGATCAAGGGATTGCAAAAGTTGTGTCAAGCTTTGGGAGCCTCTAGTTTTGCTTGCCAAACTTACAATACCCTGGAGAGTAGATTTACCCTTGGGAAATTTAGAATGTGCAAAAGAAGGGAACATTTTTGTGAACCCGAACATTTAAAACCAGTGATCTGACTACCATCAGAGATCTGGGATTGAGATGGTTTGTTGATACTGCAGATATTTAAAGGGTATCTAACTCTGGAATCCTTGTATAGAAACACCAGTCATCAAGAACCATGCTTTTTTTGCTTTTTTTTAAGTCACTTTTGATGAAGGAAGTGGGTCCAGACATCAACATGATCCAGATACTCTGAAACCTTAAATCAGCAAGGCCTGAAATTATAAATTCAGTATGATCAATAAAATACAGTACAGCCAAAGCCTGACAACGTTTTTCCAACGGAAGGTGGGTATTCACCTGCCATCTCAGTGAGTGAAGCGGTTGGATTKAGGAGGGCAGGTGGTTTTTGAATTTCCTGCCAGGCACAATCAGAACTGCCAGGGTGCCTGGCGCAGCACAAGCACAAAATGGCGGATGGGTGCTGAGGAGGCTGCAGGAAATGGTGGTCTCCAGAAGGTTCTCCCTCATGGCAGCACTGGCATGTTGCTGGACCTGGTCTGCAGGCCAGAAGTGGCAACTTAGCTCACTGACGTATTCTCAGACTGTCCTGAATGAAATCTGTTTTTATCATCACTTTTCTGGTACTGAGTGGTGCAGTCAAGGCGTGACTGYGTGACACCTTGGATGGGCCAAAAAAAAAAACCAAAAAAAAAACCATGAAGGTGAGTACAGGAAGGAGGCAAAWGGAAGAAGGCAGGAGAGATGGGAGGCAGAGGCATGGCAGATGGCTGGTGTTATCTGCAGAGCCAATCAAGGAGCAGCTGGGATCATCCTGGGGTGCAAAGGATGGCGACACCCATGACTAAGGGAGCAGCAGTTACCTCTAGAATTGCTTGGATGCCCTTTTTTATTCCTTTTATGAAAGGGAAAAAAAAAAAAAAAAAAAAAGACAATCGACAAAATCACCAGAGCCGCCTGTCACAATCTTTAGTCCACGTCTAGGCCTAGACTGGCAATTGTTTTTCTGTACCAATTTTAGGCCTTTCATTCTCAATTTTACTCTCGTCTTATTCACTAGCCAAAACCCTCGCAAGTGTCTGAAAGTCTGTTAAAAGCCTCTTTCACCTGGCACGAGGCTGCCTCACCTCTCYGTACTTTCAGATCACCCTCACTGTACTTTGGTGATCATGCTAAGGATGGACCAATATTTTCCAGTTATAGCCCTATGTAGTGCTATATACACAGATACATAAATATATATGTATATGTATATGTATGTATAATCCAGAGGCCTGTGCATGGCTCCAAGGCTGATAGGCTGCTAAATTTTAGAGAAGTGACTTCGTCTTTCTGTTGGGCAGCATTGGTGGAGTGGAAATCTTAGCACATGCTTAATTCACAASAACACTGCAACTTCATCAGCTAATTAATTGGAATCCATCCTGCTCCTGATTACACTTCTGTAAGTTTAGAAAGCTTCCAATATTAACTACTCTAAATTTATTTTTCTCTTGAGTGGGAACAGTGAGCAGTAGGATGTGACCCAGCAAGTTCAAAGTAGGTTTTGAATTTGGCACTGTAAAATCATCACACAAATGACAGGTGAAATCAGTGAGAGGAACCATCAGAAGACAGGCTAGCYTGAATTGTCAAAATACAAAACAAATCAAAAGCTATTTAAACAAGAGCAGCTTTGTAACTTGGATCAACAGGATTGTCAGGGCCCTGAGCACCAACAGGCTTTTTAACCTCCAGGAAAGGTCCCACCTGCCCTGCAGCCCTGCAAGGCCGGAAGAGCATTTCAGCCTCTTTCAGGCTCTTTCAGCCCGCCTAGCCGAGTGGGCAGCAGCAAGGGCAGCCTTTGGACAGGTCTGCCAGAGTGGAGCCAGCAGAACCCATCATGCAGGGAGCAACTCTTTTACCTTCTGGCAGCTGCAGCAAACTAGGAATGTGAATATTATTTTTAAAAGTGGATAATCATTCAGCTGTTCATTAATACAGTTCTAATTTATTTTATCCACAGTCTTATTGCAAAGATTTTTTAATGGTTCCTTATCACAATTTGTCTGAATTGTGGGCCAGTTCCTGAAATATGTAGTGATGTCATCAGTGGTGTAACTTTTTAAGTGATCATTTAAAATGACTTTTAGTTTAATTGCAATCCTGAGGCACTCGGTTCTTTTAGAAATTTAACAGCATTGATTCTCTGCCTGAGCAGTGATTATTTGAGTCATAATTTGCTCAACTTAGTAAAGTTGCATAGTAACATTACTTACCAGTGAGTTCTGTCTTACTATTCCTCCTAGGTTTCTGTCCCTATATGACTTTTAAGAGAGGTGTTTTTCAATATTTGCAGTAACATGTCAATCTTTGTGTTTAAATGTGACTATAGAGTTTTTTTTTCAACTCGATATTGCACTTTAGAAAAGGTAATTTCAAGCAGAGATAGCGTAGCATGATTTTATTCATCTACCTGGCATTTTCTCAGTTCCAGAATGGATAGATTTTGAATGTGGAATTTTTTTCCCAAAGACTACACAAAAGTGTGTGTGTTGTTTTTTGTTGTTGTTGTATTTTCTTCTCCTGTTCTTTTTCTGATCTAGTGTAAAATACCACCAATCATCCGTGAAAATGAGGGGTGATGTCAAAACCAGAGCAGGACAAAAAATACTAGGGTACATGAATATAGTTTTGTGGGGGTAGGTCACACAGAATTACAGAATCATTAAGAATYAGCTCTAGAGATCATCTAGTCCAACCCACCTGCTGCAGCAGGGACATGTAGAGTGCGGGGCACAGGGTGGCATCCAGGCAGGTTTTGAAGACCTGCAGAGGAGACTCCACAACCTCCCTGGGCAACCTGTTCCAGGGCTCTGTCACCCTCACAGTGAACAAGTTCTTCCTCATATGGAAATAGGGCATCCTATGTTTCAACTTGTATCCATTGCCCCTTGTCCTATCACTGGCCAACACTGAACAGAGCTTGGCCCCTTCCTCCCTATACTCACCCTTCAGGTATTTATACATATTAATAAACGATGACTATGCTATCCGTATTCTTGGCCATGAGATTTAATCCTTTCTGCTCTTCAGGTACCAGCTCTCCTGTCCCTCAAAATCTCTGCCTGAGAATGGAGTAAAGAAGGCAGAAACAGCTGTCAGTTTTGGCGTGAGTAATGCTGAGACAAAGCTTTTTAGTTTTAACTGTGGCCCAACCTTCATCCTGGTAGGGTAGGTTGTGCGGAAGTGGCAAGCTTTTTTTTTCCCTGAAAGATGGAGGGGCAATGCTAGGGTTTACATTAAGCCCTAGGCATGGCAGCAGCTTTCTTCCCCTCTAGGGCTTATGCAGGTGATGAGAGCAGGGAGCAGGTGGCCTTTTACATCTGTAGACACAAGGTACTGCCTGCTGACCTGATGGGGAGGCACAGCAGTAGTGCCCACAGGAAAGTCTGTAGAAAGTCTATAAAAATTCAGATATGCCAGACTGGTTTCAGTCTCAAGCTCTGTTCTCTGCAGACTCTGATTTCATAATTTTCTTTATAAAGGTAAGAGAGAGTGTATTACAATAATAACAAATTGGGGCATAATAACTACTCCCAAAGCAAACAAATCATCTGGGAGCACCTTCACAGTGACTCAGTTTGGGGGTTGCCCTTCACTGATTACTTGCTTCCTTGTTTGAAGTAACTTGAAAATGAGGCAAAGCTCAAAGCTTACTCCAAACCTTTCAGATAAGCTCTTTTAATAGTTCTTCAATTTACTGAATATACTTCTAGACTACCCCATAGTTGTTTACAAATGGAATTAATTAAAACCTGTGGTGATCAATGGAATAGACATTGTTACACTTAYAAAATGTGGTACAGAGGTAATTGCTTCAGAGAAAGTGCTGGGCGTAAGAATGCTATTGCTATTCCTAGTTCTTCTCCATTATGTTAACATTTGTCTGAAAGTATTTTTCAAAGAACAAAAGCATTAGCTAGCATAAGATGGCTAAATCTCATCCCAAAAAGAAAAATTTAAAACAATCTATCCTCGCAAGCGGCTGATGTACTACAGTTTATATGAAAAAGGTTGTGGAAAAAAARTGACCTTTTTTTTTCAAATCATCAGCTAAGAGAAAAGGATAAATTTGGAGGATGAATTTCAAACAGGAAAGTGCTAACAGGAAAGCAACATCAAACAGTCAGCAGGTGGACAGGAAATAGAAGGGCAACCCCAGTCCATCAGGGAGCTGCACAGGTCATGGGAAGATCAGAATCAGTCACTCAGCATTTGCCTAGGATAATGTGAAAGRTTGTCATTGAGTCAGTGGGTGAACAGGGAGACTGAGAGGTAGAGACCAGTGCTGAATCCTTTGATGCTAGCTTCACCTGCTAGGATTCTGCAGATGTTTTAAACCATTCAGCAGGTAAGCTAGTCAACCCTGCATGTCACTTACCTATGGATATTTAAATTCAGGAGGGGGAAAAAGAGAAATATTACCTCTTTCTCTTAAAATGAAGGTGCTGAAGTCTTGAAGCAATGAATACATGTTTGTCAGGATGTCTGAATTGCAAAAAGATCCAATTCAAAACACCACCAAAGACTCTTTGCTGTATGCAGACATAGTATGCATGTGGTATTATATAAGTCTAAAAGTAATGTGTAATTTGTTGCAGTCCATTAAATGGCTAAGAGAAACTATACATCTGACTACACAGATGTTTTAGGCAAAAATAAGCATTGAGAGTTCATGATAGTAATGACAACAAATAATTTTGAATAATTAGCAAAAAGAACTAGGAAGACTAAGATATGTATAACTGATCTRGTTAGCCTTGCAGATATCAAAACTATCCTGGGAAGCACAGTATTCATCATCAAAAATATAAAAAATATATCATCAGAGTTATGTAGCCAAATACATTTGAACAGATCAAAATYGTGACTATGGTGTAGTTACATGAGAAAAGGATGGAGCCAGTTAGAAGGTGTACTTTGCAAGGTGGAGGAGTGTTTACTGCATGAAAGGGGAGATCTGATTCCTTGAGTCCATATGGTATAGCTGCACAGCTTTTATATTTAGATAGAGGGATAGTGCTAGCTTTGAGGCTATTGGGCGAACTCATTTTTGCATGAGCTCATGAGCCAGGTTTCCAGTGTTCACTAGCTCGCACTGTGGATGTGTYCCACCAGGCATCCCATCTCTCCTAGCACTGATGTAGTATGACAGCAAGGACCTCATCTGCAAGGGAAGATAAGATTTGTAAACAGCCTGTCCTGAAATTGCCTTAATAAAGGAAGTAATATGTTGCACTAAGCYACAGGCTGCCACTTCTGGCACTCCAGATGTGCAGGTCTCTGAAAGGCAATAGTCTGGGCTTCAGCCCACATGCCCCCTAGGTCACAGAAACACAATCTTTCTGTTGGTTCTCAGAAATGGATGAATTGCAAATGAAAACTGAGTTCTGTTGGAGTAAACATTCAAAATCATATCTTTGGTGCTTATAAAGAAACTGTACCTGGTGATATTTTCCCTGAAGTGCTGCACTCTAGTATAATAATTTTTATTTGTTGGAAGAAACCTTACTGCAGATATAGGAAAGAAAATAGATAGYTTAACAGCATAGACTTACAACTGTAGCAGTATACTTGGCTTGTAATGTTATCTGGTGGTAGCAATCCCTGGATATCTTGGGTCTAATGAAATGATTGAAGTAAAACTATTTTTGTGGCAACAATGTCTCCTTAAGACAAAACCATGAAAAGAAGTAAGTGCTGCCAACATTTTTGTCTGTCTGTGAAACTGATATTTTTGTTGTGTGTTAGCACCAAAAGCATTCACAAATTATGGGAAAGAAGTTTACAATTTAGTTGAGTCCAGTAGCACTCATGAGTAATAATGGGGTATAAGGAATCTTAGAGATAAAACTGCCCAGATGCCAGTAGAAAGGGACAAAAGGATAGAATTTAGAATTATCTGGAAGACAAAGTATCTGTTCAGAAAGAGGAAGGAGTTCTGAGCATGCTCTGTAGACTATGGTTTTAAAAGCAGTCAAATGCGGAGTAGAGGAGAATGGACTGGGCAGTATCTTGAAAGCCAGATGTTGAYATAGTAGAAAGATAGAAACCAGTCAAGACTGTTGAGACTTTTTTTCCTTATAGCGTAAACTATTAAAAATGCATAAATATTTCTTTTAATTATAGAGTTTACAAGTAGTGCTTTGAAGTTATCTCTTGAAGAAAAGGATTTGTACACTTGAGCTAGTTGTTAAGTGTAGGGCCAAGCAATTTTTGCTAGTCTTATGTGTTCCTAGCTGGTAGCATATGGTGTAGTTGAATGACTTTACATTTATTAATTTATAGCAGCACTACACTTCTACTGGGTATGCTGAGAGCACTGGGATCAAGTTATTTCTCCACTGTAGGACTATATGTCATTGCAGACATGGTGAAAAGACTAACTCCTCCAAATGTCGGGTTCCTCGATGAAGCAAATGAACTACAAAACATAGTATGAATTCTAAAGCATTTACAAAGCAAGAGAAGATCATCTATTAATAGAACACTTCGGAAAATGGAAATGGATCCCCTAAATCTTTTCACCATCCAAAATTAGGTTAACTTTGAGAATATTYCAAGTTTGGGGATGGTGACTGTAGAGGCCATGACTTTGGTTGCAAGAGCATTTAAGATTGTCATTTCAGACTTCTGAAAGACTGAGACATATGGTTTGGGTGTGTTATTTCTCATTATCAACTTCTTAAAAAAGACATCTACTCTTCTGGAAAATTACTGTGTGGACACATTGTATAGACACTTGGTTACACTTGCTCTCTTACAAGTGTCACTGCATTGCATGCTTTGCCATTGTTGATCACTGTATTTTTTAGACTCGTTTGTACAAAAGTGAAAAAAGCTAGAAGCAGCTAAAGTAGCCATGATATCAAACATCTCTGATGTTTCTTTGCTGCAACATCATTTGCATTTCTAGAAGGAAAAAAAAAAAAAGTTAGGCAGGCTTCAATAAGTTTCTGTGAAGCCTACTTCCTGTGCATATGGAAGAAGTTCCAATAAATTGCCTATAACTGCAAAACAGACACCACAGAACTCAGGGACCTGAATTGTCAACAGATATTACTTGCAAATTGTCAATAGATCATCTAACAGTTCTTGATTTCTGATGATAAAACAACTCACATTTTGCATTATATGTCTTTGAAACACTTTGTAATGCATAAGTCAAGATTTCAAGGAACACTTTTATTCATATGTGCCTCTTTGGCAAAATTAAATCATGAAGAGAAGAGGATGTTTTCCCTTCTTGTTCACCTCTGATAGAATTGCTTCTTGACCATCATTTGTCTTGCATATGGGTGAATCTCATTGACCTTCATTATTCCATAATCCTTACAAATTCATATGAAAGATATGTGTAGCCATAAAAGAAGTGCTGTTGGAAAAAAAAACTTCTGACGGGCAGATGATAAAATGGGGATTCTCTCCACCGGCTTCCATGAAATATTGTTCATTTTTAACCATAAAATCTAGTTGTATATGTTGAGCTACCAGGTGAGGCTATTCCTGAAATAGTTGACTCATGATCACAGAAATTTAGGGTGGGACCCACCAGAGTTCTGTGAAGACATAAATGTATATATATATGTATATATTTCCTGGAAACAACTTCATAGCAACTTCAATTGTAAATAAATACTTCTAAGAACATTTCCACTGAAAATTGCATCAAGATCTGATATCTGCAGGTGCTTCAGTTAAAGAGCTACAGGAATGGAATTCTTCAACTGTTTATTGCTTATGCTAATCTTTTGAAGATTCACTTGCTCACAAAATAATATCAAACCACTCTGGTCAGTGCTGTTTTGCCATCTAAAGAGATGTTCTTCATGTAGTCTCATTCAGTGCCCTTGATGTGATTATGCCAAACATTTGGGAAGGATTCTGAACACTCTTGTGATTATCTACATTCAGAGCAATTCTAACGATCGAGATTAAGTTACACAGCACAAAATATAGTGTTACTCAAATATGGAAACAGGATTTTATCTTCTAGTAACTTGGACTGGAAATAGTGGAACACTAAGAGCTGAGATGACTTTGATTCAAAGATTAATGTGACAGTGCAAATTTAAAGAGACTCTGAATATTAGGCTAAGAGATGTTTTTTCTCCTAACAATTACTTTTAAGATAGATCATTTAATCATGAGCTCAAAGTATGCTACTAATGAATGTTATAGGTACCTTATTTAGGTTTTTAATCAGATTAGACTCATGACTTTCAGACTCTATAAATAAATTTGTCTTGGAGTTTTTTTTTTTCAAATAGCTAAATGATCAGTCTTTTGTATTGCAGTGCATGGATTCCCATCATGCATTTTAGACTGATAAATTAATTGTTCTTCTGCAATATTGTTCTGCAATATCATTCTGCTAGTGCTGTATAATCTGTTACAAAGCAAACTTTGCTTTATGAGCAAATTGAGAGTTACTACTTAACACAGTTGTGCTTTAAATTTTGAAATAATTGGGTATTCATTACCTGCAAATGTGTTTTTTCCCCAAAAGTATGAAAATAATTAAAATGAGAAAATTTATTGCCTGATATTATTTGCTTGTAGAGTCAATGAAGTACAATTCCTGAGATATTCAGTTTGTCTTACCTGATAATTAACATAGCTACTTACACAAAATGAGACACAGACACATAGTTGTCATAATGACATGTTAAAAACAGTAAAATGGATTTTTTTCAAATAAATTAGCTATCATGATTCCCACTAGATCCTTTGAAGCTAAACCTGTTTGTCATACATCTACAAAATGGATTTGACTTTTTTGACCTCTGGGCATGACAACACTGTAAATCTGATTAAAAATGAAGACGTCAGATTTTTAGGTGTATTTAGAAACTTCCATTGCTCACAGACTTTTCTTCTCAACCATGTTACTTTTCAGCTTGGTTGTGTGTTTGTAAACCAGTTGATAAGAGGTGAGTCTTAAAGCTAAAAAGTACATGCTAAAGATCAATAGAGCTTTTAGTATCATTAGGGCAAGGAAGCACGCACTTGACCTTTTTATCCCTACACTCAGTTTTCCCGGTGTTTAAAAGTAATTTCTGCCATGATGGCACTCATTGTGCCTTAAGATTTATCTTTAGATTGAACTTTAAATAATGCAAAACAGTGACCCCAAACTTGACATATAATCCAAAAGTCAAATCTACCTGCCTTTTCCMTTGAAAGTCACCAGTAAGAGATTTTTTTCAAGAATCTAGTAGGTAGTTCTGCTGATATTGTGCAATAAAAAGGAAGCTATATGCTGTGCTGGTTTGTTGACAGATGTGAAATGTAAAGTTACCATAGGCTCAATTCAACAGACATTCAAACAGTGGASTGTTAATTGCAGTGAAATGACTTAATGATATGATGATAATAAATTAATTATTTAAGTTAATGATCATCCTCAGTCCCCACAGAAGTCAGTGGGAGAAACAAGGGCTGAGAGTCTCTCTATTTAAGACACTCTCCTGAAGCACCTCCTAGAATTAGGACATAATGATTCAGGTGCTGGCAGTTTGATAGATTTTGAAGGGCTGATTTCTATTGCTGATTTCTAAAGAATGATTTCAGATATTTTATCCAGAATAACTGATGATATGCCATTTAATAAGTAAGAGCATGAAAAGCATTGTTGTAGCATAGTATCATGTTTGCTTTTAGTTCAAAAGAGCATGTAGCATTTTTCATTCTGGGCCCTACAAAAAAAGTGTGCTATTTCATTGTGGCARTTGCTGTTGATTACTGCCTACTTGGAGGGGAATGTCTAAAAATCAACCTGTTAAAATGAAACTTGGTCTCATGATAGAATTGCATTTTATTTTTAACCAGAAGAACTTCACTGATGTGAATTCTGAAAGAGCACACGCTGTCCATGAAGACGGTAAAATGGGAATTGCCAGCAAGACCAGACTGCTGCACAGTGGTCTGTAGCGCTGGCACAGAAGCTCATACCTTTAATTCTAAAGGTTCCTGCTCCAATTCTTGCAWTTTATTTTTTAAACACCATAATGGTCATCATACCTATGATATGGTAATACCCAAAATAGTATTTGTAGCTTCAGTGGAGGTTTTCCAGCTAGACCTTTCAAAGTCTCTTCCACTTCCTTAGTGTCTCTGGTAATTACATGAGCAAAACAAAGATAAGGAAATCAAATGTATGTTTATTAACGGTGTGTTCTGAACAGGCACTTCTACTGGTACATGCTATACAGGTTTCTCTAGTTATACTTTTGTATTTGTTATTACTGCTGAATTGAAGCCAATGACCCCAGTAATGAGATAGAACAGATTATTTTAATAGCTATACAATGGAAGATACAGGGCCCAGGATATATAAAGTAAAAAACTGCATCTTCTTAAGATACACTGAAGCTATAAGCTTCCCGAGCCAGATTTTAATTATATTTTACAAAAAAAGTCAACATAAACCTGACATTAGACAGTCCCTCTGGCAATGGGCCAAAGCTGAACTGATAGAGAAATAGAAAAAAAAAAATCCTGTTACACATATTTCACAGGGCTTCAGGCATCAACTCTTAATATATTGCTCCTTCCAAGTTCATTTCCTTAGGGGAGGGTTCTGGTGTCTTTACCAATAGAAAATATCTACTTCTAAAAAGAATTGTAATGGATCTGATTCTCCACAATCATAACTGAACAACATCATTCCTATAGGATATTTCAGGGCAAGAGCCACAACAGCAGATGTAAAAGCAATGACAAATAAACATCAGAAAGCCCAGCTACTATCAATAATATGTTATTGCAAGTATTGCAATACCTTTAGTTGCACAAAATGAGACTAAAACCAGTCAGTATTATAGGGAAGCCTTTTTAATGACTGGTCTCTCTTACTGAGCACACACATTCTGGTTACTTGGTGTTCTGTAAATTCTTTCTTCTGTTATTGTCTCCATGGCTRAGACAACAACAGAAGAATATTTCAGAGTTTGGGCTATTGAGCGTTGAGTTTATTGGCTCGTTCTTTTCCGAATGACCTGAGGCCACCTAATTTCATCCTCTGGAGATTCCTTCTGGACAGACACCTACCACAAAGCTGATGAGCTGCTGCCTGCCCCTCAATCTACTAAGATGGAGTTGGGACAGGAAAGAAGCAGAGCCGTGGTGCCTTCATCTCTCTTAGCAGAAAAAGTCCTGCCAGGATCTGCCCAGTATTGAAATGTGTGATTATCTGAACAGCGACCACATTAGTTGAAAAGGAAGAAGCTGTGACCTGCTTGGCCACAAYGTGAGCATCTTTGCTCAAGTGCTGTTTTTTTCTGCTGTAATCACATTTTTAATTTTTTTTTTACTATTTCCCGTATATCAAAATAAAAGTAGATAGAAGCTGCGTTAGAACTTTTTAGAAATCTGATTATGTGTTTTATCAAAAAAAATAATCAGTAGTCAGGCTTGAGCTTAAAGCTGCTGGATTCTCAAAATCTAATCTCATTGATTCAATAATCTTCTAATCGATTGCAATAAATGTTTGAGGACAATGGTATAAGCATTTCAAAAAATGCTTATTTAAGCTAAACCACTCCTAAGCTCCAAAGACTGTAAGACAGTTGTCAATTCTTTGAATTCTGTCTCCTCTCAAGCAGGAGTCTTTGTGACCCTTTCGTCACCAGGAAAACTGATCTTGGGCTAGGCCATGAAAGCTGAATGCCCTTTCCCAGCTTAGTGAATCGGTGCCACAGGATGGCCCTCAGAAAAAGCTCCAGTTAGCGTGTTTTAAAGAATGGATAAATAATTTTATAAATAACTTGAATAAAATCCTTCATTTTTGCTGTCAAGACTTTCCTGTGATGCATAAAACTGCAGATGGCTTCTATTCTTGCTGTTTGCATTTCTGTTCTACCACTTCTGTATATTGGTGGCTTATAACGTAAGCCACTTTGCTAGTATTGTTTTAATTCCATTATAAATCARGGGCTTCTTTTAATATTGTCACCCTTGTGCAAGACCTCACTGCACAGTAAATAAGAAATGATCCTTGCTCTGAAAAGATAAAGATTAAATAGAAGAACGATGCTTTGAAATATGGAACCTAAGATTATTTCCTCACAATCTATGTGAGGAGTAGAGGAAGTTCAGAAGAGGCTCACCAAGGACTCAGTAGTACTGCAGTTACAACTGCAGCAGTTCCTATAGTCTGCTCCTGTCGTGTGTCCTGTAATGCAGTAACAAAACTAAACTTTACCACCATCTGCACTTCAGAATCAATATCATTGAAGAAAAGCAAGTTGGATTCCCCTGTGCCTCATGATTCATAACCAAATTGGCAGCTTAAGTTCTGAWTGCATGGTCTGCTGTTGTAGCTGATGGTTGCTAATGACAAAAGAGCACAGTTTGATTGGACTTCACTGAAATGAATGCGCCTGATGCATTGACAGTTCAGAAATGTTAATTCTGACCAGAAAAGAGAGGAATAACATAACTGTGTGGCTGAACCTTTTTTAAATAGATTTTTTTTTTCTTGAATGAATTGTCTTTCACGGTGTATTTGTGAATTTGCTGATGAGATTTCTAACCAGAATCTATATTATTCTGCTCAATGCAAGGTTGCAAATACTAGTAGCAACCATGTGAGTCACTTGCATGTGCAGAGCTCAAATGATAAAAGCATTATGAAAAGAATCTGTGACTTTTATCATTTGAAAGTTAGTCCTGTTCAGTTATGAGCAAATCATACTCTGACATCTGCATGACTGCATGTCTGAAATACGAATGATATGMATTCCCTATGCAGTCACCTTAGTTTAGTTCCTAGGCTACTATCAAAACCCTCACTGTTTGGCACTTCATTTGCCAGTCTCAGGCGAGAAGCTTTGATTGCAAACGGGCACAGATCCCAACCCCTTGCCTCACTCCTGCAGATTATCTCTGCACACCTCTTTCTGAATAGCTGAGTCATAGTGACAAGAGGTAACTTGCATCCTGGTATTGAGAGCTGTGAAATGCTGGGCTCAGTGATGGAAAAATGGAGGACTCCCATCAATACCACATCAAATGGCTGTGATAACTGCAATATATTTTCAGCAGATGTGCCACTCTTGTTATTTTTGTCACATGCTGTCCTACAAGAAAACTGTATGTAACAGGCATCTATGCTTATTCTTTTATTTCACATACACATTTTTTGTTTCATGTTAGATATAATGGTTTGAAAATCAGTTTGTAATTGGCTTCTGTAAATTGTTGCAATTATGCTGCACACACTTCCTGATGTCAGGCAGGAAGACTAAAGAATCTTGAATGGAGGAGGATACTTGTTGAAAGCCCRTAACTGGCTGGCCATTCGGAAGGGAAGCCGTGGACATTGAAAAATGCCAGAGCAATGACAGATGAGAATGCTAAAGAAATTGCAAGGACTGAGCACTTTACATCAAAATAGAAAAGAATATTGTCTTTTGTCTTAAGCTCAAACAACTTCATTGCAGAAGCAAAAAAGCTTAAGACTCACTTCAGCAGAGTAGGCTCTAACACTTTAGATCACGGATTAGAATCAAGGCCGGAAATTAGGCGTACTATTTCTATGTCTAGCAACATATAGTAAATTTTTTTCAATTTAATGTAGAAAAAAATGTTTTGCTAATGAGTAAACTGAGAATGAGGCGATGTGTGTACAGAAGACTGTTAAAAGCTGCAAGGAAAAGGAAACTAGTCAACTACATGTTTTACTCTAAAGAGGTATAACAGACAAGCCTAAAACAGTGGCATGGATACAGAGAATTAAATCAGTCAGAGAGGCTTGTAGACCATACTGCGCCATGACCCAGACATTGCTCTTCAGCTGAATGCTGTCAGCACATGAAAACCTTTACCTCACAGTGCTTCAACTGGCGTCAGGTTTTCTATCAGCGACATAACCTGCAGAGATAGTGAGCTCAAAACATCCACTGCTAATCCAGGGATTTCCAATATCCATAATATTATTTTGCAGTCCCAAGGAAGTATTTCCAAGTCCATGCCTGCTGTTCCTAACCAAACAACTAATTCTTCTGGGTCAGTTATGTATGAGTGCTGATGGCCTTTGGGAGTAAATCATGATATAAACAAGATAAATATATTTAGTTGTAGCATGATAAATAATATGAAATTGTATTAAACTATATATGGAAWTGCATTG
Organism: Nothoprocta perdicaria; assembly: GCF_003342845.1. Taxonomy (NCBI): domain Eukaryota; kingdom Metazoa; phylum Chordata; class Aves; order Tinamiformes; family Tinamidae; genus Nothoprocta; species Nothoprocta perdicaria. Next base: position 2,143,738 of record NW_020454649.1, read on the forward strand.
GAAAGAGGTCAGTATTTGATTCATAAATGTATCTCAGATATTCGATTCTTTAGAAGTCTGAACTCTTTTTGTGTTCGAACTTTAGACAAATTTCTAAGTTCAGGCCTACTTCTGTATCTAACTCTTCAGAAAATCTCTAAGTAACTTGCAGATGTGCTGCAAAGACATTTAAAATTATGTGGCTTGCATCTCCTGCAGTGACGTCAGTGGAGCTATTTAGGCAGCAGATCAGTGCTCAGTTTGACCTGTTGTTTTCTTGATCCAGTCTTAGTCATTCCRACTTGAGATTCTGAGATCCAAATGGCATAAACTACCTTGTCAGCAGCAGGATTCGTTTCCAAGTTTGAATTCATTTAGAGAGCAGTGTTAGAAGTCATCTTGATAAAAACTATAATAATGAATCATATTCTATTGTGATAATGTTTTGAATCTTCATTCAGAGAGCCCACACCCTGTAGGGCTTTTTTGTGCATAAAGCCTTTAAAATGTTTTTAACTAATCTTTATTTTTAAAAAGACCCCTGCTCTCTGTTCTGCTATGTATATTATGTTTGATCAATGCTTTCTTTGTGCCTGCAAAATGGAAAGTGTATTTTTCTTTGTCATTTTGTTATTGTAATCTGGTACGCTGTTAGAATTTAATACCAAAGAGCAGCATGTTATAACTTTTATATTTAAAGTGATACTACTCTTGGGGGATGGTTTTTTGACTTAATTTATTACTGGTGAAAAGTGATACGCTGGCAGTTCCAGAAATAGCAGCAGAAGCCTTAGCCAGTTTTCCCATTTTTACTATGAAGGCAAATAATTGAAAAAACAAAAGGTGGCTTCTCAAGTTGCCTAAACTTTACTCTTAGCTCTCTTAGGTCCATTATTCGTAGTCTCCCTGAAGTAGAGGTCCCCAATGAACAATGCAGGGAGAAGGAGATTTCTAGAACCCATGTTAGATAAGGTTAAATGTAAACATTGTGTTCTGCAAATGACCAGTGGCTTTTTTGTTGTTGTTGTTGTTGTTATACTGGAWGCTTCATATGTAGTTTTCTTCCAAATGATTTCAGGGAGGAGTAGAGTGACGTTATGCTAGAGATGCATTTAGGAGAGGAGGTTTGGTGGATAAATACCAATGAGGTAGATTCCTGAGCATTAGGTATGTCACTGGGCATCACGCCAAGACACTCGGATGACACCGAAATGCACACAATTTACCTCGTGTACACCGAAACCCTTGCTCAGCCACTGGCTCCAGGTGTAATGGCAAGTGAGAGCAAGCTTTTGGAATGGTCTCAAGAATAGTTTCTGGGCACGTGCAATTTAACACTGCGGACAATGACCTCCAAGAAAGAGCAGACAGAGACTTATAAAGTTTATAAATGATACAGGAATGATATTGCAGATGAAATCTCAAAAAAAAAAAACAAAACAGAAGAATATGAATGGCTTTTTGTATAGTTAAACATAGACTTGTGTGTTCAGTGTGAAAGAAYGAAGGCTGTATCTAGGGAGTAGTCTAGCCTGTCTTGGGAAGTAATGACAGTGCAATGAGCAAAGCAGGGCTGTGGGAGGTAATGAGCTAGAAGACAAAATTCCCTGTGATGATGTGACTGAAATGACTAGTGTAATTCTTGGATATATAACCGCGCCAGTAGAAGGCTATATTATCATTGTACTATCAGTAGCAGAATTGCTTTGGTCTACAGGCCAAAAAGGATGACACTTTGAAGAGCTGCAAGAACAATTAAAAGGAAAATATTCCTGTAATGAAAGTSTTAGGAAGTTCTCTCTGTTTACCTTATTAAAGACAAGACTTAAACATTTACTTACCATAGTCAATATGTATTCATGCAGGAAATAGAAATGAAAATTAGAGAGCTCCTCATTCCTGGTATAATAAAATCCACTGGTTGAAGTCAGGAAACCTCATGGGTGTTTTAGTGTTTTGCTTCTTTTAACTCTAGTAATACTTAATCATTGGAACAATATTCCATGCTTTGTCAAGTCTACAGCTATAGAAAATTTTAAATCAAGTCTAGAAGTTTTATCTTTTAAAATACTGCTCTACTTCAAAGAGGAATTAATTAAAGAAATCATTACTGTGATCTGTCCAGATCGGACCAGGTGATAGCAATTCCTATTTGAGGCTTTGGAATTAAAAGAATCTTTGCTGATATTGCTAAGGGTGAGAACTCTTAAAAGCTAACATGATCCACGTCAAACTGAAAAGAGAAAGTATTGGAGTGTAAATAAAAATTTTGATTTCATCATTACATGTAAAACAAGTATCACAGAATCACAGAATGGTTGAGTTTGGAAGGGACCTCTGAATATCATCTCTAGTCTAACCCCCTGTTCCAGCAGGAACAGCTAGAGCACGGGGCAGCATCCGGACAAGTTTGGAAGATCTCTGGAGAAGGAGACTACAGACCACAACCTCCCACTACAGAAATTTTTCCTCCTGTTCAGATGGAACTTYCTGTGTTTCAGTTTGTGATTATTGACCCTTGTCCTATCACTGGGCACTACKGAAAATAGCCTGGCACCRTTCTTTTGAATGCCTGCCCTAAGGCATCTGCACACATTGGTGAGATCCCCTCTCAGTCTTCATTTTGTGCAAGCTTCTTTAGTTGAACTTCTGTGTTCTAAACTGTGAGATTATTAACAGATCTCTATTTTAGCTGATATCCAATCTGCTTATATGAATTTTGCATATATGTGTCTGCCTTCCCTGTTGAGTCAATCCCTGACACCCCTTGTATTTTTTTTCTCCTAGTTAAAAGGCCTCAAAACTACTGAAACATACCCTGCTCATCCTGGTTCTGTGACATAATGCTGCCAGTTATAGAAACAGAAGGTGCTCAGCTGGTAACTCTAATTAACTGTTAAGCAGTCCACTTTGTTTCCTTTTCTGATATTCTTGCTGTTGTTTCTTTTGACCTCCGTTTTCGCAGAAAATGTACTATTATTTGCTTATCCCTGAATAACAGYATACAGCTTTGATCAAATGAATATCATGCACCAAATTCCATCCATTTTGGTAAAACAATACAAAACAGTAACCATTTGCTTAAGACTACTTTTTCTACCCTCACAAAGTCTAGTTGTTTCATGACGCCATTCAATGTAATCACAAACTGCATAATCTTAAGGAAGTTTCCAAAATTCTCAGATCCTGCCCCAATTTACGTTGGTGAAAGGTTTGCTATAGTTTTCAGTAAAAAAGAATGAGTCCTTTTGGTACAAGATATAAACATTGTACATGCACTTTGACACATTGCTCCCTYCTAGCAAACAAGTAGAAACTGTACTATGTGAAACAGTCCTCACAAAACCAAAAAAAAAAGCACTTAGAATATTGTAAATCCCAAAGGAAACGTAGTGCAAATTCTCTTTCAGCCATTCTCTTTAAGGAAACCTTAGAGTGAACATTTACTGCTCTAATGGTTTAATTAAAGTGAAAGATTAGCATGGATTGTGGAATATGGTCATTTTTTTCTGCCTTTTGGGAAAAGCAAGAATAGCTAAAAATGCACTTGGTGTGGAGAGATATTTAAAATCATACTGCATATTTCTTTCAGTTTGAAAAGTGAAATATTTGTAGCAAGCTTTTTCCTCCGGATGTCAGTTGTTTCTATACATAGCTACATTCTGTAATAATCTTTCTTTCTCTTTATCTGATAACATAGTCTGCCACGATTGTTCAATCAGGGATTTACACCGCAAGTCAGAAAGGACATCATTGCATTTAGAGATACAATTTGTTTTATTGCTGTCATTGGAACTGACTACATAAGTATGTAAAATTAAGCACCAGCTACGCGATCAGWGCCTGAAGAAGTTACAGGAAAGTAACTTCTTTCCATCCTTTCCACGGTTTCATCTCTATTGTTTACTGAACAGTAAATTATTCTGGGACTCTGAACACTCATTTTTTTTCCTCTCCCTATGGAGAGCTAGTGTAGGGCCCAACTTATTGTGAGTCACTCTCTATTCCTAATTCTGCTTATGAAGCATACATTCTTCAGAGTACACGTATGACTTCCAATTTCAAATCCCTATCATCTGCCGTGAGAAAAAAAAAAAAAAAAAAAAAAAAAAAGATAAGACTCCTTGACTTACAACCACCTGGCCATTTCCAGGGAATCTACTGAGACAAGTAAGATGCTTATTCAGCATCAGCTCCTTGGGGCAAGTTGGACGTCTGAGAATAGGATCCATGGGAGCCAGGTACTAAAGAATRAGTGAATAAATAGGCTTTGTGAGTCTCTATCCACATTTTTATTTCCTTTCTCCCTCTCTAGCACTTTTCAGCTCTATTTGCAGATTGACTGAGTTTTCTAAAAGACATAGGAATAATTGCCTTATGCCACATTTGTTTCTAATCCCTGATTTAAGGTTTCTTCAAAGGAACTTTTTTTTTAGCCTGTCAAGGAAAGTAAATAAATAAAGTTGTGATTTAATGAACACCTGGCAAGAAGCTGGTGAAAGATGGTGCATCAAAAATAGCTATTTATTGATATTCAATTAAATGAAACAAAACAAGGTGCTCTCCTGGAGTAGTACAATATTTCACAAGATCTACTGCTATCCAAATGTTTACACAGAATAAATTATAAATCTGATTGAACAGCCCCTGTTTCCCACTTTCCTTAGAAAACTGTCTATCTCATTCATCCTGTCCCTGATATCATTTGAAAAAGAAAGGACTCCAAAAAGCTCTATTATTTTGACTTGCTAAATAAATCTCACTGTTCTGCATTAAAAAGATGGTGTCTTTCCCAAACATTTTATCACCTTTAGCACATCCTGAAAACATTCTTCTGTCCTTTCTTTAGCTCTTGTTTTCCCTAATTGGGAAAATGTTTCTGCTGAGAACTATGAGCTCTCCTGCTGGGAAYGTGGGCAGGCACAATGGTGCTGAGCAACTGAATACATGCAGATATGGTCAAGAGAGCAGGTAATGAGTGTGTATGTCTCCTTACAAGATCTTGCAGACAATATTCTTTAATTTTTCCTAGTACTTAAAATGTCCATTTATTATTACAAGCTTTTTATAATATGGAATCATTCAATTGTTCCCAAGACTTCTTGGAAAAACTTCAGGCTGCAGCTARTTAGTTGTTCCTGGCCCAAAAATCACTGTGTCAAAATAAGTAACTGAACTAAGATGTTCACATTGCTGTTTCTCATTTTTTGGATGCATTTTTATTGCAAGAGATAGATGACTCTCTTGAGTCTAACAATAAATTCTAGCTACTTCTTGCTGTCACGCAGCCTTGCTGTGAAGAGGTTAATTATGGCCCTTTTTAGGCCACTTCTGTGGCTGAAGACTTTATCTTTTCATATATGGGAAGAAAGCACAGTCATTCCCTGGATTCCTCCCAGTGCCATCCGGGGCCCTTGGAGCGGGCCTGGCACAGTTTCCATGCAGCAGGGAGGAGGCTACAGCTGCTCCCAGAAAAAGCCCTGAGCCCTCGGCTCTACCTGCCCACACAGGAGTCAGCCCTCCCTGGCTTTGCCCCTCAACGAACTGCACTTTTTTTTAGCTTTTAGAAATGAACCGTGTTGTTAAGGATCTTTTGCTGATCATCATCTGCCTCCAGGCACAGAGCCTAAAATTGTCAAATCAAGAATATCGTGTGGTCTCTGCAGCTTTGGAGTGGCCTGGGAGAGGAAACCAAGCACCTCAGTGGTGTCCCCTGTACCCAGAGTAGTTAGTGGGTGTAAAATCAGAGGACTGGTTACAACACTACACGCTATTAGATCTGTGAGGGTCACTGGCGGGGTGCGTGTTTCTACGCGTTAGGCAGAGTATGGGCTTTGTAGAAGAGGGAGTATTTTAAATATCCCATTCAGATTCTCTAATTACCCATTTTCCTAAAGAAATAGCCATTTTCTTCTCTCAATAGTATGAACAATTAGAGTGATACTATGAAAGTATGCTATATTTTTTGCATATTTTGGTCAAACTCCTAAACCAAATCAATTATCTCAAACTGCTCTGAGCAGATCCTAATTGTATTACCCACTTGTCAAGTACATCAATCAGATGTGATTTTTTGGAACCTATTTCCTTTCTAGTTAGCTGTTTTGCAATTACMACCCCTCCTTTGAAGAACACGTTTTTGTACTGAAGAATGGGTATGTGTGCTAGTGGCTAATGCGATCCTGTCAGCAAAGAGAAATTATCTTATTTTGTCCCATTATTCAAATTTAACATTCAAATTCCTTGTTTTTGAGCATACTTTGTATAGAAAGGACACATGGCAATTTACTAYACAAAGGGCTTGTGCTGTTATGCAAAGCCTTTTTTTTTTCTTTTTATGCTCAAGATGCAGAGGGATTTCAAAGGCAGAAAAGTACAATGGATACCGCATTGTATGCCCATAGGAAATTGAAATGAAATCAAAATGTGACACTCGGGCAACAATCTACAGATGTATACAAACCATTAATAAATCATGTTTCTTTACCAACTATGCTAATTATCTGAGTCCCTATATCAGAGCAGTAAATYCATTGCTATTCTTATGGGTGTGTGACTCTTATGGGTGTGTGACTTACAAAATTAGTAATGAGGTAATGCAGGCTTTTAATTCCAGTCTTTTGGAAAGTGAGTCCAATTCTAGTAAGCTTTGGCTGTAAACTATTTTCATTTAATAACTATCAAGAATTGAGAAATGGCTCTTCTCCCCTCCTGCTAGTATTTCTGATAAGTAAGTTTTTGCTTCAGAGAGATCATTGTAACTAGCAGAAAAGACAAGGTTTTGATTAAGCCATAGAAACTGATGCAGATCTCCAGATTAACAGTAAAACTCCATATGAATATCTCAGTTTCTGAATCCTCATTCTGGAATATGTCACAGGTCTTTTCAATCTTTTGAGAGAAAACAGGATATGTTAAGAAAAAAATGGTAAGATGCCTCACAATCCTAGCTGAATAATAGATGGTATAAAAAGCAATCTACATTTCCATAAAAGTTCTCTAATTGCACTTTTACATACTACTATGGAAGTTGCCCTGACACGCAGTGAGAGTGACTCGGGTAAATCACATACCAGTTGTAATGCTGATCATGAGAACGAGCAAAACTGAGTGCTGAGCTCCYGCTGCCCCCCTCTGCAAGCCCTCTGTGTTCCCCAGGGAAGTGAACAAGCCAGAGTCTGGGAGCAGTCTGGCATCTAGCACTAGGGCAACAGCTGACACTGCCTATAATAATACACAAAAAGCCCTTTTCCTCATTTTGGGGTATAGCAATTCTAGATCCTTCTATACAGAGAAGCTGGGTAAATTAGCATGCAGAAAACCCCCTGCTGCAGTGRCACGGCTATTTTCAGTGGCTAGGCTGACTCAGGTTGCTGTACATCACATGGAATTAGTATGCAGGCTGCTGAGTGCCGCACAGCAGACAAAGGATATCATAGGCAGCAGAATTCCTACAGTTAATAGTTCAGAGTTCTGATTCACAGAGTTTCACTCTCAGATAGTATCACACATCACATTACTTCAGTTAAGAATTTCCTAGCTCCACGTAACTGTCTGCTCAGGACTGCAGGTTAGCTTTTGAAAAAAGGATGATTGACCAAATCACGTAAACCAGGTGAGCAGCAAAGGACTGGAGCATTCCTAGTATAACCCAGTATAACCCTGCAAAGTTGTTTTGCTTTGAATTTGCCTTTCTTTTCCTTATGTCGACTTTTCAGACTCTTCTGGCTTCTTGTGGGTGGTGTAAGAAAATACAGCATCTCAGAAGTGACAGCAATCACCACTAAGAGCGCCTGTATGAGAAGAGAAGGCAGGGAGGCGATCTATTTGGGGAAATGCTGAAAACACAAATTCACAAGAATAATTTTGCTTAAAAAGTAACATAGTTCACAGAGATGGATGTCTGACTCTCACAAACATATACCGTGGGTGCTGCAATGTTGTCCATGACAGTAAATGGATTTGGGTGTTCAGCTGCTAATGAAACCTTGTGGGACTAGTAAACCTTGTGGGACTGGTAAAAACGATCCGTCTTAGAAAAATGCCACCACCAAATCAAAGCAATTGTTCCCATCTGAAATAAGTACATCTTCACTCTTTAGGCTAACCCTTATTAAATGTAGCTWGCAGTCTGCTGCCCTGAGCCTAGCATCAACGCTGGAGAACTATCATTGCCCCCAAAAGGTCTGCGTATAAGGTTAGTGGGGTATGGGTCTTTTGTCACAGGGCTTTTCTTCTTAATCTGGGCTACCTAAGTCAAGACAAAAAGTTAGTATGTCTTGCCTGCTCAGCTGACTGGAATATGATTTTGGTGAGCTAATGTCTGCCCCAGAGATACGTGTCCATCGCTGCACTAGCAGTATCTGATATACCTGACAAAAGCAAAGCCAACACTGGACTGACTTTGTGGGTCTGTTTAGCTGGGTTTTTGTTTCTGCTGCACATAATGACAGTGCCTGCCAGTCTGACTCTTTCGAGTCACTCAGGGGTAATTCTTCCTTTTCATCCAGTTGACAGAGTCAAGGCACAGGCACTCTTGGGTAGAAGYAGGGACTGAAGTTTGCGCTGTTGCTACCCACAGTGTAGATCAAAAAGTTTTCTGCCTCTAGTTACAACTTCAGCATCTTCAAGTAATCTCAAATGATTAAATACRTAGTTCTAACCTATCAGACTACATAGTCAAAAGAAAAGAATCAGAATCAAATGATAACCCAGCGGAAAATAGCTTTGCTACCACAGGACAAATTGGGTTGTTAATCTGATAAAATATAATTTTATTTTAGTTAAATGGGAGAAGGAACAAGCAGAAAAGTTGACATTTCGTGCACTTACTGCCTTTCACAAAGCTTCCCCAATTACATTTGCATCAGATAACTCCTCACATCTGCCCCTTTGGTAGGGACTGGAGGCAGCTCATCAATGTCTGAAATGAATCTGAACACTGAGCATTTAAAATTCTAAGCGAAAAATAGAAGCTCCCTATCCCAGCCTGCTCCCATTACTTTAACTTTCATTTGCTTGTTTTGTATGTCTGTCTTTCTCCTGACTTTAATTCGCAGATCCTCTAGTATGAAAAATTTCTGATAAATTCATCGGGTCCATGAGTTATATGTGCTCTTCATCAAGAGTGTTTGCCCAATTCAGCTTTACTGATACCCACCTATCTACACAGATATGAGGGATGTAAAAGCACTTTACAGACTACTGCCTAAATCCTAGATGAAAAAAGCTTTCATCCTGGGAAAGCCTCCCTTCATTTGATTTGTTTCCCTGCAGATGACCTAGAGCAAATGCTGCCACTTACCAGTCAGTGGGCAAGAGACAGTGGGCAGGAAATCCCTGAGCTTTCTGCTCGCATCCGTCGGCAGCTCTGGAGCTGCTTTTTCGCAGCAATAGTAACTGCCCTGAGAACACATTTAGCTTCTGTCATTCTAGGAGCCTTAGTCATACCTAAGCCATAACATTCATTCGTTCTCCCCATGAAAACAAAAGATTTGACCCTCTTTGTACAAGCATGATTTAATCTACCAATTTCTTGTAGTGTGGGTGTACCAGGCAGAAAAGAGGTAGAAAGTGCCTAAACTTTGTAATAGTTGATGGAGTGTCCTCTTATCTAATACACACTCTTATAGAAGTCTGGGCAGTCAGGCCAAAAGCTGCACCTGGCTGTGGTGGAGCTCAGGTTCCAGAAGTCCCATTTTACAGAAATCTTGACTGATACCAAACAGATGCAGAGGCCTTGTACAATGAGTACTGATGCACATACAAGATGGGTGGAATTTCTTGGTTTTATTGCTGCTGCAATTAATTCAATCAGAGAGAATTAATCCCACAGTATGCRTTTGAATGTACTAGAAGAAAACAAAACTACATTCCTAAAAAAGGTTTGAAATAATGAATTGCTTCAGTAACAAAATAGAAAAACTTCATTGTTCAGAAATTACTGTACCAAAAGCCCCTGCTAAACACCATGATCATTAGAGCCAGGTGAGAGAGGCCACTGCCTCATTTCTAAGTTTCTGAATAAAATGTTGTTTCAGCATGATCTTATTTTTCACTCCACATACTGGCAAGTTAATGTCTCCTTCCTTCCTCCTTAAGCAGAGGGCCGAGGCCCATACAGTTTCCTTGCAAGGAAGGAGATCTTGAACRTGGGGACGCTTTTATAGTCTGAGCTCTACGGCATTACAAGGCTGGGTTTGGCTTTACATTTTGTTAGCAAAGGGTGCAGACAGAAATGCCACTGAGCCAAACTGAACCTGACGGTGCTATTCTAGGTGCTGTCACAACTCCGAACATGAACTTCAAGAGATAATGTTTCTGGTATCATATAAAGCTGTCCAAATAAGCCATTTGCTGAGTGATGATTTTTCAGAGATCCACAAATACGTAAAAATGGTGCCGTGGCCTATTTACTTTTGATATTTGTAGCAGTCGCACTGCCATTTCTGTTGTAGTTTGAAGTGTTGTTGTCAAATCAGTGAATTAATAGGAAGCACAGCTCTGTGCTACATTACTAGCAGTTAATGATGGTCTCGCTGACAGCCATCTGTCAGGTTTTGATATTGATACCAGAAAATGAGCCCTGGAATTACATAATAGTTATAGTTCCTTAGAAGTGCTCTTTTATGACTTCCAGTGTGCCAGCAAGGCAGAGCCAGTGAGGAGGAAGAGGACCRGGAGAAGCCGAAGGGAGAGGCTCAGGCGAAGAGCGCTGCTGAGTGTTTGTTAGGATGCAGGGCAATAAGTCCAGTGCTGAACTGGTAAATGCCAATTTCCCAAGCAATAACAGTCTGGTAAATAGCAAGTGGTCTGGAAGCCTGAGCTCTGGGAAGCGGGGAAATTAAAGGTGAAAAAGGTGGGATATTTATGGGAAGAAAAATAAGGTCCTTACAAAAGCCTTGGCTGTTTTGTTATGAGACATTCTTTACTTGCTGTAAATTAGATGTATTTCTGTAAGGAGTGCTGATATTCAGCTGCAGCCGTGCTGCAATCAGGTAGAAGAGATAACCTCAAGAAAATTCCCATGACAAAGGCCCAGCCCGCAAAGGGTTGGAGTGGCACCCAAGAACTCTCCAGTGTGATTAGGAGCTGAAGTGCTACATGGGCCAGGCTGGTGATCCCACGGGAGGAGGAGCTGTGTCAGTTCATGTCAGAGGTGGCCATTCGCTAGGCCAACATGAGCAAAGGCTGCTCTAGCAACCATGAGCAGAGAATGAATCTGTGGCTTTGCAGCCTAACAGTTACTCTTTCAAATAATTTCAGCTGAAGAGCTGAAAGAGGTGTGCTATTGTTCTTAAGTTAGAGGAGATATATTTTGACTTGAAGTCTTTAGACTTCAAGGAAGTAAAGGAAAAAGAGCATATCAAGAGAAATATATTTACTGTGCATCTCCAGTTTTCTATGTGTGCCATTTCTCAGAATTGGTGCACAACGTATACATCAGACAACAGTCCTTGAGGACCTGGCTCTTCTGAAACAGTAGGAATCAGACTCGTGGTTTACACATGCCATCTTCTAAACCTCTGTTTGCCACCCAGGCTAGAACTGAGCTGCAAGTCCGGTACTTGAAGACAAAAAAAACTTTATAAAAGTCACAAGCAGTTTCCAACAATCTCAACAGGACTTGGAAAGTCTCAAGATTATAGATAAATATCTTATTAAAGGACAATTGTGAACTTTTAACATTGCTGTAACCTTAATACCTTTGGATTTCTGTGRGAGCTCGAATAGTGTGCACTGTCACCTACATAAACTGAAACAAAATTGAGACTTGCGCCTGCTTTAGTATAAAAGAGGAGAAGTGAAAGCACTTGGTGAGATATAGTTTCAAAATTAAAAAAGCACATCTGCTGTCCAAAAAAAAATAAAAAATAAAAAATAAAAAATAAAAAATAAAAAATAAAAAAAAAAAAGGAGGGGAGAGACCGAGGGAAAAAAACTCTATTTGTTCATTTATTTTGCTAGATCCTTGTTTTTATTTTTAATTTCCCCTTCAGGGAACCATTGAGTACTTGCATTAGGAACAGAGCCTGTTAAAAGGCATAGGCTAAAGCTCTTCCTGCCATAACAACAGGAAACAAAAATCACCAGAAAATTGTTACTTCTGCTGTATGTGCTAACAGCAAAAGGAGCTCTCAGAAAAATCACAGGTATCATCTAGAAAGTGCTCTGCAGATACATCATCCAGAACCTTGACTGTCTGCACATCAGCTGCAAACCTGGGCACAGATTGTGCCAGCAGACCAAGGAAACGCGATTGCCCCAGAAGAATGTATTAGAGCTGCCGCATTCCTGCTGCTACAAAAACTTTGTCTGGGCCTGGGAAGTTGTAGCTTTTTCACTGAAGTCAAAGTTGAACTTATGGACACAGTGTATAATAGTGAGCCAATAAGTAATAGCAAGTGTTATTGCATGSTTTAGCTTGAGGCATTGCAGCCTGCGGAACATCTGTTTGTGCCAAGGAAGGGCTATGGCAATTTATGTGAAAATAGAAAATGGCCTTTTGCTGTTAAGCATTTGGACCCAGGGATAAGTGCATATTGCAGCTTTCTCTCATTCAAACATCTGATTATGTAAGTTTAGGTATAATTTAAAGGTGGGCTCACCATTCATGAAAGCAAAACTAGCCATTGTCCACCATCAATATACATCTGGCCAACATGTGAAACAGAGCGAATGAAAAGGTAGGCTGAATAAATAATCTTAAAATGGCTTTAAAAATAAGATAATTCTCCCAAGTCAAGGAGTGTAAAAATGGAAGTAAAAGCTTAGCATAAACTTTGACATCTTCTACTTTACAGTGCAAGGTCTTTTGAACAAGATGTTTTTATGCATGCCTCTTGGATTCTGCTTCATTTGCTAAAGAGTGCCATGCCTGCAAATCTCGCTCACTGCCTGCGCACAAAATACAAAATGAAATCCAGGAGAAAGCAGCTTGTAAATGTGCCATCCATATGCATAGGATGAGAGAATGACTGCACCTCTCAAGTTGACTTGACTCTCAAATTCATCCGGAACCGCTCACGGGTGACTCCAGGATTTACAAGATAATCCGTGTCCATTAGCAGTGTTCTTTGCCTTCGGCACAGACCAGAGGAACTTCCTCTTCTTCTCTATATATACATGGAGGAATCGAATATATACCAGTTAWTGACAAGAAAGAAGAGTTATTCGTACCAGTGCTACCAGGTATTAGCACTGATGCTATTCATTGTCTGAGAATACATACCTTCTGTATACTGTTTTAATTTTAATATGCATATATAGGAGATGGTAATCAGGATGTAAGCACAGATTAGAGTATTCCTCTCTAAGGGCTGCTATTCCTGCTTATYACCAGGAAGAAAAGCAACATATGAGTGCATGAGATGGCCTAAATATAGWTAACTACATCAACTTACTTACAACAGACTTTCTAAAAGCTACAGCTAGAAATCAGGACAGGTTTGTTATTCTACAAGCTAAGAATTATGTGGCTCTCCAGAGCTATTTCGGTGCCTAATTCCCTTTGAGATGATGTGATGTTTCCATTATGATTCAGTGTATTGATGAGAGCAATATCAACAAAAATATAGACAGATAGCAAATTTTAAAATTACATTTTTACAGCAGCCTTTAGGTCATGATCACTAAAAGCAGGAAGTACATGGATGAAACTGGAAATAAAGCCCTAATTCTCTTGTTTAAATGTAGAGGAGACCTTTCCACCACTATAAATGCAGAGAAAAGTATGTTGTTAGCAGAGAGGGTATGGAATATAATTTGATCAAACAGGAGAAATACAAGTGTGTATGTTACTGGCAGAGAATTGATGCAACTAAATTACTACCTCTCACAAAGGAGCTCACAAAGGAGTACAAATATTTCCATGATAGGGGCCTAAATCACAAGGCCTCCTATAAGCCTTACTACTTAGTATGCCAAAACCAAAACACACACTTCAACCAGCCCTCTGCTAATCTGAAGACTCAGAGAATCCTTTTAAAAATTTTCCTGATCCTTATCCTTCCAGGGATCAGGGAAAAGAGGGAAGCCATCTATAGGGGATGTATAATCATATCACATCCTGCACTATGAGGGGACTCAACTGTGAGCTACAGCACGTGAGCAACCACTGCCAAGAGACAGAGAATTGCACAAGAGCACTGTAAGGAACTTCCATTGCAATTAACAGCACACGCACACATACACAGCTAGCTCCATACAATTTTTGTGCCGTTCTGGACAACATTGGACGTCTGCTCAAATGTTATAATTAGCTGAATCTGGTCCTGGGAGACCGCAACTGCTCTTAGCTCAAAATGTGTTGTCAAAAGGGCAACGGCAGAACAAGAACAGGTTTCCTGCAATAGCTGCAGCTATTGGTTGAAGAGGTAATACATCAAAGCAGAGCAGAGATGCAATCGTGCAGCAAGCTCTTTAAAAAACTTTAATGAACCATTTAAAATAAACTCATTATAAGGTAATTTAACAACATCACTTTTACAATTAAATATAGTATTTCAGCATGCACATGCAGCACATTAATCCCACATCAGGACAGAAAATGAAGTGAAACTGAAGGGATTCTGATACATGAAAGTCATCTCAGTAATTTCTCATCACTTCATGGTGCTCTTAAGCAGCGTAATGAAAGAATGAATTGATTTAAAGAACATTTTATTGGAGCAATGGGGTTTGTGGAATTAAATTAAGCTGATGGTTTGCTGTAAGAGCAGGCCTGCATAGCATTAAGTTATTCTTGAAATTAATTTCTTTTCCTCTCCAGAGTTATTTTTGTTTTGGTTTGGGGTTGATATTTTCTTTCTTAGTTACTTCCATAGCATTCACTAAGGAATTCTGCACTCCTATTTCCATATTCATCACTTCATTAAAATCAATTTTAAAAAATGCTTATTCAGTTCCTTACCTGGTTCCTGAAGTTGGAATCTGACAAGAATTCTGAAAGCRCTTTGATTTTTTAAGAATACTGCACCATTCCTTTTCTTTATATTAAATTCTCTCTCTTTTTTTTTTCCTGTTAGGAAGTAGGTTTCAGGAAAGGAAGGAATGTAAGGATATTAGACGGAAGAATGTAAAACCAGATTATATTGGTCTAAAAGAAAAAAAAAAAAGCTCCAATGGCCTGTTATAGTGACATTTCTGTGCGGTTGTGGTAAATGCCCTCCATGACAAATGCAGTTCTGAGCCCGCCAGGGCGGCCCTCGGAGCTGCAGCCTCCCTGCATGCGAGCAGGGCCCGTCTCCCTTCAGGCCAAGCAGCAGGGCCTGCACGTTCTCATCTCTGTGGCACAGACAAGCGAATGGGATGAGATTCAGGAAGTTTTCCAAGCTCTACCAAAGACATCTTGTAATGAGAAGAAAATGCTGAGGGGGAAATGACAAATTACACCATAATACACATTAGGCATGCCAAGACAATTCATTAAGTGCTGGATGCTTATTTCTCCTAATGTTTTCCACCTGTTTTCTCTGCGCTAAAAGTATTAGGAAGAATTCTTTCAAAATGCCTCCACCATATTGATTGAGTTTACACATTGACAGTAAGTAGCCCAGCTGTCTGCATTAATTTGTAGATCCCTGCATACGTTCCTAGACATTTTGGGTGTCTGTGAGAGGAGGATAGGAGATTTTTATCTCTCTGAGCAATGAACATGCTCAATTTGCTAGCAGGCAAGCTTGTTTCGTCAGGAATGATCTCCGGAATTAATTATCTGAATAATCTAAGTAGCATATAACAAAAGACCAGATGTTAAAACCTCCTAAATTACAAAGTCCTATTTCATAGTGTCACATTAAGAGCA
Source organism: Nothoprocta perdicaria (assembly GCF_003342845.1). NCBI lineage: Eukaryota > Metazoa > Chordata > Aves > Tinamiformes > Tinamidae > Nothoprocta > Nothoprocta perdicaria. The sequence goes on from NW_020454649.1 coordinate 2,159,522, forward strand.
AACAAACATACACACAAACAAAAAAAAAAACCTTCTCTTAAAGTACCTTTCTGGCAGTATCATAATTTTCTAACTCCACCTAGTTCTTTCCGCAGCTCTTTTTCAGACATATTATATTTACACCAATAGTAGAAGTTATTTACAAAGAAAAGCTGTCAGCAGTTTGCACTGGTGCTTTGTTTTCCTTTTYCCTGTAGATCCCATGCTAAGAGGTTTCCAGCAAGGGTTCTCAAAGCTTGGGAGACAGCAGAGCTGCTGAGCTCCCACACAGAACCGGTGGTTCTTCCTGAGGTTAGACATAGGACATTGCCCTGCTTCCCACTCCTGCAACAATTACGTTTGCTGAAAAGAATATAGTTCTTGATCCATATTCCAGTAGCATGTGTACATTCATGACTTGCGCTTTGTACTCAGCACATTGAATCTGTGTGTCCAAAGACAGAATGTGGCTTGTGATTTGTGCGTATCAAACTTGAATCAGTGATCTCACAGACAAAGATTTTTCAGCATTTAATTCTATCGACTTTTGCACAGTTACACCAGAGGTAAATCTGTCCCAATGAGAACATCTAATTCAGATTAAATATTCTGACAGCTCTTCAGCAAAACGTTCTAAAACATGAGCCTTGGCGGTATTAGAACGAGTGGTGCTCAAACAGAAAATAATGTGCTAAAACAGTTCCTTAAATCATTAAAGATTATGCTGAAACAGCTGAGTAAACAATCCATGGCCAGCTATACCCTATGGACAGCTACTTATTGAAGCAGGATTTATCACCTCCAGTGGAAATTTTCCAGTGCACATCTTTGACTCCCTCAAGAGGAGTTGAGATTTTTTACAGGGTAGGCTGTTGCATGTGAATGTGTATGTTCCCATTTGATACAGAGGGACAGGATGCTGGGTATTGTATCTCGCTCTGAAGTTAAGTGCTTATTGAGTAACATTCATTTCCAAGTGCATCCTAAACATGAGATAGTATTAACTATTAWTTATTATAAATATTGAAACAGACTGCAATTAGGTATTCCACAAAGAAATTTCCTGGTTGTTTGTTTAAGCAATTGGTGCTTCTTGTTTTTCTTTAACCCTATTTGCGGTGTTTAAGAGATTTTGTTAATAACTATACAAAACATGATTCTGCAATAAATGAAATGCTAGATCTCCTGTCCAGATCCATTGCTGTTCTGTTTTGTCTAGCATGGCAGTAAGAGAGAATATGAGTAAGTGTCTTTAATTAGCTGATTTTTTTTGCTATATAGTACTGTGAGTCTCCTTGATGTTTGAAATTAATTACCAGCATTTATTCAATTGGGAGTTCTGCTTAAAAATTTATGTCATACTATGGTCTTTTATTTTTCTGAGTATCTGCTTTAATGAGTGTTTCGCATCTACAGAGAGCCACACACTGATCAAGTAGAAGCTTTTAAACAGACAGCCTAGTATTGAACAATAACAACAGCAAATTGTATTGACTGACATTCATCTCACACAGAGGGCTAAGAGGAGACCTGGGCATAAGTTTTACTTATAACTGCAGGATAGAAATGGAATTTAAGTGGCCTACATGATGCTGCTCTAACAGCCAAATTTTATCTGCTGTGAATCTTATCAAGTAAATGCCATGCCATGGTACTGATAGGAGGCATATCGCTCTTGCTGGGATCATCAGTGCTGAAACAGGCAGTAGACCTAATTCTGAAGATCTGGCTGTTAAGCCTAACATTAGCAAGAATTCTGCTAAATACAAATTGCACGCCTGTTCTTCATAGCAATCAAATAGGCTGTATAGCCCTGGCAGAAGGTGCTCTCTTAAGTCCTAATTTTAAAGGATTCCCTCAGATTCCCAYATGAAGTTGTTGAGGGCCTTAAATTAAGCCTTTGGATGTTAAGGAGTACTAGCTACATTATATACAGAGAAACCTACAATCTTCTGTGCTGGAACAGATCAATGAGCCATTTAATTTGTTATCTTCTTTCCAGTGGTAAGTGCCAATGTTGTAGAGAAAACTGCTCTTCAGAGCACATGTGCTGACATAGTTCTGTTGTATGTTGCCTGAGAAATACACAATTGCTAAACTATGGATCAGGCTGCCTAGAGTAATGAAATCAGTAATTTCTCATCACTTCATGGTGCTCTTAAGCAACATAATGAAAAAATGAATTGACTTAAAACAACATTTTGTTGGAGAAATGGGGTTGCAGCAGTGGGAGCAATTTTCATCCTTAAAAGTAGAAAGTTAGAAACCAGAAATTTTTACTTCAAGTTTTTCAGTATAATCAGATGGAACAAAAATGTAAACCATTTGCAGTGAAATATACATCAGGGCAACCACACAACTTCATACTAATATTGAATACATCTTTGAAAAGACCAATGTTATTTGTGGTTAAAAATGTGTCAGGCTTTAGGTTTATGAGTTTGCTTGCCCTTTTTGTTTCAAGAAACCTGAGTTTTTGCATAATGTGGATAGCATGGATTTGTTGGTTTTTTCTTCATTTGATGGCTCTTTCGGCTGCCTGTGGTGTGGCTAGGCTTGCCTGAGAGTGTAGTAAATATTCTGAGAGGTCAAGTCTGTTGAAACTGTGAATCCTCTACTGGAAACATTCAATTTATTTGAGACATTAGCCTTGTTTAATCTTTCCTTGCTAAGGGTTTACAACTGATTTTACAGCCCTGGCGTGACTAGTTTCAGTGCATTTCTTTGTTCTTTGATCAACTTTCTCCATTTCCAAATCTGATTTATTTGTAATTTTCTAAAATCGTCTGTCATCTTCCTGACTGGATATTCTACTTAAAGCAGTAAAACTATGTCAAGATACTGCCTTGTTGGCTTGGCTTTTTGGAAAGTACACCTGCAAATCGTTAGTGGAAGATATAGTGCCTCTCAACACTTGTAATGTTGCCCCAGTTGATCATATGCTCTCTTTTTCATCAATATATCTGCAAGCTCTGGGCATCTGTTACGACAGCACCTTCCCTTTTGGGGAAATGTCAGTAAATGCTATTATTGGCACTGATTGAGTCATTTCAGTTTACTAGGGCTTGATGTGAGGCACACCCCTCGGACAAAAGTCTTAATGACAAGCACTAATCAAATGAGCCAAGAGTGGTAAAAATATGTGAGTCAATAATATTTTCTGCTTTCTCAGCTTCATGATTCTGTTTTTATAGATTGGGGGGGAAGAGAATAGAATAAGAGAATAGGAAAATACTATTAAATTCATCTATAAATTGGGGCATTTCCTGTATTCAGAAGGCAACAAGTAATTGAATGGTTTTCTGATAATCGCTGTGCCAGAGGGAGCCTCAAGCAGGAGCTGTGATTCGAAGACGCACAGTCCCTGCTTTACCCCGTCTGCCTGCCCGAACACTTTGCTTTCAGACCTTTGCAGTCCACCTACCCGGCAGACTTAGGTGCTTGAGGCATCATTTAGGTGAAGSAGTTTGGAAGCTCCTTCCCTTTGTTTTGCTCTTCTGAGGAGGATATCACACAAGCAGGTCCTACTCTTTTGTTATGGGCAGAAGTATAAGATAAAGATTGCTTATATCAACGTGCAGGTGCCTTACTGAGTGTGCTGGGGAGCAAGAGAGTGCTCACGGACGCCGTACCGTGCTGTGCGCTTACACAAGTGCCACCAGCCCAAATCCACTGGCGTCGGCAGTCGTTGGAGGTGTTCTCAGTGTTTAGTGATAAAAAGACTTTGCTTTTCCCATTATTATTTTTCTGCCAACATTAAAATACATATGCCTAGACATATGCCAGAAGTGTGTCATGGTACTACACAAGGATGACAAAATGGTACATTTCTGCCATAAAGCAGTGATTACTGTGAAGATATTAATTATATTATTTTATCAGTATATATATTTTTTCTTTAGAAACTATTATTTGGTTCCTTTTACCCCTTGGAAGCTTAAAACAGATTAATCTTTAACTCAAGAGTGTTTTAACAAACCATTACATTAAGAGAAAAATACAGAAATAAATGTTGTGGCAGATGGATTAAGAAAATCTTCTCATGATAATGATCAAAGCTTATTCTCTTCCCAAAGAATTTTATTAAAATGAATTTTATGTGCTCTTTACATGATGCACAGTCCATTCCTTTTAACAAGCTGGAACTGTATCTAGTAGCACCTAGATGCTCTGATGAGGGGCGCCCCAGGGGGCTTTAGCCTTGCTCTGCCCGCCGCCTAGGCACAGCACTAGTCATAGAAACGTAGCAGTGAAGGCTGCGTGGCASAGCCCGTTCTGCTGCTCTCGCAGGCAATCACACAGTTCAAACCCCCTTTTAAAACGGGTTTCATTTAATGAAGTCAGCGATGGATGGACAGATTACACAGATAACTGTATATTAACCTTTTCTGGTTTAATCTCTGCAGTAGAAGAGTCCTCTTGTTTGTGTGTTTGTGTTTAACCCAGAAGATCTCTAGCGTTGCCCCTGCTGCCTCTACTGCCTCTCTGGGCTGGGCTCCTCTATATAGAAAGAATAGACTGGTAGTAAAACTCTGGAATCCTCATGGGGTCTGATAGCAAGAAAGTCTGTTGTAGAGAAAAGCGACCTCTGTGACATCTTTCCAACCTAACAAAAAAGATTATTTTGTCATTAAGTGATTTTTCTCTGTTGTTTCAGTAACAGCAGCCATCAATCACATTGCAGGAGTATAACAGACATTAAGAAACTCATTTACTTCTATACCTGTAATCGTGCTTCATTAATGAATGATGAATATCTTTTTACATTTTCCCTATAATCCCAACAAATTTAAGTGACATAGCAACTTACATGGGGAAAAGTGTTGATTTAAAGAGGATTTGGGTTTTGTATTTACAGGTTGTCACAGCTGATGTGGAGCAAGTTCTTCACCCTTCTGATGTTAAGCCAACCTCTAAGTAAGGGGTTTCAGGATAGTATTGGTCCTAGRACCAAGGAAGAGCTGCCTCTATTGTAGCTGCCTCAGAGCCTGACCTGGCGTTTGCTCTCCTAGCAGTTTTCAGACGGCTGCACTGCAGATTTCCTGCAGCCTTTTTGGGAAGCCTTCGCGGTGCTGCCGAACTGGCCCCTGCCGGGCAGACCTGCCCCTTCGGGGCTGTTCAGCGGGCCGGGCAGGCTGCAGAGGGCTGGTTCCCCACCACTGGGGGCAGCCACAGAGAGAAGCAGTGACACTGCTACAGCCACACCAGCCTTACAGGCATGGGGCAGGAGGCTCTATTAGCCCTTTGTGAGAAAGCAGTTATGTGGCCCCCTCAACATTTTCATCAGTGAATGTTTAACTTAGGCAACTAGGTTAAAATTTTAAACTCCAAGTGAGTAATACTCCTTTCAAAAGCAATTCATTTGCAGTTACAGAGGCCAAGGCCATTTCTTTTAGTCTCTGCCAAAACTAGGCACCTAATTTTACTGTTGCAGGCAATAAAATCTAGAGGAGCCAGAGCTGCCCAGCACTTCAGCAAATCAGTTTGAAAGTGGTACTGAAGGAGTTTTTAGCAGGTGGTCTGTTTAAGAGGAATTCCAAAGAATAAAAATGGCTTTGGAGTACTGTATCTAATAGTTCTCCAAGGGGAAATGTAAGTTTAAACATTAATTCTTCTTATATGCAATCACCAACTATAAAAATATATTTTTTATTCTCTCCTCCCAGCTTTACCTCTATAATTAGCATTTGCTACTGAGCTGTAGGCCATTACATTGTCACATTTGTCACATTGCATAGTATGTACTGGTTTGATTCTTGGACTACTTTGGAATCTGGGCTGCATTATAACTATGAATTCTAAGCATAAGATTGATTTGTGGTTACTTCATTGCCTATAAGGTCTTTACTTTTTTTTTTTTYCTGGATGCACTGGCACTTGCAACTTCTGTTTTTGAGTGTTCTTTAGAAAAATGCAAAAAAAAATCTATTTTAATAAAGCTGTCCTGAAGGAATTAGTTCCAAGTAATTCATTAATATGCAGCCTATAAGGGAGTAGATGCCTAGAATGATTTCTTCTCAGCCTGTATTGTGGTCAGCTGGGAATGTATTTTGTGGCCCATTCATGTGTACGAATGAAAATGTCCAAATTGTAAAARTAATCCCAAGAGAGAGAACCAAATAGGTTCTCTCTCAAACCAATAGCATTGCTGGCAGGCTCAGACTCAAGCCAGGACACACAGGAGATGATGGGTTCAGTCTTCTCTGAAGTGAGTTCAGCAGGGTGAGCTCAGGGCCCACTAAATGGGTAYGGTGCTTGTGCCACTCTACATTTGGGGACATCTGGACTATTTCATTCCCTAGGACTGCTGTTCAACAGCCTCTCATAAACACATAAACCCACAAATGAGGAAAAAACAACAGTAAAAGAAATGAACATTTAAAAGGTGGAAATCAGCATGGCCAAAGATGCAAATGATATATCAGGGCATGTGATGCTCAGACACCTCACACCAACTGTATCCTCCCATTGCAGCCACTCTCCTTTTCTGGTCTTTCTCATATATGTCTTTCGCAAAGGAACGTCTGGTTCCCTCTTTTTATGCAGATTTTCTTAGAAACTCATCATCCTGTAACTTTGGAGAAGATTGACATCCTGCTGAGAACATGAACCTGACTGGAAAGAGACCTAGGGTATCTTTCTCATAGACATTTTTTGTCACAAATTGTTGTGTACCTTTGTGCATGCATGTACACACATTTATAAGTGAGAGGGAGGATGCTAAAGAAAAACTCTTCAAGCGTACACAACCCCAAACCAGAAAGGAGTTATCTACCAAAATTTCATAGCATCCTGTTTTCTTCAGCATTGCTTTCTGCCGTATCATTTCTTGACATCTAGAACAGACTGGAACAGTGCTGGTGTTGCCTGAATCCTCATTAGTGTTTGTCTGGAAGTAGTGGCTCTACTGAGGTTTGGGAGATTCATTTCAATAGGGCACACTTTAGTTAATTAATTAATAAAGCAAATGCTCATACCAGTATTCAAAATATATTCCAAACTACTGTATTTATCCCACTGGAAATCAAAGCAAATCTTCTGTGTATTAGGCAGATGAGCACATTCAGCCGAGTCAGCTCTGCAATTCTCTGCTGCTGAAAACTACAAATATGTCTGTGTTTCCATTCTTTTTTTATTCATTTCTCATTCTTTCATTTTTTGCCTGTTTTCTTATGTCAAATTATAATATGCATCTTTCTAAGAAGGCGTGGGTCTGAGACAGCCAGCTGTGAGTGCATGCACAGGCAAAGGGAGTGCAAGGGAATTCTTTCTTCTAGATGCTTCTTCATGCATATTCCATGTGACATATTTCTGCCAATGAAGACACTTATCTTCTCTTACAAGATGTAAATATCTTCCCTTACAAGATGTAAATATTTTAATTCCTGCATTAGGTGAGCACATTACATATTCCTCGGCAGAGCAGATCAGTGGCTCATGTTAGACGAAGAGCTCTTCCCACGCCGCCGCTGTCACTGCAAGCCTCAGAGACCAAGGCAGAGTGTTGCACAGAAAACTCCTCTGGCATTTGCCTGTTTACACCCACTCCCCGCAGGAGCACACAGACTCATTGCTTCTTGCATCACAGTCTTCATGTTACTGAAGTGAATTTGTTAACATCGTTCATTGTCTTGTTTCCAAGATAAAGCCAATCAGTGAGCTGCTATTAACCCTATTTATTTGCAAGAGGTATTTTCCAAACAAGGAGAAATTACAGCAATTGTTCATCATTAATTTTGTTAATAGATGTGTATTCATTTGTATTACCTTGTAAACAAGGCACTGCATTATACAATGGGCRTACCACTAAACTTGGAGTGCTGTTTAATGTCCTCATTTTATAAGGTACAATCACAACAATTTCTAAGAAGCCATGACTAATAACCTTGAGGCAGGGTTCTTTGTGAATTTTGACAAAGAGAAAACCTGAGCCTTGAAACCAATCCTGAGTATTATAAATCTTACCTATATCAGAACCAGAGCAAATGTGAACTATTGAGGCAACTAGCTTAGCAAGATTCTAAAAAAGGATTAGACACATATGAATACTGTAAAAAAGAAGGATCTGCAGTTACAGTAGGTAGGATAAAATTAGAAGGGTTACCAACCATTAGGCTCCAAGGCATAAGCCGATCACCAGCTTGAATCAGGAAGAAATGCTCTCTCGTGGGAATTATTTTCTTTTATAATATGATTATATGCGTTATAAGATTCCTGAAGAATCAATCATTGACCCTATTGAGAGATAGCAAAYGAAAATAGGCTAATTGGAGATTCCTAAGAAAAGAACATCTTTTAATGAAAGCTTTTGGCCAGGAAACTGAAAGCACTTTGTAAGGAAACGAAGTTTTGGTATCCCCATTATACTGCTAGGGAAAATGAGGCTAGGACAAGGCATGTCACTTAACCAAGATCACCAAGTCAAACACTGTCAATACCAAGAAGTATATCCTGCAGTCTTTCGAGTCACTGCTCATCCTGCTGGACTCACACTGCTGCTCGTTCAGTTCAATTAGTCCTCACAAAATTGTTTTGCTCTGGGCTTGTCCATGAATCTATTTAATGAGAAGCAGACTGGTGAGTTGGTTTCAGAAATATCTTCAGAGAAAGAGTCCTGTTTGTTTGTGTGTTTCAGTGACCAACCAAGAACCAGTTAGAGAATTCTACATGGGAAAACAGACTGTCACCACTAGCAGAATAATTTTACCACTTTCTTTATGCACATAAGTCTCCCCAGAGTAGACAGAGTGTTCCAAATAAAAGTGGGTTTGTTTCAGAACCATTTTTCCCCGTTTAATGTTGGCATCATTTGGTATAAAAGAGCTTTCTTTGCCTAGTGAGAGAAAAAAAGTGTAGGAGTTTTTGTGTTTTTAGGACTTAATAAGGTAGAGAGATTAGCAAAAGTAGATGATATAGTGTAGCATAGAGCATAGAGCACAGGGCATGGCGTTCGGAAGATCTCGCCATGTCACGGGAGTTAGGTGCATAATTAATTTAGACAGTTTACTGATAACCCCATGCCATACAAGGCGAAAATTTGAAATTAGTGTCCCGATTGGGCAGTAGGTGAGTTCACGCATTTCAAATGGAGTATTTAGGCAAACTGAACTACGCAATAAAYGCCATTTGCCGCATCCTCCACATTGGTGTCAGTGCTCTATGGCCCTGGGGCACGAATAACCCCAGGTCAGTCCAGCTAGCGGACGAGGCATGCCGACCCCCTTTTACGGCAACAAAAAAGTAATGTCAGTTATGCACAAATATACCAAAACACAGGTGTTATGCAACTTTTCATTATAACGGGTTAGTTATCGTCATGCATACAAAACAAGAGCTGGCATCAAACTATATCAAGGCTCTGTTAGAAAGACAGAGGTAGAATATTTTCTCTCCCCTTCCTGAGAAAGAACCTAACATCTGAATGGGTTAAAGAGAGACATTGTAGGGTCACTGTATTTTCGTGTTTCTCAGACACGTTCTCACTTGCTGCTTCATACAGGGATTTACAGTAAATTCTGTCTAATGTCTCTGAAAGCTGCTCCAAAAGGATGAGGAGGAGCTAGCTGTGTTTTTATAGAGAGCCTCAGAAAAGAGTCCATTTACAGATGAGCTGGCCTTGGCTTGTCRCGGCAGCTGATGGAAACGTGCAGTGGAGGAGGCAGCAGTGCAGCTCAGATTACATCTGTGTTCTAAGAACTGTGTTCTACTTTCTCCTCACGACTTTTCTTTGATGCACTTCTCTTTTTGCCTTTTTTCTCTTCTAAATCTAGTGAACTTCCTCAGCCTAAGTTAAGTTTCAGCTACCAGATTCCTCTATGTTGTCCTCATGTAAAAAAGTGGGGTTTGGGGCTGGGTATGAGGTACGAGGTTTATCTCTTCTCTGCATATGGATGAGAGAGAATAGGGTAGGTCTTAATACTGCCCATTTAAGCATATACCCCGCAGCAACCCATGGTCGGGCAAAGTCAGTTGATATGCTCTTCTCTCTTCCCTATCTCTCTCTGTCTCTCAACCTTTCTCCAAGTTCATTGTCATATTAAAAAAAAAAAAAAAAAGTAGCTCTGTGAAAGGATGTGTGAAGGGGGCAGGAGGGGGCATATAGCACAGAAACGCTACATGACAAAGTGAACATTAATTTTGTTTCATTTTAGATATAGCAAAGAGAAGAGATTACACCCTTCTGCTAACATGAAAAAGAGATGACTGGAGGTGGAGGGAAGAGAAAACAAGGTAAAAGCCTGAAAAAATTGCCAAGAGGCAGGTCAGTGGACCATGTACCTAAACAGCACAAGAGAGAAAATCCAAACTTCAGCAAATTCTTAGATTATGCACTGTTCTGTATYTTGGTGTCATCTATTGCTGCTTCTTCAAGCTGGAATTTCTATCTAGTCCCTTTCCCCAGCTTTTACAAAAGACTGCAACTCCGCACGTAAGGTAGGGCAACCTGGCCCATTTAATCACACATCRGGCATGAGTTTGGTTGGGGACAATGTCAGTATATTCAGATATTAATAATTAAATGCATAATGCTGTTCCTGTTGAAAAAGTCCCACTGACATATAGAGTATAGGATTATGGTATATAGCATGAGCAAGACCATCATCTAGAGCTAGAACAGAATATCAAATCTATGTTTTTTCTARTGCTGAGATCAGTTCCCAGAGTATTAGACCACCTTTGCTATTCACTGGAATTCTTTTTTGGCTTTTGCTGCTGTTACACGTATTAAAAAGCCAAAGAAAAACAGGCATGGCTTCTGAACTAGGCTCTGCTACCGGTAATGATGACTATGCCAGCATGAGTTCTATTATGAAAATTGGTATCTTAGAAGATAATCAGACCATGAGTGGCATTTTCTACAAATTGCTTTGCATGACAAGACTAAAGCAAGTTGACCGGGTATGTTACTGCCAGGCACTATAGAGCCTGGCTTGGGTTTCTGCTACAGTGTAGTACCTCTTTTTTTTTTTCCTTCCTGCCATGCATCTGTTCTCATCTGTGCTTGCCCTTGATATAACCTCTACTGCTTTGTGTGTCCTTATGATCCATAAGTCACTGCAGTGACAATTCGTCAAAAGACTAAATGTCTTCCTTTTTAGATGTCTAAAAGAAAAATATAATGCCATTTATTGTCAAAGCTTTTATTTTGTTTTTTGCCCACAGGTCATTAAACCTGTCGTTCCGTTTAGTCTTTATTCATTGAGATGGACAGGAAGGGGAAACAAATCCAACCAGGCCAAATTGAATGAAAASGTATCAATATTAAAGTTCTGTAAAAGTTGATGTAGATAGGCATTGGATACTATGGGATTTGTAAATCAGTTCATATATGGAGTGACAGTAGTGATAGAAATGAATGTAAGATAAAAACTTATAAAAAAATCAAATAAGAAAATGGAATGAAAGACCATTTTGGCATGGAGGAGGGATGATTTGGAATGTGAATAAAGGAAGGTTCTCAAAGGTCTTGTAGACTGAAGCTAACGAAATTCTAATTGTCAATGACAAGAAAGAACATTTGTACTTGCATTTACAATGTGGTCATTTACACGCAGTTTTGAGGTACTAATGATGTTTCGTTGAAAATGCTTCTACTAGAGAAACTGTTTTCATTTGGCTATGACTTTTATTAAGTTTATTATCCCACTGGCATTATGCTATTTTGGTTTGTACATCAGAATTTGATTATAATCTCCAATATCCAAATATCCTTGCAAAGATGAATATTATCGTGGGTCAGTTCTCATTTTGGTGGTAGGAAAGAAAAACTCTCATCTGTAACATAGAAATGAATGTGAGGAAAAATAATACAGAGGATGAAATATCAGTGAAATGGAGTACCTTGGCAGACCTTTCTCACCCCTGTTATCATATTCCAATAATGTCAAGAGATTTTATTTACAACTCTTGATTATATTTTCCTCCTTTTTTAGATTTTGGGCAGTGTAAGCTTCTGTCAAAATATCTGAACATAAATACTCAACAGGCTAAGATGAAACCTTGTTACATAAAGCCATTCTAAATAATACTTTTCCCTTTGAATCCTTTAATTTGATTAAGGAGATAAAACAGACAAATCATGCAAATGTTATTCAATAACTAGTTTATATCTGTCAGAAAATATGGAAATCAAAGTATTCTACTTTAAAGCATTCTTGCATCATAGTTAATCAGCATTTTTAACTTGCAGATCACAAGCCACTTTATATGAATTGACTGCTATGTTAGGACATAACATTAAAAATTCTTTTTGAATTCTAAAGCAACTTGTCAACATGCATGTTCTAATAGTAAGTGCACACAGTTACTTCAGTGCTTTCTCTGATGTTGCCTATTTCCCATCAAGCACAAGSGCAAATTTCAAGCATGAAACAAAACTGTTATGTTTGAAATCAGTCATGGAATCATTAACAACAGTGGCCACTGCCTGGTTGCTCTACTCGACTTCTATAAGCACTTTCTCTCTTCAGATCCCAAAGAGTTAGCTTAGCAAACATGCATTAGTTCAGCCATCAGCGMATGGCCTCAGTGGCACTGCCAGTACTGTGAAAGCCAGGTGAGATGTGGCACAGAACATCTATGTGGTAGGAGAATCAGCAGGGCTATTAGCCACTGCTAGGCATTGCTTAAATGTGGAAATAAGACAGGTTCACCATTCACTCAGACAGTACTGGTTTAAGGAAGCATACCTACAAACTTGTACTTAAGCACGTAATTTTCACTGACAGCATCTTCCTTCATGGATAAATTAGACATCTAAATGTATAGATCTAGTCCTAGAGACTGGCCATGGTGCACATGTGGACTGTGGGGTTAGGAACAGAAGCTTGAAGAAGCAAATCATGGTGTCTTGTTTAAATAGTGTAACTGCTCCAGATTTCTAAAACTTTTTGTAGCTTTGAGAGGGACATAGACACAGAAATTTGTCTCTTCCTTTTGAGAAAAGAAAARTGAAATTTCAACTGATGTTCAGATAATGAAGTTGACACACAATGTCCATAGTTTACTGTCTCATGTACAGTACTGAAATTCTATGACTGAATGCTGGCAGTATAGGGTGCATGATGAACTTCTGATCTGGATTTGAACTTATTGCTCAAACTGGGCGAAATACTTCTTTAAGAAATTTCTCTGGGTTTAGAGATATGAGAGGGCATGCTTCAATATGGAAAGACATATTTAAGTGGAGTGATTTTAGCAAATAGGCAAGGTTTAAGTTACATGACACCCTGAGAAAGGATGGCTGTGGATAACTGGCCAGTTTCTCTTGCAGAATACCATAATTTTGAAAGATCAGTGAGGCTATTAAGACATCGATGGGGGTTCCTTTCCGAGTATTTATTTTCAGAAACTTTAATGTCTGTCATATTTTGGAAAGCATGCATGAAAAGTAGTACCAATTCTATAGGCATATACATACACACACATACACAGAATAACACACGTTAGGGCTTGCAGAGATCAGTATTTTTGATAAGGGTATCTATGCTGAGCACGTAGTGCACTACCAAGTCACAAATTAGGTGTAGCATTGCTCAGCCAGTTGCGGCAGTGGCCACATGGTCCTCTAAGACAGTGCTGCAAACCTGGTCAAAACCTTTCTCTGGACAGTTTCCAGATTACAAGCAGCACTCTAAAGTAATTCCGAAGATAAGAGAAAAAGGTATGCACATAATATTCTACTAAAACATATTTGTCTCTAAAATGCTGATCTCTCACCATGGTGAAGCTATTCTTACTCAAGTTCCTGARCAAGATGTGTTTTTCGTGGGCTATACGCTTGTAATGCTCAGCATAGTAAGAGGGATGCCCTGCAAACCTTCAAAAGAAGGTTTGCCACTCAACAGGTGCCTGTGCTGGCTCTGCGCTCCCTCACGGGCACATCTCCAAAGACATTTTAATGGTGAGCTGATGGGCTGAAAGGCCCGCTGGAGTCCAAAAAGATTTAAGGGTAGAGAAGAAGAGGTGTTATATGCGCACTGCAGCTGTTCTCACATAGCTGTCCTTGAAGGACCATAGACTGGAGTTTGCTCTAAATTCTCATGTGGCTGGGACAAAATACAGCCAAAATGCCATGTCTTTAGTATTCCCTCTCCCCAGTCTCAAGTGAGAAAAGATGAGAAAGAACCAACAGAGAAGCTGTTAATTTAAACTTTAAAAACGATTGGTATTTGAGGAACAGAATAATATGGAGAATATGGCTCCATTTTCTGGACAGATTTAATTTGAAGTATTTGTACCATGSTGATATTGTGTCAGCTGACACCGTAAATAATGATATGTTGATATGTCAGACATGGACTTTTTTTTAATAGTTTTTAAATTAATAATATAATTTTTWAAAAAAACAGAGGATGTTCAGGAAGAAATTAAGATCTATCCTGTCTATTTTATATTGGGCTATTGCATAGTAATATTTAAATTGTTGTTTCTTAATCATGAATTAAATACCATCTAACTCGGAGAGGGATTTTTGTCCCTGTGGCATGGGGCTTTCCAACTCAAAGGCGGGAAGCGGCTGAGGGAGAAGGGTCAGCCTCCCTGCTGCATCAACCTGTAATGTAGTGTTTATAGCAACATGGTTYGGAGCAAAATGAATAAAAGATAATACAGTGCATATGTCATTTCTGTGTCCAGTAAAGGCTTGATTTGGTATTTATTTGAAGAAGGCTCCTGATGATTGTCTATTGTCATAGCATTAGATGAGAAGAGAGAGAATAAGTGACTCTTTGAATGTGACTGAAGTAACAAGGAGAGCCTGCAGTCATGTCTTGTTAATTTACTGAGGAGAATGTCACATTTACATTTCAAATTATCCCACTGCACAGCTCACAACTTGCTAGGATTATCCTGAGTTTTAAGCCATCAAAATTCAGATTTCATTGTCTACCAAGACTACTCTAATCCTTCACTTCAACTTACTTACCACCCTGCCTGCTACCCTCCCCCTAGTTGAAAGAAAGAGAACTTTCTCCAGGAAATCTAGCATTAAAGGGAGTTTTCAATCCTATTCGGTAAGTATGAGATGATTCCTCCATAAGAACAGGGTGAAATGTCATTTTTATTATGCTTTTACTTCCTCTCCCTTCTTTCTTCCTCTCACTGCCCCTCTCCTTGCAAGCAAGTATCAGGAGTAAATTTTCAGCATGATGTGCAAGGATTTAGCTGTGCGAATCCTATTACTGTTGTTAATTACAGCACATTAGCACAGCCAGCTGAAAACATGTACCCTTTCGTGTTTATCTGCTTGCTCCTTCTCATAGGTATCCTGAGCTGGACTYTGATTTCTCACTGGTACTTGCCTTTGTAATAGTAATGATCTCTGGTGCTAATTCCTGACTTACGTCAAAGTATGGCCAGATTTTTTCGCATCCTCCTATGTATGATCTTTATATAGATGCTACTTGTTTTTTCCCTGTTATGCTGATTGCTTTCTGTAAGGGCCACTTAACTTTTTTTGTACATCTTTCATTCACCAGCCAGCATTATCAACCCCAATTTTCACATCATTTTCCAGTGACATTTATTATGCAGAAAAAATGGTGGTTAAAAAAAAAATTCCTTGGCCCTTGCTGAATAATTTGTAGGTGGAATTTCAGAATTTCAGTAAGGTTTTCATGATCAGGTTTAACTCTGTTAAAATAAAGGAGTGATATTTTTCTTAGAACAGATGCAGTGATTTTTATGTAGCAAAGGAGATTTTTGTGGTGAGCATCTCCCCCTGGAATTCTTCTATGTCTAAGGCTGTTTTTACTGCCAGGGTGGGATGAAGTACATGGCCTAAATTTGTTCCTAGTGATACATACAATGGAACATTTGCAATTGGGCCCAGCTGAAAMAGAGCTGGGATAGTGCAGGATGCTTTAGGAAACGTCCTCCCTTCCCAGCTCTCAGAGATGCTGGGAGCTTACAGGAAGTCAAGTAGCCTTAGCTGATGGAGGGCGAATCCTCTGAGTCTTGGCCTTGAATTCAGAGGAGGGGGAGCATCCACCACTGCTGTCCTCGAATCTCTGCTCAAATGGCTTTGCACTAATTAGGCTTTACAGAGCTCCCAGGATTGGGGAGAGAGCACTGCTGCTAGACTGTCAGTGAGGGAGAAAGGCAAATGGCTTGGTGACAACGTCAGCCTATAGCGGTCAGAAGTCACAGTCCACAGGCTTTAATATCCTTCTCTTTTGTTACTGCTTAGAAATAGTTCCATAGAAAAAATCCAGATACTTTTATTACACTTCCATGTGMAAACTTCTCCTTTTCCAGCCCTGCCAATTCGTCTGCTCGCCTTGCCTTGTAAGCAGGCAAGCCTATGAAATCCAGCATGCTGTGCTAGATGACATCAAGCTTTTGTGCCCAGAGCACAAACTGAAATTCAATTTGCCTTCAAACCCAGAAATTTCAACAATATTAGGTAGATACTGCTAATCATGTAGAATATACTGAGGAATACCATGCTATTCTTTTAAAAAACAACTGGTATTTGCCRCCTGTTCTTCAACTAATTGCCATGTTTTAAAACAAGTGATTGAGTCCAAAGAACCCAGAATAGCCAGCAAGGGATGGGGGACTTGTGAAAATGGAGAGCAAATATCAAACTTTATAAGAGTAATTTTTTGCAGTCCATGAAAGTATTCTTTTTCCTGGGTTATACATGAGCACAGGTAGTTCCGTGATGCTGTTTATCTACTCTCTACTGAAATCTAACCCTTTAATTTCATTCTTGCAAACTGTCACATGAATGTGGTGAGACAGAGAGCTGAAAGACATAGCTGAAAATGTCAGTAAACTCACAGCATTAGTGACCTGAAAAGAAATCCATGAAGAAAATTGGACCTAAATGAAACAGTTCAAGCTATACAGAGCCAAGCCCACTCCAAGCTGGTCATACTGTAAGAGGAGCAAGTTTTAAAACACTGCTGTCAGAAAGGCTTGGGACTCAYATCTGGAACTCTTTAGCGCTGTAAATGCAGACAAAATTAGATGTAAACCTTATGTTCTGCCCCAGGCATTTGTACTATAGTGTTGTTCATATTTCAGCAGTGCCTACAASGCTCCATTTGAGACCTGTAATGAAAGGAGCCCATTTTCCACAGAAAAATGGTGACAGAAGAAAGGAGGTGACTGTGAGAGAGCCCATGGACAAGATGTACCCTGCAGTCCCAGCTGACAAGCCATGTCGGCTGAGTTACCACAGCTTCCAACCCTCCTCCAAGCTACATAAAGGTCATGTTTATAACAAAATGSCTAAGGAAGCAATTCAGAATTTAAGGTTAATTTCCTGTTCATTTCAAGAGCATGAGTATTCCTGTAGCTTTCAGTTGCTACTGAAGAAAAAAAATAAGCTGGTTAAGGGCATAGGCCCAGGTTAACTAGACATATGTCAATGAGACAGATCTTTTCAAAATATATTGCACACTGTATTTCATCTATTCATATATTTCACTAGAAGCAAAGAAAAAAAAATGCCTAATAGACATGATCATATTTCGTATGCTGTGGAGRTTGCTGTGATGGCAATTTCTTCCTAAATATGTAGAGACTAACCAGGTATTGCAGCAATTTTCTTGTGTTCACAGATGCTAGCGCCCAAATTCAGCTATGCATCACAGCAAATGAGAGATGTTCTTTTCAGGGTCCTTAATTGTTTCTGCAAGCATGTTTACCACGTAGCAGAAATTCACTGGGAAAGTACAACTCCTGTTTTTTGTGTTCCATTTGGGTGCTTATGAGATAAATAATCAGAATACATTTATAGCTTAAGGGACCGATTTGTCTGAGATAGAATAGTTGATTATATTATTCTAAAGAAATAATATGTAGTATCTCAGAATAATTCCAGCTTGTTGCTCTCAGCTCACTAATGCATAATGTTCCTTGCAGAAAGAGCAGCATTAGACTAGCACCAATCTGACAGTACATTTTTCATTGACAGTTTTTTCATTTACTTTACAGAAGAGGATTTGGTCTTTTTACCAAAAATATCTATTGCTTTGTTAATACAACATTATTTTTTCTTCTGCAAATGAAATTCATTTAGTTAGTTTATTCCTTCTTATTAAATTTCAACAAACACATAACAATATTTCTGAGAATTTAGTTTTCTGGGCTATCCAGCATGCAATTCAGTATTTCCTATGCTGTAGTAAAATAGAACTAGCTGTACTTTTTGAGCTTGTCAGATGTAATTATATCATTCTGTTAAGACTTTTATGATACCCACTGTCACTGAAGTATTTGAGTACAGCCACATGATTATAAACCTTAACTTATCTGAGAGATAGGAAAATATGAACTGTAAGAGAAATAAGAGAAACTAAGTAATGGCTGAGTTTAAGTTAATCACCCAAGGTCACAAATCAAGTCTGTCAAAGAGTCTTTGAGCCACAGACAGTAAAGGAAGGAATGAAAAATTAAAACTGAAAAAATCTGATCCACAATTTCATAGATTTCAAGCTCAGCCAGTTTCCACAGGAAGCAGCTAATTTTTATAAACTTATTCTGCTCATTTCAGGTGATTTTTCAACTTACTTATTACATATATTCAAATGATATTTTATTGCTGCAATATCTCTGAGATTTTTGAACTCTGCTGTACCCTTAAACTTTATAATTTGAGAAGAAAAAATAAATCAAATTGCTTCTAGTCTACCTACTGGCTATGTACAGACTGGACCTGAGAGATTCAGTACTACTGAACTCTTTGGCTTTATTGGCTTTGTGCCTTCAAAACAACATTTGGCTCTATCTGAAAATGCACCTTTGAAACAAAGTAGATTTCCTTAAATCATTTCTACTGAAAAAGTGCTCACTAATTCTCGCCCACCTGATCCATCCTTCATAAGAATTCTCTTCAAACTTAAAATATGACAAAATTGTACATATATTTCATATATTTTTCCAGTGTTGCCTGAAAGGAGCCAGTAGCCTGAAAGCGCACAGTTTTCCAGTTTTTGGGKTTTTTTTTCGGTATTTGCTAGTATTCAGGTGTGAGAAGCAGAGCAAACAAAACTTGACTGTGCACTAGCCTTTGCTTTCCAGTGCTATCTTTCCTAGAAGTTAAACGCAAGAACCCTGTGTCACCATAAAATACTTTTCTGCGAAAACTCAAGGTCAATCCAATCTGTTTCAAACAAATTCTATTTTTATGGTCACTCTCTGAGTAATTCCTACTACTCAGTTACCAGATTCAGCTCTGTAGATGGTAACAATGGTCCACAGAAGTGGACCGGCAGCTGGTGCCTCCGCTTGCATCCCATAAAGCCAACAACGTGTCAAGCAGGGCAGCGGGATCCAAAGCAGGCCGAGCGCTGCAGATGTACGCGCTGTAAATTCCACGCTGTTGGCAAAGCTGGGTAACGATTTGGTGGAGAGAGAGCAGCTGGTATTGATTATGTGTAGTTAGGACAGATTTGATGTCACAGTGACTAATAAGCTTAGGATGTGGCTCCACAGGCATTAAATCGGGCTTTAACGGCATTTGGTACTGGACCAGAATCACTGCCACCATATAATAAAAAGTCACGACTACAAAGACATTCTAGCCCATCCAATGCATGCTGTTGGCKTGGGGATTTTTTAATGTCATGAAGGAAGCATGTTTTATGTCAGATAGTGTCTGTCTTCCTACACCTTCCTTCTTGGTAATATTAAAGCAAAGCACTGGCTTTGACTACTGGACCTGGACTCTCTCTGGCTTTAGAGTAGGTGTCTCCAGGTGATTTGTACTAGGGAGGATCCAGTAATACATACACCCAGTAGCAACAAAGTGAGGTAAATTGCATCTGTAGCATGGGTCTGCTCTGGTACTAGCACTGCAGTAACACATTATTCCAATGCAAAGTAGGTCCTAAAGGTGATCATAGTGCTTGTAAAGCAGGTGACAGGCAGCCACTCCTGATCAGCACAGCATGGGACAAAGGTGCATTTTCAGCTGAAGTCTTCATGATGGATTCATTAGGAGGCCCATTCTTGCCTTTGATAAGATAAACATGACTTTATGTATCCATTGCTTGTGACTAAAGCATCAAACAACACATATCTAAACGTGTACAATTCATTTTGCTTTGTGGAGAAATCGACTCACTGCAAATTTCTTCTTGCCCAACTCATCACTGGTATTGTAGCTTAACAACTTCTGGAGTATTGATCCAGTTTATACATTAAAAAAAACTTGTCTCTTCCTTCTCTCTTTTTCCCTCCTCCAAACAACTCTAAAGTATCTAATTCAATTACACAGCAGAGAGTGAGAATTAATGCAGTATGCATTGAAGATACTTAATTTTTCTAATTTTTCATAGCTATGTTTTGCTAGATGTGAAAGCTGCAAGATTGCCTTCACACAGACTTTAAGTGGGCAGGGTAAGGAAAGAGCACACACACCTAAGCTTTTCAAATCCTCTAGAGAAAGGAACCTACACAAAAAGGAGCCTCTTGCAGCTGCACAAAGAGCAATCAAAAATTTCTACTCTCTATGCCTTTGAAAAATGGCTTAATCAATTGAAGATTTAGGCCACTGTTTGCCAAGGTTCATTTCTCCTTTTGTATTTTTTTTCTAAAATGGCATAAATACTTTGCATAAATAAGAATTTTCTTAGAGCTGTAARTGTTAGCAGTTTAGATCTAGATATTTGTTTCCAGGGTAAAATATGGTCCTAGACGCCTTCATCTCCTGAGTTGCCCAGCTTTTCTGAATGTAATTATTTAGAGCGTTATATTCTTTCAGATCTTCCGCAACAGCTARGAATTTTTTAGAAATAGTAAAAGTTCAATAGGTGTGAGGAGATTCTGGTTAAGAAATGTGATGGTCTATTACTTGTATTTCAGCCAAGATGCTGCCATATGCTTTTGTTTCATGTTATGTGTGATCTATTCAGTACTACAGTGCAGTAGGAAAGCTCATGGTTATATCACAGGTCCTGCTTGATTTTAAGTTTTGAAATTGTCTTTGGCAGTTGGAATAATTACTTACCCATCCTTCTCACTCTGCTAAGGGAACTGATTTGAGAGAACAGATACTTTTCACAAAAAAAAAAAAAAAAAAAAAAACTTTTGCCTCTTATGGATTGTCAGATGAGTCCTTTCAGATGATTAATAACCCACTTGTTCTCTTGAACATTTTGACAATATACGATTTTAGCAAACATTCCCTTCTTCATCTCCCATGTTTAAGTACTTGACAGGAAGAGGTAATACATTCTTTGTATGCATGTTCTCTGGGGTTTTATTTTATTTCACAAAGCAGGAAAAGAGTAAAGATCTGCTGTTCTATGACATTTCTGACAGACTCACAGAGTGTGAGAAATCATAAACAAATATTGTAACAATAGGCAGATTTCAAGTTTGCCAGGCAAAGGCTCTTGGCAGTATCCGTAGTGCTGGATTGTATGTGTGCTTCAGTCACCTGTTATATGCCTTGTTAGAGAAGAAGGAATTAATCCCAGGGAAAAAGTAGTGAGTTTTGCTGAAAAGAACTCCAAGGCAAAGAAGAAATTATCTAAACTATTAACAAGAACTACCAATAACACAGCCTGGGAAAACACAAATCTTTGTAATTTACCCCAGAATCTAGGCAGAAACACTAGGMAGGATGCAGGTGAATTAGTTCTTCTTGATTTTACGTTTTACCTGTGAAGAAGTGCTTTACCTAATCCATATGATTTGATAAATGGTCTTAGGAAAAGTGCTGTGAGTCCTACAATTAATATGATCTCCAGTCCCAGTATCTAATGACATAGATTTCTTATCCCATTGAACACAAAGGATGCTTGGCCATCCACTTGGACTATTCATTTGCATGACTTGTTTTAATCACCCCGGAGTAATTTTAGCTTGTTGCAGGGAGCATTGATAGATCTGAAGGGAGTCTACCACTGAGTAATAAACACGATCAACAGTTCTTAACTTGCTGCTTAACTGTACCTTGAGTGTCCGCTTTTATCTGATTGCCCTGGAAGTGCTAACTGGCCCCTGTTGAATCATTGCCCTCCTAAACACTTTTCTGACCTCATTTAATAAAGAAAGTGCTATTCCCTAGGCAGCAATAGCAYAACTTCATGCAGAAGTCTAGGGCATGAAGCCAATATAGAGGGCAGTCTTGGAAGTCAAGGCTGACAGTGACTGGAGTTTGACCTGTGCAGAGTATTTCCAAGATCTGGGACTGGCTTGATCATCTCTCCATTATAGATCTCACTCATCACATAAGCTCTGAAGTTGTTAGGTTGTACTAATTGAACCTAAAAAAGCCTTTGAGATCTCTGAGTGAAAGATATTGTGTGATTATGTGAGATGAAGAAATACTATTTGTACTATAAAAAATACAAGATCTTGTTTCTCTTGCCACTCTTCAGGAGCAATGTATAATGCAGAATACAAGCAGTGTCTTATCTTGTGACTACTGCTAAAAAATGACTAGAGCAGTCTTACTTTGTATATGCAAAAAATTCCAATATCACTGTATGGATTTTAATAACTCCTTAGGATGCTCTGTCATTTGATCATATCAAAAAAGTTCATTGATGAAGTTTCTGACAGTAAATCTGAGTACCTTCATGCATAATAATCACAATTTGGGTTCATTTTCAGAGCCAGGTATGCAATATTCTTCATTAATATTATGCTGGAGCATCTTCACTATGATGTGCATTAGGGCAGAATGTTCTTGTAGATATTCAAGAGCTCAGTACCCACCATTAATCATCTGAAATTACCCAGATTTTTGTTAGCATTGCAGCCAAGTGTAATATACAACCAAGCATTTCTGCATAAATCTAGTATGGAAAAAAAAAGTTCAAAAATAGATTCAGTAATAACAACAGTATCATGTTTAAATTATAGTGACATGAATTACTTCATAACACTTTAGAACCCTATAACCCATGAGGAGCTTAAAGGTCTATTACGGTTAATGAGGCTGGTAGATGTGGTACTATTATAGGAACACCTGAATAGATATATGAATCACAAAAACAGATTGAGATCTTGATAATTGTACTAATCTAAGCGGAAACAGTACCTCTGTACAGAACATCTGTCTGAATGCAACTTGAAGGGATGGTTTAGCTATTAAATTATAGGACAATAGCTGGATGCCTACCATCTATTAAAGGGCAATTAACAGATGAAATCCTCACCAGGGGTTCTTTCAGTAGGTCTTCAAAAATGCTCAGTAAAAGTAGTAATAATCGATGCTTCTGGCTCCATTCTTACACATATGAAATTAAAATTAAAAATCATTCCACCTCAGGCCAGTTTTAACCAGTTGGGAAAGTTAATACTCTATTGCTGAAGCTCTCTTCCCCACAGTATTTTTACGCTAAAATAAAGTGCAGTTTAGCATTTTGAATGCTTCACGCAGGATACCCCCAAGGAAACTTGCCCTTTGGCCTTAGCCAGCAGAGCTCATTCTATGGAATGAGGGACACTTAGTCCCTGTGCTGTGGGAGAATGCCGGGCTCGGCCTCCTCGCCCTCCTCTGTGCATGGGCTGGCCGGGAAGGCCGCTCGCTGCCTCCCGCTSTTCCCGGGGCCATATGTGGTTTTTCTGCCAGCACTCTTGATGGTAGGAGAGTGAGGAGTCCTCTCGGAGTCACAAGAGCCACTGGATTTCTTGCCTGGTAGAAATAAACAGGCCTAACAATCTGTCCAGGATTGTTAATAGGTATTAATCACATTTGGTCATTTTGTAGTGTGGGCCTTCTATAGTACCACAGAAACAGCCTCTTTCTCTTGCATTTCCCCATATGCCTATTAAGTAACTTCAGATTTCTATGCAATATCTTGTCTCCAAATGGGTGCTCCTGCATCCATTGAAAGTATGCTCCTGACCAAATACCTTGTTCAGTCAAGGAACTAAAAGAGCAGATGGCATGTATTCAATCGTATTTAAGAAGTTAGATGTAGTTCTGTTGWCCATAATTAAAAATGATATTGTAGAAACCGAGACGATACAAAGAAGGGCAAGCAAATGACACTATGGAAGGATTATAAACTAACATGTAGGAGAGTAAGTGACTGAGGAAAGAAAATTAATTTTCTCTGTAAAAAGAAGGACTCAGGGGAATGTGAGCCTAGTCCACAAATATTTCCATGGAGACAGTAGAAAAGAAAGAGAGGATTATTAATGTTATCTCAAGATGGCTGCAAAAAAAAAGCAATGTCCTAAAAGTAAGACAGGAAAAGTCTATAATAGCAAAGATAATTAATTATTAGAAACAGGCAATCTTTATGGGTTTACAAACCTTTCCAAGACATATCTTTAGTTCACAGGCTATCACAAAACTAGCTTAAACATGTCAATGTCCTTATGTTCCCCTTCCAATTTAACTGCAATTTCACCCAAGAGACCAAGTTCAAAACTCTTTATTTTAGCTACATGGTAGCCTGTGGCTCCTGCTGTAATGGCAGTCATCTAAAACCAGGCAGCCRTAGGTGCCCTCTAGTTTCAGGCATATTTATGTTTGAAATTGGCCGAAAATGCCTGTTGAGCAAGCAATGTTCTCCTGGCCCTCCAGATGACAACTGCGGGGCCACCCTACTCACGTGGCTGTTTTTCCAGGAAAGAGTCAGTTCAGCCTCAGAAAGGCCTGCGAGTTCCCAGAAATGCACCTCCCCTGTCTGTATTCTTCAGCCCCCTGATCGCTCCCATGAGTTTGGCTGCCGCTGCATTTCCAGCTATTTGAGCATCACAGCCCTCCTCCACTTGCCCGCTCCTGCCTCAGTCACCTCAAATACCTGCAAACTATGTGAGCCATGAGGAGACAGGCATTTTGTTAGAGCTTCTTGTAAAAGGCTGCATGCTGTTTGTTTCTGTTCCCTCCTCAGAAGCAGGTCTGGTTRTGTAGGCTTGCTTTCAAATGTGCTCCCGGTGAGCTGGCGCTCCCTTCGTGTTCGTCTTCCTGGTTGCAGCACRGCTTCCCCTGCAGACTGACCAGCAAAACTGACTGCGAGCAATTAGAATTGGTGTCATGACATTCTGCTTTTATAGCAGCACTTCCACTACCATTAATTGAGCCAAGCAGGGCAGATCTAATCCTGTACTGGAGTTTGTGAAAAAAACTCCCACTGACTTCAGTGGGGGYTGCAGCCAATGAGTGGCTTTCTGAATCAGAAGCTAATCTTATCAAAAGGAAGATGGGTTTGGATGCTTTGTGGATAAAAGTGTGTGTAGCGCGTAGGACAAAAATGTTCAAACTTTAAATCTTTTCTGTAAATAAGCAAATTTAGCACAGTTGCTTGAAGGAGGATCTTTCTATTAAATTGCTGATTTTGAAGAGAATCTAAAATATTTAACTCCGGGAAAATTTGTAGTGATAGTTTATATCCGGTGGGAAAGATCTCTCTCAGAATTATTAGCTTCAAAATTTTCTAGCTACTCTTTAAAATCATAATAGGGAACTTTTGCTTTCGTACATGTCACTAGTACTAGTTGGTGTTAGCAATAAAATCAGAGAAATATTCATTATTCTATGATGTTATACCTCAAGAGTACGAAGATTTTCCTAGACCTCTGGAATGGAGCACCTCTACCATCAGCTAGCCCACATGTGCCAAAGCATCTCACCTACGCAGTGATGCCCCTTAGTTACTAAAGTATTGTGTGCTTTTAGAGAGTGGCTTTTGCAATTAGTTCTGCTCTCCAGTGCCTTACCTGTGCAGAAACATCTGAACATGCAAGTAAGGGTCTGGATAGCACAACCCCTTCAGCCAGTGCCCAGCAAGCAGAATCGCGTGCTTGGTCCTCCTTAGGCTGAGAAAGCAAAACATGCACATCATCCCCATGGAGATGGCTCTCCTAGGAAATGTTCTGAGTGAAAGCTTATGTTTCTAGGAACTTCAGTCAGGAAGCACAGCCAGGGAGCACAGCTAAGGACACACAGAAGTGTCGTTATCTCACTTTGGACCCATGGGCCCTGGCTGTGGCTCTGGGCCCAGAGCTCCAGGAAGGTTGTGCTCCACTGCCCCTCAGTGGGGCTTACATACTGGAAGTTTTAGCTCATTTTTGGAAATGGCATTAAGTTTCRCCCTTAAATACTCCTGAAAATTTTACATTGGCAGTGCAAAGCTCAATTTCAATTTCAAGCTCACAAGATAAGAAGCACATGGAAATTTTAAATATTGTCTTATAATATATATTGTCTTATAATATAAAGATATTTTCATAGTATGAGAAGAAAGCAATATTATGTGCATTTATGCTTTGAGCACACTGCATGTGTCTCATATTTTCATCGTTAATTGCTATTGTTATTCAATACATTTCTTACTTAAGACAACAAAATAATTGCAGGAATCAGAACTGAAGAAAAAAATCCCCCTGTGCATCATACAGGCTGATAGTGCAGTACTTTCAGTATTGACTCGGTGTCAGTCAAGTTGTCCATTGCTGCTTTTAGTATCAATCTGTTTTTATAATCACTTTTGAATGTTAGAATCTCTAAAGTATCCCACTTTGAGGATTCAAACTT
Source organism: Nothoprocta perdicaria (assembly GCF_003342845.1). Taxonomy (NCBI): domain Eukaryota; kingdom Metazoa; phylum Chordata; class Aves; order Tinamiformes; family Tinamidae; genus Nothoprocta; species Nothoprocta perdicaria. Next base: position 2,185,956 of record NW_020454649.1, read on the forward strand.
TTTCTTCGTAGGAAGAGAAATAGTACAGAAAGTAAAGATGCAGCTATGTAAGGAGAATGAATACGAACTTCAACTACTGTTTTTTCATACTCAGGTCCCTAGAACTTTGTGCTATCTCTCTATTACGTATCTCCGCTCTGCTGTTGGGAATGGGAATACTTACAGGTTTTATTTGTTTTAAATAAAGCCTTTTATAAAGTATCATGCATCCTCATCACATATGCAATAATAATAATGTCCTGACTTAGTAATTGTGCTGAGGGAGGAAAGGCTGCCAAAGGCAGATGTTAAAAAGAAGCAATATCATTTAAAGCCATCTTTAAAGAATACTTCCAGCTCCCAAGTTGCTGTCTCTGCTTTTTGACTTTTTCACTTCAGTTGCATAAATGAGTTGATGTCAAATCATTAGCAAGCAGAGGCCATATGAAATAACAGGTATTGATAACAGCACTGATTTATTTGATAACTGGCRTATGAAAGATATTATTAAATAATAATACCTTACCATGATGTAAGGATTATAGTCCCTAAAGGGCTCCTAAAGTAGTTTTCTAATCTGTTTACAAGAAATACATTTTGGTAAAGCATGATGCACAGAGGTGATCTGTATTGGTTTGAAATGATCATAATACAAATGTATAGTGTTATCATTTCATTACAACTGTTACATTTTAGGAACATTTCAGATAAATGCAAGTAGTTCTGTGCGACTTTTTCTTACCCATCAGTAAAGGCACATGTTTTCCTTACTTTGACTTGAACTGCACCAGACTTAGCCTATGTTGCAACATCCTTTCTTAAATTTCTATCGCAGGGTCATGGCATTGCATTTGTTATTTCATCCCATTTCAGAGTTTAGAAGCAATTGGTAGCAAAGCTGCAATTCTCCCCTTTCAGACAGGATGAAACTCCTGCTTTCCAGCCCACCAAGGCAGTGAGACAACACACTTCAAAGTTGTGTCATTTTTGTAGATAGGAGACCCATCACTGGCCCTGGGCTCCATCTGGACAGCGTAGGTAATTGTTCCTCTTTGAGGCAAGAAGACATATTTTCTCTCAGATGGATTTTAAAAGAAATGGTGGGTCCTTGAAGCTGCTCAGGGGGTTGGAATAGTGGACGCATTCATTGGCATACTAGTGTGTGCTGGAGAGACAGCGCCAGGTAAATGGAGAGATTGCTTTGCCCAGAAATCACCTATGAAGTACATGTAGTAACTGTTCTACAGTGCACAGACATATGCCTAGCAGCTTAGAGTAAGGAGTGAAAAAGGATCCTACATCCCCCTGGTAGAAGAATGAAGCAATTTAAGATTCTAATTCAGAAAAGTGTTTTGTCAGTTGCTGAGGTGCCCTGATGTGCATCTTCCCTTGAGGATTGAGCTATGTGGAAAGTAACTTGCCAGTTGTTGAGCACATGGGGTTAAGAGCACCAGTATGGGACAAAAGATGTGCTGCATAATGGGATGACTAGTAGCTGGGCTCCAAGAGCTGCCCTTGCACAAAAGCAGCTGTACCCCTGCCCGTGTTTATGCTGCCCTGACGTGATGGTTCTTGATCCAATTGTTCATTGTAATGGTGTGTATAACATGTCCAGTTCCCCCAGCTGTAGTTTTACAGTTAATGTCAAAGTACAATCAAGCAATAAGATCAGTTTTCACAGGCTGGGCATACACACAGTCTCCAAAGGCTATAGCTAGGTTTTATGTCTGAAAAGATGCTAGTCGCAGGTTTMCCAGCACAAGACAGGAACCAGCAACCAGTACTCCATGTACTTATCCAGCTGAATCCTTAAACTTAAAATCAATATTATATAGCAGATGTAATACCAGCTGAGCACCAATGGGATGCAAAATGATTTGCCAGCATTGTTGTGTGTGTGGCAGCAATGCCCATTAAGCGCAGTGTTGTGATAATTTTTGTTCATTTCATTGATAACAATGTGCTTCTCAGGCAGTAAATTTCTGCAGCTGCTGATTACTACCCCTCGGAGGTGGCTAATAAAGGTAATCAGACATGGTCTTTTCCAGTACAATACCATCCCAGGCATGTAGTCTGCTCAGAAGCTGGTCACCTACTGAGTACAACTGCTTAATTATGTGTTGCTTAAGTGTTTAATATTTAACAGCTTGTGATCCTCAAAATCTATCTGTTCCATCTTCTAATACTCATCACTCAGTTCAAAACAAAACCCAAAAGACCTCCAGCCACTTTTGAAGACAGTGCTATATAGGGAATAACCTTCATTAATGGAGTCCAAATAGGAATATTGCAGTTTACCATTTTCCAGGCAGCAGACCTTGAAGTAGCTGGCAATCAGATAATGTCTGATTGCAAAATTTTACGGACAGAAATCACATAGTTTGAGTTCATCGAAGAAAACACCTTTTCAAAGTCCAATAAAAAGTTCTGTAAAGCTTTTTTAAACCTGTACATTTAATGATCAATATTTAAAACCYGTTTCCATAGGCATATTTACAAATAGTTTCCTATTGAAGGCTCCCAGTTGTGGCATTCTGGAGCTGTAAGCTGTATTTATGTGCAGTTTTGCTAATCTCTGGTCCCAGGGCTGCCTGAAGTCTGTAGAAACAATTTGTCTCTGTAGACAGGTCCTTGTAAATCTCTCCTTGTCGAAGGATTTAGTTCACTGATTGTCAGCCATGAGATACTTCATAAAACAATTCACAGAGGAATATAGCCTTCTGCCTCTGCCTTTTACCGGCTAGGTTGTTACACTAGATAACCTTTTAATGACTGTATTCTATTTTAGCTTGACTCCAGAGAAAGAGAATGAAGAAAGAAAAGCTCCTACCTTAATTCTATGCATTTTTCATGTTGTGTCTACTGCAGCAAATTAGTAAAGATTGATCAGGACCGGTTTGGTTGGTTGATTGGTTGTTTTTTTAATTCTGAAATACTGCCTGGTATGATAGAAGCCAGCATGGAGCCTCTGGGAGGAATTGGGAGAGATAGGGAATTGTTGAGCTCACAGCTCCAGTACTCAGCTATTTCTGTTGCTCAAAACACTTTCACTCCTTAACCTAAGCACGTCCACTTCAGGGAAAGGAATGTGTGCCAGGAAAATTAAAACTCCTAGTACTAAGGCAGTAATTGAGTGGTTTCTTTAGTAGAAATTAGAGCATGTCCTTGCTAAAGAAGATGCTAGCATCAGTGAAGACTGACTAATGTGGTGTGACAAGGGCACTCAGGCTTGCTGTCTTAACCCAGGTTCTGTAACTGGGGCCAGTGAGCAAAATCCCAACTTTCCCTGGCATAACCACCTGTCAGGTCATGTTTGCAGGTCTGAAGGAAATCACAGACTTAAATATCACTCTTGATCTTGCCAAATAACCATGGAAATTTGACTTCAGCGCAGGACTTTGCTCCTTAGGCCTATCTCCAGTAGAACTGCAATGCAAGAGCTATTAACAGTAGTGTCTACCTAGTTCTTTAAACCTGCAGACTGTAGATGGGATGTGTATCACAATCAACACTAAATATTCACTTGGCTTAGGTGAACAGACCAACTGGATGCTGATCATTCCCCTAAAGGAGGGAACGATTCATATGGTCTAATATGGATTAATTTATATGTAAATCACTTGGTACTACTGCAGCTTCTGCTTGAAAATCTGTCAGCATTCAGGATAGAAAAGCACTTTTTGTGACTATAGAAAGCTTTGTGTTATAAGACTGCATTGCTGCTGTTTTAAAAACCGATCACATAAATAAAGAGGTTCGTTTTTTCTAATTCATCAGGGTTGTGATTTTCACTCACTTTCTAATCTGAAGCCCTCATTTTGCTCTCCTGCTTGATGAATGTTTTTCTCTGAAGATGGGAATTGACAGTCATCTGCAATAAACAGTCTTTTATGACTTGTTGAGACCAACTTGTTGTTTCATCACAGGGATCATTTTTAACATGCARTTCGCACCATGTAGTCAGTCATCAAACTCACATGGTAGCTTTTGCTTCCTAGATTGGATAATCGAAATTTTATGAGAAATATTTGTGTTATTTTCACTAATCAGTAGTGATAGCTCTTCTAGATGCAAGAATAATAAATTRTTTTCTTTAAAATGTCAGAGATTTTAGATGTAATTACTCTACCAGCACTTGTGATGATAATATTAGTGATATTTTGCTTTAAAAAATGTGTTTATTAGATGGTCCTTAATAGGTAATGAAAGGACCCTGAATTCCATCCAAAGAGTGTGACCCGTGTGAATTTTATTCTTAAAGATACCATATACACATTTATTTTATTTTAATATTGCCTTACTTCTAGCTTTTGGGGGGAATAAATCCTCTGCTTCTTACACTGTTTCTGAAAGCAAACAAGGGACAATATTATATATACCTTACAGCAGTAGTCTACTTTCAAATTTAAGTATTAAGTTTATATAGAGAAATCATTTTTTTCCAGTCTATATTTAGTGCCTTACAAAGCATAAAGAACTTTCTGGCTGATATAAATTGAAATGATATGGGTGAGACCAGAGTTCTTTTAATTTCAGGATTTCCCTTTGTCAGAATATGTTATTGATAGTGAATTATGTGAAGATATTATTTAAACTATCATATCGAAATACAGCCTTGAAAAGAAAAGGTTTAGATTMATTATTTGTTGGTATCATTGGACAAAGTCATCACTTGGAAGCCTCATTTTCTGAAAGTTTTCTAAAGGATTCTCCAATAGTTCCACAGATTGTTATATACATTTTATTTGGCACAAATTTGTCCAAGAGGTCAGGGAATGGACTGCCACTGGTTATGAACATGTTTTGGTTGCTTTCTAATAATCCCTGGTAGCTACTGAACACTGAAACTTTTGTAAAAGAGTATTGATTTTCCAGTACATAGTAACTACACAGCAGAGTCTGTGCTAAACCCTTATGTTAGGATAAGCTAGAGTTTATTTTGAGATTGAGAAAAAAAACCACAGTACCTGTTCAGCGCCAGCAGACACGTTTTCATCCCTTCTAACTTCAGGCACCTGACAAAGTTCCTAAATTGGAAGCCTAAATGCTAAAGATTCCTTTAGCCAACAAAAAGAAATGYCAGCTCCAGTCAGCTCCAGCTCAACTGGACAGAATTTCCCTTTTTGCACCAACTATGCTAGATACCTATTACAACTATATTCCTGAKGTTACAACTATATGCCTAAGGTAAGGCACCTAGAGGTGAGGGATGATGTGTGTCATCTCTTGTCCTTGCATCTTATCTGAAGAGGATGAAAACAGCTTATCTACTTCTCAGAGATGACTCACACCTCAGGAAAGCAGATTAAATGCTGATCTGCTGAAGACTCCTCWGTGCCTAGAGGAGGTTTCCCCAGCAGCAAAATGTCTAATGTGGGTAACAGCAGTAGTGAAGATCTAGAAAAGCACCTTCAGCTCCTTCAGCTACAGTGTCATTTCTTCAGTGTTAGAAATGGCTGGTCCTTCTGACTAAGCTAGCTCTTAAAATTTAMAGAGGAAAGGAAACCATTCCATTTTTTATTTTTGTTTCTTTTTGTCTATTTGTAAAACATTTTTTTTCCTATCCTATTAATTGCGTAGTTAAATCTGAGGATGTAGGCAAAGAAGCCAGCTGTATGTGATGTTCCCCTGCAAAGGCAGCAGGAGTGACATGGGCTGCTTTGTTAGCTTAGCATGGTCCTGGAAGGCCAAACTGGCTGGTGCCTCTCCCGAGGGCTGATGGAGCTGGTGTTGGCCACGAGTAGGGCTCACAGGGCTGCCTGTCCTGGAAGGTACATTTCTTGYCTCAAAGGCTGCTACTGAGGCCTTCTCCAGTAGCCGCTGGCATGCAGAAAGAYCCCAGGCTCACCTTAGGGCTCTTCATCCAAGATCCCGATCCATCTCTGATTCCTCGGCCTTAGGTCAACAAAGTCACTCCTTATTCATCTCTAAGTCCAGGGTGTCCTCTGAGTAGACTTAAAACGTGATGGAAACCTATTCACTGAAAACCTCACAAGATCCCTTTCATCAGCCTGTCTCTGCAAACTCCTGCCTTCTCCTATAAAACAAAATATGCAAAAATAAGCTAATCTAGCATGAATTTTGTCTGCAGTGTTGACAAATATGCACTAAGTTATCATCTAGTCTTTTACATGTAAACTGTTCATTTCCAGGTTTTGAATTTCTAAACGCAATTTCTGAATACTTACTGCAGAACAGTCAATGCTGGACTTTTCTGTCTTTTAATTTTTTGCTACCAAGTTCCATTCCCCCAAATTGACCTCTGTCACATGCACTGAGTCTCTCTCTCTCACACACATTAGTTTCATGGCTTTTGAAATACATACTATTAAGTGGATACCATGGCATTTACTCCTTGCGGTTCATCCCTGAGGATTATAGAAAGGAAATTTTCAATTTTACAGCAATAAGTTTGGTGGGCCTTCCATGTTTTGMACCCCCATCCTCCCTCATTATAGAGGGAAGAAAAAAATTTAACTTCTTTTTKGGATTGTTCAAAGTCTCACAAAGAAGCTAAGCCATAATAAACTTCAAAGGGCTTTATATTAGTGAAYAAAACTCAGTACATGAATAATGCAGGGTACATGGAGAAGAAATAAGGACCAGTGACACTGCTGTAAACTACCTGCTAACAGCAGAGTAATAAAATGAGACAGAAGCAAAARGAATTCTCCTGTGTTTTGTGTCTGATTAAACTAGTTTTTAGAAAGAGAGATACAAACTATAATGAAGTCATAACTTTGTAATATAGTACGACAAGTAGGAACTATGGTTCCTGCAAGGCCAAATGATCTCCATTTATAAAGTAGTGAGGCATTTTGGAAACCCTTTTTCAGTGCCTAACATTTCATATCTAGAAGAAGTGCAGGGTGCCATCTCACTAAAAAGTCTTTTAAAGATCTAACAAACCATGTAGAAATAGACAGACACAAAGTCACTAGATCGACACTTCCATAATGTGCCACAAACGTGGAGGTAACTCAACCCTGATACCTCCTGCTGGAGCTCTCATTTTCAGGGCCTTGTGCTCTGCCACATAAATATTGAGCTGTTACAACTATCAAAAAAAMCACACTTTTTTATTTTAAGTAATAGAGTTTACCTATGTGAGAGTCATGAAAGATAAATATATTTCAAGAATATATTGCTGTTTTTTAGTGATTAGTGGGTTTTGCTATGCATGTATGTATACAGTATACACTTCAAAAGTTGTCCCGAGTATGTTTTATGAAACAGTGCAGTAGCCTCAATGCAGTTTTCATACTCTTTCTCACAGGCTTAAAGTGGACAGTTCAGTGTATATTGAAAGTAAAGGATGCTGCTGTTTGTTTATTTATAACACAGCCTTTTGATACCATTTTATCTTTGACCCCAGGCCTTGTAAGAGGGTAGGACATCATTTCTCCCCTTTTCTGTTGTGTCCTCGTCTCAGTCAACACCAAAGAGAAGTTAGATGTGCACAGTGAAGAGACACTAGGCTCTGCATTTGGGCAAGCTCTGCTCTTGCACTTCCAGAAAACTGTGTATATATTTTGAGCCTTGTAGATGACACTAGCAAAGCAGCTTTGACAAGTAAGACAATCTGACTTGAATTTTATGAAGCCACAGGTAACATTCATCTTTCAGCCTCATGAAAATGTGAGAAATACACAGAATAGTAATACAGAACAGTTCCTACCTGTATGCTGAGGAATAATTAAAAGTATTGAAAGGAGAAAGAAAAGAAGGGAATAGACTAATCCTGTATATTTAAGATCATCTTATGCTACTGCTGCCCAGATGTAAATGTGAATGTAGGAAATAGTTTATGGGGGCAGACAAGGTATTTCTGCTTATAGGCAGCAAATTTGATCTCTAATAACTTACAGAGCAACTCAGCTCCAAAAAATAGATAAAAGCAACTTTGCTATAGGARAGATCAAGTTCAGCAAACAGTACCGCTGTTATCTGGGAACAAATAAGTTGAAAAGGAATTAAGCTCTCTTGCCCAAAATTGTTCCAACTGAGCCCCAACTAGTGTACTATGCAGTTGAGAACACTGCCCACCAAGCCAGTATGTTATAGAGCTCATAATCCAAATAATCATAGTACAAGGATGAACAAGACCCTCATATTTTTAGAGAGATCTAGATTACTACTTTTGCTTCCAACTTCTCCATTACTTCTGCTTCCAATTTCCTGTACACTAATCTGGATAGAACTCCCTGATTTCTGATGCTGTTGGTGTATATATATATATATATATATATATATATATGTTGTTATATATTCATTTTATTGTGATGGCACAAACAAAAACACCTAATTTCGCACCAGCTTCAGCGTTTCAAATCAAGCGCAACATCCTTGTAAGTGATGTTATCTCAATGAATAGACATCCCACTGTCTCTTTCTCCTCCTGTGAAACAGTTTTGAAAGATTCTGACCCAGGGAATGCGGACGACTCCTTCCTACTACTCTATCTGTAGGTCCTTGGTGGTGGAGACACACCAGGAGGTTGAAGGTACAGGTCTAAGACCCTGCCGATTCAGAAAGGAACTGAACACCAGGGAGTGACCTCCTACTGGGGGGTCATTCGGGGCAAGAGCTGCCTGTACTTTGCTCTCTCCCTTCTCCCCTTTCCTCACCTGTTTGAAAGTTGAAAAAAAAAAAAAAAAGAATATTCAGCAAAAATAAAATTATAAAATTTGAGATTGATACTGGTATGGCTGAAATTCTTCTTACTATTCAGATTTACTATTTACAGAGGAAAAAAATATGTCCACCTCTAGCTAATAAGGCCGACCTGGGAGCCCTTTGAAAATGTATTTTGCCTCTGCAGTATGACAAATCTCCCAGGAAAGGATGTTGCTCTTCTGTGCAGTGTATAAAAGGTTACTCTAGCTGCTTAATAATGTATCTAGATTTAACCTCTCTTTTGCAACAGAAAAAAAAAATAAACAGAGTAAATATGCCTTGGGATATGGGCCTGATATTAATAGGGATCTGCTAACTGTATGTTAAAACACTACTGTTTTCCTTGACACGTTCTGTTCCATTTGCATTATGGAAAGCTAATGCATTAACTTGGTGATAAAAATGCATGGCCTTCTGAAATGAGTGTATTGGATGAATGACTTCTTCTGGTTCTATGCACAGTTTCAATGCATTGCTCACGTGGTCTTGTTTTTTGCAAGACTGAGTAATAGAATAGTTCCATGTTCAGTAGCTCATTTTGCATGACTTACAAAAAGTAATAAACCTGTGGTGAATTTATCATTTGCAGACATTTCCTTATGCAGAAATCCATTGTATTTTTTTTTTTTTTTTAGGCAGTGCTGCCTTTATTCTTAGGTGTTCACTTTGTAAAAGTAGTTTAACTTCTGTTAAAAATGACAGATCTCCAAGACCTCTGCAGATGTGATCCTCTGTGCTTCACAAGCTCTGCTTTCAGTCTACAGAACAGTTTAAAATGTGTCAGCAGCTCTGTTCCAAGCTGTGATTACCCAGGAAACTGGAAATGAAGCACATTTACTGTCTAATGTTCACTGCATCTCATCTTTTCAGATTCACTACTTCACTGCCTGTTGAGTTCTTATGTTTCAACATGTGCCCTTGAGAGCCTTTGAATGAATTGGAAACATTAACGCAGCAGGGCATACTGATGTGCAGCTACTGAAAGGGTATTAATGGCCTGGTATGTACATCTCCATACAAAGTTCTAGCTGACCTAAACAACTCACTTGCCTCTCCAGCTATCAGGATAAGAGGATATTGAATAAAAGACCAAGCATCTGGTATTYGGCTAATGCTCACACCAGTTTTAAAGGCTACGAAGCCTAACTGGGGGAGGATCATGCCTGACGGGGAAGTCCGGCATGGCTTTACAGCACTCCCCTTACATGGCAGTAATAGCTCAGGGTGAACTGCACCACGAGCTCTCCTTTGCTAGGCATTCACTTCAAGAGATGGGCCCCTACGGGCAGCTCCTCAACGTGCAACATCAATGCTCAATCTACGACCGCCTCGGTACCAAGCCTTAACTCCTGCCATTTTCATTACACTGGGGCACCTATAGTGCAAACTGGTGTTATACTTCCCTTAATATTTCTAACTACATGTGCAAGTGGTAGTATCTCTGTGGTCAAACTTCCCGGTTAYACTACGTATCCACATTACAAGCATAAGTACACAGTGGAGACACACCAGAGCTCACTTAAATGAGCAAACCACTACTAGCAGTAGTGTATTTGCWGCAACACTGCGTTGCCAGAGAGATGTGACAGAGTTTGGTAGTCTGTTCAAGAGCCTTCTTTGAGCTTTGCTCTCCCAATTAATAACTAGCAAATACTTCTCTTTTATTTTGCTGATGTTGCTCACCCAGAAGATGTCTTTAATCCCTTATCACAGTTAATTTTTTCATTAGCTTTTCTTAAGAAGCCCTGTTAAATTAATTCCATTTAAATATGCTATCAAGTAGGTGGAAGAAATATACCTATAATTAAAAATTATTCCCATCCATTCAACTGTATGGAAACAGACTTCTTTTTTTCTGGTTTAAAAAAAAAAAAAAAAAAAAAAAAACTACTGTTTGCTTCCTAAATCTGCTTTGAATCAGTTGCAAACTATTGATTGCAAACTTTAGGCCCAGGCAGACTCTTTTTCTATGTTACCTCAGATGGTTTGCCCTTAATACTCAGTCAGCTCCTCAGTCAGTGGAAATGGTGAAACGATGACTCGGTCCCAGTCTTGCCAGTGGAGTGCACGTGCACAGGAACAACTATCCAATCGACAGTTATTTTCACATACTTTTTCCAGAATATCCAATGATACTGACTGAACAATGAGATGAGCATGAATGCAAATTATAATACATCAACTGCAAACTGGATGACCAAAACTGGACAAGACAAAACCTCTTGTGTTTGGTTTTCATAATCTCTTCTGCTTCCATATTTACCCTACCAAGCAGGGCTGTTTTCCAGTCATGCTTTTTACTGCAGCCCTCCATCTGCTCTACCCATCCACCAGCTCTGCTCTAATCTTTGTACCCATCTGTCCTTGTGCCATCACGCCTTTCGTCAGACCATACCAAATGTCACTCTTTTCCAGTGATGAACAGGACTAAGTTTCAGTTGTCCAAATGATCAGTTATGTGACCATAACTACAGTAACCAAAAAAAAAAAATCTTTTTTAAGTGTGACTTTCCTATAATGTTAGAGCTTGATATGAGATACTGACTGAAAAAAATAGCTCATAGGCGCTTTTTCGTTATTGTAATATATTCCACAAAGTACAGTRACAAATCTGTACTATGCAGTATACATTTCTAAGTGCCTGTAGAAGTCTATTGCTAGACTTGCTAAAAGTCCATTACATCTACTGAATAATTTGATAAGCAAACCATTTCTGCCTAGTAAAACATACCTTGTATTCTATGGTGATTAATGTAGAAGACTGCATTTTCTAAATGGAAAATCCTTCTAAAAGTAAGGGTAGAAGACTTAATTGATGGTTGAGCTGTAAAGGGAAGAATAGTTTCAGACACACTTTGTCATACCCATGTAGTAAGCTCTGTCTTCATACTTTGCCCTTTGAAATAATGTTTACTCTGGGTAGTCTGTAGATGAAATGCATGCAGGCTTCTTCCTAGGCCTCCACAATGTCGTCTAGAGGTATACATCTAATCATCAGGGTAAGGAATTCTTACAGCTTGTGAGTTAGCCAGCCACAGCAAGGGACATAGCCATGCACACTTACCCAGTGCTTCACATATAGATATCGATGGCTAAGACACAATAGAAGGGTTTCGTGAAGATAATCAATAGTAATTTCAACAGTTAGTCAGTTTTGGAGGGTCAGTAAAATGGTCATCTGGCATCATTTACAGTGGGCTTCTCCACAGACAAGTGGCAAAGAAAGAGAAAGAGGTCTCTGATCTAACTAATAGCTTTGGGAAAATATAATTTTAGTAGTTGCCATTTCTCTTCATGATTTCTGCAACAGTTTGCTATATCAATTAAATCTCCCAGGAGATACAGAGGGAAAAATCTGAAGGTTTTTCCCTCTGATTTACATKATTATTTAGCCAGAAATTTTTCAATAACTGTGATACACTAAGGAAAAACACACCACACTGCTATCACAGAGGCAATTCTTTTGCACTCCTTCAAGAAAGAACACTGTACTGCCATACACTATAAACCACTAGAGAAATCACCTACTTGGACCACAATGTGTGTCTGTATTCATGACTACCTGATTCTTCTTTGAGCCAGAAAGATTTTGCAGTGGTTTTTGTAGCCTTCTGTTCTGTACTTTTTTTGAGGGAGAAATATAACAATAAAGATATACATTAGATTCTGAAATATGTGCCTACCCACAAACCCAAACTTTCTGCATAGTTTGCACACTTTTGGAAAAGAGCATACCTTGCATATCTGATTTTCTCAGTCCTTAAAAGAAGGCAGATTTTTTCCCTAGTTGCAGACCTGTCTTCATCTAAAAAAGAGAATAGAACCCCCGTGGCAGGAAAGAGTTGCAATTGAACGTATTTCACCACCCACTTGTGATGAATAATGACTGAAATGTTCTTTACAAGGAAACTTCTGAGATGAAGATTTCTCCWCTGTGTTCCAGACTTTATTTTTATGTTTAGGAGGCTGTAGAAAAGGTTAGAGGCTAGCCCCCCTTTGCAATACCCATTGCATCTCATGCAAGAGGAAAATCATCCCCTTTCTCAGCACCACTGTCTTCCAGAAACATGACTCTCAGCTTCCCCTACACACTCCTGCACTTCTTCATTTGTAAAGAAGGAAGAAAAGACAATGAAAGGAGAAGCAGGAACAGTTTACCTGCAGAGAAGTTATTTATTCTGCACCCCATCCACAATGGGGTCTATATTGGCAGGCTTGTTTCCTTTCAGCCATGTCAGCAGAACTGCTGACAAATAGTGTAAGAAGGAGGGAGAAAAAGCAAGGGAGATAGAAAGTGGAAATGTCTTTCCTTAAAAAAAATCAGTTTTGTGCAGATGATGCTTTATATGTATTTTAATACCTTCAAAATCAATCCCATAACTACTCCAAATAATAAAGGAATATGGCTCAATTTCTGGCTGTAAGATAAAGGACATGAAGCAAAAATTGTGAAGCTAAGTGGAAGGAATATAGACAGTATTGGTACTCTGGATGTATTTGAACAGAAGCAAAAGGAACTGAGGTACATAGTTATCTCTCAAAGATTAGCAGTAAGGAAATTGAAGAGAATTCATCAAGTAATAAAATATTTACCCAAAGTGGTTTGCTCTTTTCTCAGCATGCAGAATAGAGACAAAATATATTCAATATATTTGAAATAAAAGTTCATGGAAAAATAAATTATTTGAGTATTTTTCACTATCATGTCTCAAGAAAAAGAAAGAACTGGTAGATAATTACATCTGAAAATGCAAAAGAGCCACAGATTATGGAAACTACTCAGGCTTAGCGTGCAATGATGCTGTTGTGCATGCTGATTCAAATTTATAGTGGACATGATTAAACATAATGAGATCAAAAGTTGCACATTAGAAAATTAGCAAAATTAATAAAGCTATATCATTTATCTGTCAATTAAATTAGGAGAAATCACAGGACATTTAGTGAAAAGAAGATAAAATAAACCAGYATTTTTTGTCATTACTGGCATCTCTTCTGGAACGACATATAGTTTCATGAAATGTAAGAAGGAAATAGATGCAAAAAACATATACCTGGATAACTAAATTCAGAGGCTAATCCAAAACTTACTTGATAGAAGTATCTCCGTGGTGCTTAATTTGTACCTGTTGAGTTTTATCTTATTTGATGCATGGAAATACTTATACACATTTTAGGAGGACCCAGTAGTTCCACCACAATGACTTAGACCAAAACCCTGAAAGCATCCTGCTGGAGAATGAGTCTCCATTCCTCACTCTGTGTCTTCCCCTCAACTTAGAGGTGCTCTTGAGGGTACTTCTTCATTCAAACTGGCTGCAACTTAACCTTAGGGTGTTTGTCTTTACGTGACACTTTAAAGAAAGGTTATTCTTTGGAGTAGTTTCAGGGGCAGCCATAAGAATACTTACTGATTCACTTGACACCTGACAGTGGAGAGGCCACCCAGCTGCCCGGCTGGTGGTACGTAGCTGCAGCTCCAGCGTTGGAAGAGCTCAGGCACAGAGAGCACAGCTTGGATGACCCAGATCCCACCCCGGGCGGTGTTTTCGGAGCTATTTGTCTTAGCAAATGGAGAGCAAAGACTGTTTTGAGAGAGTCCTCAAGGCAAGCTTCAAACTTCAAAAAAGAGGCATCAAGAGCATTATCAGTATAATTAAAAGTTACAGAATTCAGTATACAAAGTTTGTTTTACAAGCTAGGGCAAAGAATAGAACATCAATAGAAATATATTAACAAAAGATATCTTAGGAATTTTCATCCTGTAAATAGATATATATGGCTTAATTATCTTTAGATACATCTCCCATATTTACCTCTGTGGGAGTCAGGAGTAAGTTCTCTGAAGGGACTTATATATTCTACACATAAACAAGATTATTTATGGAATCATAAAAACTGAAAAGTGTTTAAAGCCAGTTTAAGAGTTATACCAAGGAGAAAAGTACAGAAAGAAATAATAAGATAAACAGGCTATACTTAAGGCAATAAAAACTAGGTACTTTTTAATACTTTTCTTTACAGAACTGTCAGTCAGTATGGATATCATGAGGTTACTATGGGGAAAAGAAATGAGCCAACAGATTTCTCTAGATTACTGGAAGCAAACAACGCTTAGCACTATTGTCAGTACAATTTCTCCCTCATGGAGTGAGTAACACTTGAAAAGTATGATTAGTTACAATCACGCATGAATCTTACAAAAGAAAATAGCCAGTATGCACAACAAAAGGCAGGAGAGAATACTTCGTTAAGAGGAAACCAATTGATAGGTTTTATAGCAGTCAGACAGAAGATGTGCCTTCAGCACAAGAGGAACATGACCTCTCTTTTTGCTCTAACATACACAAAATCTTCTGTGATACATTAACTTAATGACAGATGCAAGCGCAGCATACCTGTTCTTCTTTAGTTCATTTGTGAGGACACAACTCCGTATATAGGTAACTTGTCCTGAATAGACTTGAGCCCAGAAATCAACTGAGTAGAAACTTTCAGTCCACTGTCTGATACTTGCAAAGGTCACTTTTGCTATGCAAGCCAGTACAGTAGTTACTGTTGTTCCATTCTGATATCATATAATGCCATGAAGCAAAGGCAGAGCAGAATACATGACTAAAAAGTCAGGTATTTTTTTTTTCTTACAGCAATACCATATATAAGCTATGTATACAAGGAAAAAATGCTCTTCCATAGCTGGTTTCAAAATTAAATGCATGCTGTTTATATGTGGCTTACAAGAATAAAATAAATAAAGGAACTTGAACATCTTTCTTATGTTACCATACAAACCAAGAAACTATTTAAGGAAATTGAGAAAAAGCTGGTTAAAATGTAGACCACACATACTTTTTGTGACTGAAAAATAAATAATTGTAATTAATGTTTCCCAAAGTATGTTTTGCTAAAAAACATGCAGCTTCCACTCTGCAATCCACTCTGGTATTGCATATGTAGCACCCACTCTTTTGCTGCTTACATGGGAAAATAGTTCCTGCTGTCAGCAATTCTGTTTACTCTTAGTAAAAATTAGGAATTAAAACAGGAAATATTTTAGTTCTTTAGTGTCTTTTTTTGTAAATCTCACATATAAAGATTTAAACCCATATTTTCTGAAACATATGGATAATCATTGTGTAAAGATTCAGTATTTATTTACGCATATTCAAATTCACAGTGCCTCAGTATTATCACAGTACATTTGTAGCAGTCTTTTCAAGAGGAATCTTTGAGAACATTTTCTGTCAAGAGAGACTGCATCAATACAGCTAAATGTAGGATTTCCCTCCAAGGAGTGAGTGTGGAAATGAAGCCATGAGCAAAGACAGAATACCATGGGAGGAAAWCTTGGTTTCTGATGGACATTCTCTGGCTATAATTTTATGATTTCTGATCTAAATTCCATATTGAGAAAAATCAATTAAACAGCCTTACAGCCTTATGTTATATTTGTCCTTATCCCTAAAGTTAATCTATATTTTAAATATATCTGATCTATTTTAGATTAATATGAACTACAAAGACTACCCGAACACAGTATTGTGTGTCTCAGTGAAACAAGGAGCATCTGTTCCACCTCACAGAATGGCAGCTACCTGTGCAAACTGCCAAGTCCCATAAATTTATTGGCCCTGTCTACAGAAAAAAGAATCCTAATGGTTACATATCTATAGATAGATTCACAGTGCTAGAAAGGTTCATTCAATCATCTAGTTGGACTTTCTGTATATTGAGGGGCTCTTAAATTTCACACTGTAGCTCACAATGGAGGAGTAAATACACACCTAGTCATCTTTATCACCTGTGGCATTTTGTAATGAGCTTCAGAAACCAAGGCTCGCAGGGGCTGCAGTGAGCACGAGACAGCTATAGCCTCTAGGACAGAAGAAGGGCATCAGCCAGAATGACTGTTTCTCTCTAAACCTGTTTCTTTGAATTTTTTTCATGTCTCACCTACATTGACATAAAAGTCTGCGAGTCCAGGGGCTGCAACTGTGAAAAGATGCTGAATTAAGGTCTGCCTTCTGCTAAGCCTTAACTAGCTGTAACACTTGATGCCAAAAATATTGGAGGACAGAGTCTGCTATTATAGGAAKAATGAACAACACAGCAGGGCACACATTTCTGATGACAACTTCTTAAGATTCTCAAAACCTCCATCAAGCCTCATCTCACTGAGGCCTGAGCTTACTTACTCAGTTAGTATCTGTAAAGGTTCAAATGAGACTGTGCCAATCTGTAAGTAGAGTCAACAGAAAAGACTCCAGGAAAAAACATCTGACTTGAAGGCCAAGAACTTTACAATGTAAATTCTGGTGTTATCAAAGACAATATTCCAGGCTTAGAGAATAACAAAGAAACCTAGAGTCTTTTGAAGCTAACTTCAATATGGGCCACAGGGACAGTCATATCTTTACATATGTGAAGATTTTGAAGATGTAAGCAGGTCTTACCCGAACATTGCAGCATGCAGCAGTTTGTCAGAAATGCTCAACCTTGAAGACACTGAGCTTTCACAGAATCACRGAGTGGTTGAGGTTGGAAGGGACCTCTAGAGATCATCTAGTCCTCTGCTCCAGCAAGGACACCCAGAGCACGTGGCRTAGGGTGGCATCTAGGCGGGTTTTGAAGACCTGCAGAGAAGGAGACTCCACAACCTCCCTGGGCAGCCTGTTCCAGGGCTCTGTCACCCTCACAGAAAGGAAGTTCTTCCTCCCAGTTCAAGATGGAACTTCCTGTGTTTCAACTTGTACTCATTACSCATTGTCCTATCACTGGCCACCACCAAGAAGAGTTTGTGCATCCTCCCTACATTCTTCTCCCAGGTACTCATACATATTGATCAGATCTCCTCTCAGTCTTCTCTAGGCTAAACAGGCTCAGCTCACTTTGTCTTTCCTCATACGAGAGATGCTCCAGTCATCTTTGTCACTCTACACTGGACTTTTTCTAGAAGCTCCACATCCCTCTTGTAYTGGGTTTAGTCCTGCCTTTTCTCCTGAATTGTATTGCAGAAATGGAACTTCACAAAGACAAGAAAAATTTCTTTTAAATAGTCCAAAAACATGCTTTGAGATGTTATAGCTAGGAGTATGAAATCATGTTGTCCTGGAACAAGCTTTTTGAAGGCTAACCTTTGCTAAACAACTTCCAGCACTAGAACTTGGATCTGATAAAACTGGGCTATCATAAGTTTGTCCCTACCTACCAGTGAAGAGTATCCRTGTACATGAGCTCAGACATGAGCTCACATGAGATGATTCGTACATCTAGTATATGATAACATATTGAATACATATTCTATGTATGATGTTGTCRCTGAAGTGTCTTTTTTTTGCCTGTGTTGCAGTCATTTCTCTCTCATTAAGCTTTCTTTCCAGATAGTTGGTTAAGCTAATGTATTTGTACTTGGCTCATGCATTAATCTCTGCAATCTATATGATGTTTTGCATACAGTATATCTTGTTATAAATTATTACTTAACTCATAATATGTATCACTGCATTTCTACGTACTCTAAATAAAGGTAAAGTGGTTAAGTGATGCATCAGCTGCATCACTTATACATAGAATAGCATTGACAGAAGGAAGCCACTCAAATAGAAAAAATAATGAAGGTTTCTTTTCATTCTAATGGGCATTGGGGAAAATATTTTAAAGTTCAGCAAGTAGTTTGAATTTTAATATACAAGTTTACTAACACAACTCCTAGAACTGGCCACGAATTCTAAGAAGGATAAGAAAATGTCACTGCACTACGAGATAAGGAGTCATTTAATCTTCTCTGTGTTATTCCTTCCCCTGTTCAATTTTCTTTTATTAACACAAGAACAACAGGTTTCTTTAGGTCTTGAAGTATTCTTATTTATTTTCCACTGCTGAAGGTCAGTTCTGTTGTGAAAAACTAACACAAGCTCAGTGTCTCAGAGCTCACTGGTGTTTTTGTGATTGGTTGCTGTGATATGAAACAAAAATATATGCATTAAGGAAGATTAGAGCTCATAAACTCTTCCAGCAGGCAATAACAGTGTACCATGGCCTAGTTACAAGCTACCCCAGCAGCATGAACTGGAGTTGTGGAATCCAATGATTTGCTCTCCTCAGAAAGATAAATTTCCTAGAATCACACTGCATTCCAGTAAAAACAAATAAATCAATGGAAGCTTCTTTCATATTAGTCTGATTAATTTGACATTTTTTTATCATSACGCAAATGGAAAATGATATTCGCCTGGTAGTCTTTTACCTACAAGTGCTGTGGTAAAAAGCAAGTGTCGAGGGCTAATACATAAACCCTTCAGGGCATTAACAAAAGCCTCYTCTTTTCATGATAGCTGCAATGAGGTCTGAAATGTGCCTGTTGTTAAGCACATGATGGTCCCAGAGACTGCCCTACTTTTTGACAACTTGTGTTGACAACTGCTTTTCAATGCTGCTGTTGACCTTTTCCATTTTATTGAATTCTCCCCAAAATCTCTTTGAATTTATAGAGGTATTGCAGAAACTTGCAGTTCTGGAGCCCAGAGGTGGTCAGAAGGTCTCAAACCACATTATAAATTTGCTAGCTGAAAAGGGACTAAACTAAGATCAAGTTAATCGCTGAATGTTTTAGTTGGCAAATATTCTAGTAACACTTACAAGTGACCACCTAAAGCATCCTGTGAGACCTCTGCTCTCCAGTTTCAGATGCAAGTTGGTACTGTTCACATCCATTGTAAGTTTTCAAGTCTTATTTTTTAACAGCACCAGGAATACATACAGTTGTGAGGCTTTTATATAGATGTGTACTGTGAACTTAATACTTGAGTAATACTTGAGTAAAAGATTAGTCCAAAATTCAGTGTGATTCAGTCCTTCCTAAAGGCAGAAGGCCTAGTGTAGACTTTGAGAACTATATTTATCAGCTCTAGCTTCTCTGATGAATTGTTTGTTGTATGTTTTCCTGCATTCTCTCTGACACATGGAACTGATACCCTGTCCAGGTGTAGGATATCTGGAAGGCCCTTGCTTCCCCTGTCTTCTGGTGTAGTCCCTTTTCATACACTTGTTTTTTCCTGAAGGAATGGCTGCCCTCAGGAAAGATCTATTTTTTCCTTTTCTTAGTTGAACTTTGAAATAAAATCCAAACTTTGTTTTACTCAGCGGATTCTCCCGCGTGCATTCCCTTTTATCTCAGAAGCCAATTACATCAGTTAATCATAAAGAATCTGACAACATTATGTGATATATGTGTGGGGCAATATATAAATGTCAAGTCCTGTTGCTGCAGGCTAGAAAGGAAATGCTGCTTATGAAATATGTTTTAGAAACTGAAAAGGCCAGAATATTTCTAGGCTGGAATTTACTAGCAACTTAAGTGCCCTTATCCCTGAAAGCCAGGCAACACATAAGCTCAAGCAGAGTGGTGACATTTGCAATTATTTTCAAACAAATATGGGCACCTTCAGGGACAGCATTTAAAGAAAACAAAAAGTTAGACAATAGCCTTTTTTTTTTCCCTCCTGCTTTCAAATATTTGTAATAACAAAAATCCTCTATTGCAAAGACACCATCTAAGCATTAATAAACTGACAGATAGATGCTTTTATCAGGAAAGAAATTCATTAATTCCTTGTTATTGTCCAAGATGTTCCTTGCTAAAGAAATCTACATTTCAAAAGCATAGGACAGAAGATGGGACCAGAAGATGGTCTGTATTTCTGCTGCGTTTAAAATGTTCGGGTCCTCTTCCCATTCTTCTCACCAGAAGCCTGACAAGTTCCCAGCTAGTAGCAGTGGGACTAGTTATTAATGAATCCAAATAAATTTTCTTTCACTTTACATTACTGAATTTCATGTAATATGTTCCTATTCTCCAGGGAAACCAGTGCCCCCCCGAGCAGCATTCTGGTCCTTTTCTATACTGTAAGCACTTCCGAGCACTGTCCCTAATATGTTTTATTGGCAGAGKTATCCTTTTTGTATCACAGATATTAATGAAAGTAGAAAACAGATAATTACCCAGGAAGAAAAGAGTATGGCAGAGAGATGAAAATACTCTATTTATAGTCCACAGACCCTCCTTTGTTTTCAGTAGTGACAATGATGCTGAACATGTGGGCAAAAGCATGATAACTAATGGAAATGAGAGTCTGAAGCCTAAAATTATGCTAAAATTATGCTTTGAGGAGGAAGCAATCCTTCAAGATCTTAATGCTCTCAATAAAGGAAGCAGATAATCTTCCTGCCAGAATTGTAAGAGAGTTTACAGATGAAACCACCAGTCCAGTAGTAAGGTTTTTAATAAATTTTTCAGTTAAGATAGTATTATAAGACAGAGTATCAAAAGATAACACACATGCACAGGGAAAAAAATAGATGCAGGCAACTGCTGGTCCACTGTGCTGCCCTCAGTAAGGTATTAGAACAGATATTTGAGTTGGGAGAAGGGGAAAAGTTAACGAGTGAAATATCTATCAATTGACATCAGGCATTTTCTTTGATATGAAACGATTTTCAAGGCAATAGATTAATGTGACCGGATAAAACATTTGTCAAAGAATAGCATGGCAAATTGGAGTGTATTTTTAAACATCTTGCAGGAGCTCCCTTTCCCCTCCGCAGATGACCATCACATCCAAGGAAGCTGCTTCTACCAAGATGTACTAAAGCATGAAATGGCAGTGACCCAAAGACAATCCAGCCTCAAGTGGTGGTGGCTACAATACAGATTGCAGCCTAGTAGACTGCAGGGTAGTAGAGAAGAAAAAACAAATACGATCAGTAGCATTTTGTCTGTCTGTGTTCCTTTGTATGAGAAGAAACTGGTTCAAGATTTGTATGAGAAGAAACTGGTTCAAGCTGCAGGGCAGAGAGGAGGATGCCATTTCCACTCTCTGGTCCGAACTGCCAGTTTTTCATTCCATTCACTCTTGCACAGGTGAACTGGGAATCTGGCCCTCTGCCTCTGAAGGAGCTTATGGTGCTTCTGAAACCACAACAATAAATCATTTTTAGGTACTTCATGGAAACAGGATTGTTAATGCAACATCTGTATATGAGGTTTACACTTTTTCTGTGTGCTATTCCCGTGGAAGAAAAAAATATGATGTCACTAAGGATTTTATTGTTTGTGTTCATCAAATCTTTACCAAGT
The DNA here is from genome assembly GCF_003342845.1 of Nothoprocta perdicaria. NCBI lineage: Eukaryota > Metazoa > Chordata > Aves > Tinamiformes > Tinamidae > Nothoprocta > Nothoprocta perdicaria. Next base: position 2,207,746 of record NW_020454649.1, read on the forward strand.
GAAATATTATCAGGGCAGGAAAGCAAAGGTACATCAGCTGTGAACTAGTGATGAGAATTAAATATCACAGTCTGTAACCTTCTGGCCCTCAGTCAGCACTCTACAGCATCTACCTTTAAAGCTATGCTATCTATACCTGCTATGTTTCTCTTCTGCACCTTTCACTTGCTGAAATACTTCTAGCTGCAGAGTAGAAATAAATCTGCACAGAAAGGAGGCCTTGCTGGACATTCTGGGGACTCAAAGCCTCGACTATGAAAATGACATTCATACTGTCCTTTGAAAAGGATTGGCAGAAGCTGCTGCAGAAGATCATCCTGCCTGTAATGCAAAGTGCCAAATTCTTTTTTTTTTTTTTTTATCTCAATCAATAACAAAGCAACTGATAAACATTTCTTAGCACTTCTTTGAGACTAGAGATCTAATATTCTATTGATATGCAAGGGGAGAAAACAAAAGTGTTTTTTTAAAGAAGTGTGAGTATTATGGAATGAATCTCTTAAAGTCCTTTTTTGAATTACAAATATTTAGCTTATTGATTTCCCTGCATATCACAGATGATAATTTTTAGAAAAGGGAATCATGGYTTACTTACTAACAGTGTTTGAGTTTGTTTCTTCTCAATTCAAGTTCAGAGTTAAATAAAAAGAGGAAGAAGTGGGTAACCAGATTGCTTAAATATACAGGGTTATACATTTCTCTGTAAGGGCTCATACTGAAATATGACTTTCATCCTCATTAGTGTAGCCTGTAAAATGAAGAGTGTAGAAAATCACACAAAATAGTGCAATCATACAGCAATATTCATGGAGGTGCTGTGCAAGTGGGGACCTGGCAGACGCTGAATAAGGAAAACTAAATGAAAAGCAACACTCACTGAAAGGTTATGGAAGCTATTATTGTTTTTCCTAGGCAGGGAAGAAGGGAAGTTAGAAAGAACTTCACTAGCCAGAGAAGTCACTCTTAGGACTGGTAATAGGATCCAAGTAAAGTAACCGTATCAAGCCATTCTTGTGAGACAWCGGCATGCAAGGCAGGTGTTCTCTAATTTGAAGAAATTACAATACTAAAGGCACTACTTTGTTCATCTCTCTTGCTGAAAATTACACRCATTAGAAATATATTATCATAACATAGATGTTATTTAGCGCACTTGGAAAGGAATGCTATGACACATTTCCTGCCTGAATATTTTTGAATGTCTTGGTCTTGCTTGTTATACTCAGAAAAAAGAGAAGGAACTACTTGAATATCAAACTCCTGATTATCAGCTGAAGGCAAATTTCCATTCAGTTTTTCTCCACTACTGCTTGAGTTGTACCTCTCATCACTAGTAAAAAAAAAAAAAAAAAAAAAAAAAAAAAAAAAAAAAAAAAAAGAAGACATGGAATTACAGGGCTCTTGATTTTCCTCCTAGAAATGCAGTCCAAAAAAGGACTTCAGGCTGAAAAAGGAAAAAAAAAAAAAAAAGGCAAAATCAATTTTGTCACTACTACTATATCAATTACTTCGGTGCATTTTCAGTGTTTCTAGACAGCTGCTCAGCTGCTACTTACAGCAACATTAGTAAAGACGTGACCCAAATACTTGTTTAATTCCTAATCTTTATTTTTTGCTAGCCTGCATGGATGCCTTGCTTGAATCAACCTGTATCAACTAATCTGAAAGTGCTAATCAACCAAGCATGCGTCTAATCAGTTTGCTTCCTGTGAGTGCTGGCTCTCATGGTTTGGTCTTTTCTTCTATTTTATTATTTTAATTCATATCTGGTGGAATGCGGAGAAAGGGGCAAAGACAGCACAGCTTTATTTAACCGAAGGAACTTAAATTTCCTCCTTGCATAGTGCTTTCAGTCTCAGTGATTTTAAACCATTGCAGCTCCACTCTCTGCCTAGACCTCCCCCATTCTGGGTGAGCTGAGCTAGGTTTGCTCCCTCAGAATCATCAGTACCACACTGGGTAGTTGGCTTTAGTTGAGCCTAGGCAGAAGCACAGAAAAGGGTATGTCTGCCAAGACACAGAGCTCCACAAATACAGAAAAAAAGAATAAAAAGAAAACCAACACCAAAACATGTAGCTTGCGGATGGAACCAGTGGCACTGCCACAGCACCATGAGCAGGATAAATATGAAAGATGACAAAATCCAGACCTGGAATACTTTGAAGTCAGTGCTGACTTTACATGTGTCTACACATTCCCCTCTGAAGAGATCTGTGGTTGGGCAGGAGAGAGAGGGAAGGTGCCCAGATGAACAAACCCYTGGCCCCTCTGCTGCAATGATCCCCAGAAGGGCACAGCTGAAGCGCGCTAACTCGCGGGCATTTTGTGGTGCCCACAGCCACCTACCACCCACTCCTCCCAGCAAGTCAGGCTCTGCTATGCCAGRCATTTTCCTGGTTAAGAAGCAGGCATTTCTTTCACAATGCCACCAGGTCTCTGTAGACATTTATGGAAGCTTATATTTAGACTAAAGAACTTTTCGTAAGTGAGAGTTCATGGTTAGCATGTTTGAACAGTAAAGCTTTCTTCTGAAAGCTTCAAAAAACTTCTGTGTGACACAGTTCCTGATTTCTCTGTGTTGGGTTCTTCTTTCCCTGTGTTCATGGGTTGCTTTTTTTTCATTTTTATTTTGTTTTTTGTTTTATCTTACATGTTGCTCTCAGGCAGATATGGTTGGTTCCGTGGAATAAAGGTAATTAGGGGTTTTTGCAATACTGGGTATGTTATTGCTGCAAAATTTAAACTGTATCCATGCTCCATCCACACATTCAAATTACACAATAATGGTAAAAAGGAAAAGAAGAAACCATTATTTTTCCTATATCTTACTATATATTTTAATAAAAAACACGATCAGTGCTACCAGGTACAAGTGTAATATTCCCTGGGTAAAACACCACTCTGCTGCATCTACCTATTTATTGTTTAGCAAATGAATATTGGCTGGGTAAGTACTACATGGTGTAGTTCAGAAGTGATGCAACATTGCCACCATGCGTTGTAACCTGAGCATTATTTTTGTGCTATCTGGACAGTTATGCTCTTTTTTTTTTTTTTTTTTTTTTTTTTTTTTTAAGAAAGACTGAGTATTTTCTCCCTACACAAAATAGTTTTTATATGGATTTAATTACTGGAAAATGGTTGCTCCAAAAGACCATCAACAACTCTCTGGGATCAGGGTTAACAGACAGTTACTGGGTTAATACTTCAAACAAATGGACTCGCTGAGTGAGCCACAAGTGCATTTGAAAACTGTTCTCAGGAAAAAGTGAGTCATTACTGAATTTAATGGTGCAAATTGCATCTCTCTACCTAAGGTCAGAGAATGTTATCCTACYATTCTAGTTGTTGGCTTTGTCTCTCTCTAAGTTTTTGTCAATACTAAATATTTTTATTGGTATATGAACCTAGAGAATGTATCTGACAGTGCCCCTTGCACACTAGCATTTACATTCCGTCACAATTCAAAATGCTAGTTATTAAATCAAGGCTCTAAGTAAGGTAGGACCCACTAGCTCAGAACATGCAAGCCTTGTTGGACAGCATTCATAGCATGGAAAAAGCCACACAGGTGGTTAKATTTCTTATAGAAAAGATCCATGAAGGAAGCTAAACTGACCTAGTCATACTAGCTTAGCATGACAAAATATTCTGCATTATCAACAGAGACAAATCAAAAAGAGTCTTAGTATTATTTCAATGACAAAACATAGCATTATTAATGACATAAGAACATACTTTTTTTTTGTAAAAAAAATAGACTGCTTCATTTCTTTAGATATGTTGTATTCTGAACACTTGCCTTAATTTTAAAATCTTTTTCTTATCAAACAGCAAATATAATTCTTTTCAGCTAAGAGCTTGAGGCAAAATTAGGGTTTAAGAAGCACTTTACTGTAGATACTATACAATGTAATGCCAATAGTTCCTAGCTGAACAACTGTTTGCCTGTCATCTATGAAATGATGCAGAATCACATCCACTTCTCATTTAAATCCAAAACCAATACAAATTAGATCTGAAGTCTGAATATTCCCAAAATAGATGCTGTGTTGGAATTTGAGCTCTGGAAGTTTAACTCATGTTTCTCCAAATTCTGGCCGGGGGAGACTTGTTTCAGACTCTCTACTTAAATTGGCTTTTTGTTTACTCCATTTAGCTTCCCTTATATACAAAAGGCCCTAATAGCTTTTATGTCACATGCTCTGCAATGAAGAGATAATTGCGTCAGCCCAGCAAGAGCATGACTCACTAAGTGAGCAATAGCCATTTTCAACACGGCAAAAATATCGGTGTGGGCCCACTTAATTGTTCCATGATACAATTTAGCACTGCTATAGTATGTATTGAATTAATTAAAAGCCTTTCCTCCCCGTCAAAGGTATAATCAAGGCAATTTGCTTCCAAACATAATCAAGAAGGAAAGCTTAGCAATATGAGCTATTTTTTCATGTGGAAAGTTAATTGATTTTCGATCATTTTGTTCCTCTGGGATTCAAATGAAGCTTCACAAAAAGTTGTTGTTCTTTTATGTGTAATTGGTCCACTTGAGCTTTTAGAGGCTACCTGAAACTAGGCCAGTGAAGTACTTTTTTCTCCCCTTCTTGTGAGAGATTTTATCAACCATTATAAAAAAAAATGACCTAGAGGCCACAGAAAACTCCAGAGTGCTTAAAACGATTAGCATTTAAACCAACGAAACTTCACTGTGAAGCAGCAATCAGTTTCCTCTCTTACTGAATACATGAGCAAACATCTTTCTGAATGCTAATAGGATGCGGCTGGTTTGAAGAAACATAGATTTTGTTTCTTCAGTTCTTGGCACTACAAATAATATTCCATCTGGAAAAGAAAGGTTAGGAAAGGTGAACTGAAAAGCAAAATTGAAAACTCTGTTTAAACTAACAAGTGGTAAATGGTCTAGGCACTGATAGTACCTTCTAGCAACTCCTTTTGGGAGGATAGGGCAAGACAGGGTTACGTGGAGGTGTATTTTGGAACATAAAGAAAAATAAAAAATATTTGTTCTTCTGAGGGAGCTTCTTGGTAAGCTGAAATTGACTGAAAATGTCCCAGTGAATTACAATCATATATAAGAATCTAATCACAGTAGACAAATGTTTGGTGTGTTGCTTCTGGGGCAACTGTAGTGGAATGAAAGTAYCAAGCAGAAGTGATACCAAGAATTCCAAGAGAAATTCTTCCTTGGTCTAGCAGATYTCAGCAAATGTTTACCCTTTTTTTCCAACCTTAGCATTACTTTATCTTAATTCCATCATTTCTGTTCAGAGCAACCCAAGTTACTTGCTTTCAATACAACTTCTGAAGGATGACTTTGTTTTGTTGGTTCTGGGGCAGTCCCAATGAAATGAAAAGTATCAAAGAAATATTCATTTCAAAAATRAAATTTTGTGAGGTATGAAATTCTGAGCAGTACCAAATAAACACTCATTTGGATATCTGTGTTCAGAGTTTAATCTCATGAATTGGTAAATACCCCGAATTTCAAGTAACTTGTAAAATGTGGTCCATAATGAGTAATAACACTCTTGAAATTTGGATAGCATCTGTGTTTTTCCTTGAGAGTGGGGAGGACTATTATTTTGCCATCTCTTTTGACAAACAGGTTTCTCACACTAATATTGCAGAAGAATCAAAAACAACACAGCAAACATCACATTCAGAGCRCAGTAAATATTCTGCTGTCCAGCCAGCGGCTCCCCCCATTATTCTCCTTCCTCTTGCTCTCAGCAGAGAGATACCTGCTGGGCCATTATTTTTTATGCAGTCTACTTAATGAAGTTCACGGATGACAAAAATATCAGTGGATTTCAAGAACTGTTTTGCAAGCTAAAACAAAAGCTTTAAATGGATTGCATGGAGGAAATGTTATTCAGCTAGCACTAGCTGTCAGTGTTTTTGACAGTCTGGCTTTTGAAATACACTAGTTAACAGAATCCTTGGTGGGCAGACGAACTGAAGTGGGAGCAGCTGACTTAAACAAGGGCAATCTGGATTTAGATTTTCATTCAGTACACAGACTGACCACCATTTGCATTTTTGTTTGTTTTTGAAAGCCTTGCAAATGCTAAGCTTGTGCAGGAAATGCTAACAGTGCTTTGATTTTCCCTGGCCTAAACAACAGCCTCCCGTCTTTTTTACTGTAAAATTTCACCCATCAGGCAAGTAGTCCATTGGATTAATGTCTTGTCATGTTTAGGGAAGTCGGTCGTAAATCTGACACAAGAAAGAGAAAAAATTTAAAAAATCAAAAGGAAATGAGAAGGAAAACACTTCAACATTTCTCTCTTAAAGAACAAATATGCCATCTACAGCAAATCTAAATGGCAGAATCAAAACTTCTACATAAGSAGTAGAATTTATCCTGCAGCTATAGTACTCGGAGGAGCATAAGCCACACAACAAGTGATGCTTGCCTCCTTCAAAGAATTATGCATGTATCACCATGTAATATTACATATTACATGTTTTTGTTATATATGACCAGAAAAGCATATNAAAAAAAAAAAAAAAAAAAAAAAAAAAAGCAACTACTATAGCTTACTTGCTGGGAGTACGCACCTGGTGCACTCCAGAAACCACAGTGACAGCCCGCCCAAGCACAACAGCTATGAAGAGCAAATTCTGTTACAAAATCCAATACAATCAGGCTAAAGCTTTAATTTATGGTATTAGCCATGCCACAAAATACACTGAAGAATCTCACATAATTTTTTATCTCCTTTGAATGAGTCAAGAGATAAATGTGCTGTAAATCGAGATAAATTACTAAGTGATTAAACTATTTTTTCAATAGGGCACTGAAACATTTTTGAGAACCTGAGAACCCTATCAAGTGAACAGAGTATTTTAGTGTTTGTATTTGGTTCACTCTCTAAATATACGTTTTTCCATTTAATTCCACTATATTAAGAGTTATTTTATAGAGTAATATTACCGTACTTTAGGATGCAGTTATCCTAATTGTTACATTCTGTAAATGCTTTTTATATAGGCATGCCCCTGATTGCTCTGCTTTTTTGTGGTCTGGATAGGTACTGAATGGTTGCTTCAGAAATACTTGGTTAGAGATTTTTAGAATATTTTCTGCTTCCCAAAAGCTTGAGAATATCTCAATATTCAAAATATATAAAGATGGCTTTGAATACACAGTTGTTACAACCTGAAATTTAGTGTGAAGTTAGATTTAGTGTTTTTTTCAGATCCATCTTTGCTTATTATTTTGAAACATGTTTATGTGGATAGATGTACTGAAAAGGACACCACAGAGCACATAAAATTATAGATCGTTAATCAGGGGAATTTTATTATCTGTCTTTTTTGGAAGTGCTGTAAATGAGAAAAATATTCCTGCATTTTCATAAGGCATTAAAATTGATTTCCATTTTAACTGTGAGGCACTGCAATTGCAAATAAACTAGCCTGTCTATAAAAGTGACATTACCTTTTAACACTTGCTTTTCTTCCTGCAAATTTCTCATAAACCAGCACGAAAGCTATCTCCAGTTTAATTCTGTGGCATTTCACAGCTCCTACACCTGCAACTTTGCCTTATCTTACCTTGCCAGCACAGAACAAGTTGTCACCTCCAAGGTGACAGATTTACCAGACTCACAATGATTTGGTGGGTCCCAGAAGTCCGTCAGCCCCGTTTCAGGGAAAACGGCCGTTCCTGCTTTCACAAGGGCGGGCAGACATTTAGCACCTGGCAGGATCTCGCACCTGGCCAAGCTGCTTTTCGGCGAAGGGTCCAGGGCCTCCGCGAGGAGCCCCGGTCACACGCAGCACCTCGCTCCCACCTGCGCCAACAGACACGGTGCCACAAGAAAGGCCGCGGCAGTAGGAGTGCCCCCAGCTACCACCGCAGCTCATCTCAGCGGTGCGGGGAACTCGTCTCCCGAGGCCAGCCCGAACCCTCATCAAGGGCTTGCTCCACTTCACTGTGCACCTTCAGCGATCCTACACTGAGCCACAGATAGTGAACTAGGTGGTGGGTTCGGCAAGCAGCCCCAGGAGGCAAGCGGCTCCYGTGACACTGCGTCCCACCCATGTCCATCATCACTTTCCAGTTTGGCACCTTCAGAAGGATAATGCTCATGGCAGTCGTGACACAAGTCTTCACACACAGAGCGCTGCAGAGCAACCCCCCATTCACCTTCTTTGGTCATTTTAACTGACTTGGCTCTTTACAGGGCTGTAAGAGATCGTACCTAGGTGGAACAAAGCTGTCACTTAAGACTACTGAGTAGAAATAACTGTCCAGCAGACACCAGGACATTTATCAGCCTGCTACCCAAATGGACTGCCTGATATCAAGCRGCTGTTTAGCCAAACCATGCCCTATGTTAAGTTGCTGAATAACTAAGAATTTAGTCCTATTTTGATTTCTGTAACAGGAAGATATAAATCCAAGCTCAGTTCCATCACTAACTGAAAGAATCCTACTTTGTAGTATTTCTACAGAAAATATGACATGAAATATGAAATTTTTTTTACAGAAAATATGAAAATATGATAAGTCTTTTTAAAACAATTTCAAGATAAAGCAAATTTGAACCTTTCCAAGATGAAGAGAAAAAAGAGAGAGAGAGGGAGAGAAGCAAATTATTAGTATCTACCAAGATCTGCATATATACACAAGTTTTGTAATTTGAACATGACTTGAAAATATAGCTGATATTTTTATTAAAGGAAAAAGCCCATGTTCTGAGCAAACAACACCAGAGAAACACTCTAAAATGGTCTGTGTAAAATTAGTAACTGAACAAATAAGATATAATTTTTAGATTTCATTTGCATTGGTTCTGTATTTAAATGCTTTTCCATAAAGATAATTGGTCATATACATTGCTTTATATTGAGTAAAGTTAAATGAATGGCTCCGTATTCTTTCAGCTACAACTGCAAATACCAGGGTCCTGTCTGCTCTGTATGAATATAAATTGCCTCGGTGGAGTTCTGACAGTTTATAGCAGCACAAAATCAAGGCCAGAGGATCAAAGGGTCTTTTCTGTAAGAGTAGGTATTTGTTTTTGTGCCACCTTCTTCCTCGTGTTCTGAATTATCTTGTCAGCGCTCTCTGCWCTAGAATTACTTGCTTTCAGTACTACTGTGTGTATACAACCATATATAACCATGCCTTTGTGCATTAATAGAAATATATTTAAAACTATAATAATGTTTGAGTCAGACAGATCTGTCTGCACCTCTTTTCATTTTCTTAATTGTTATCTCTTCTTYTACTATCATTATCTCAGCAAATAATTACTCTTCATCTTATATCCATGAGGAATAACTCAGCATTTAATACCTATGCTTGGATCATGGCCAGCCAAGGAAACATCTCTTCAGATACCTAACCCATTCATTTCAGAATTCAAGGAGCTCCTCTCCATTGCCCAGGATCTATTCAGACTGTGAACTTCTGCAAAYACCACCTAAGCAACAAGTTTAATACTGACAAGCTCTCTGACTAGCTTGGATTTGTATGTCTACTGCACTGCAGACATTAATGAAGCCAAGGAGACAAAGGAATTAGGGAGATGCATCAGACAGCCCCGATTTCCAGTGAATTCACCAACAAGGCTGGGTTCATAAGCAAAGCAAAGACAACAACAGAGGCAGGTCAATAGAATGAGATGTGCAGAAAATCTAGYCTGTGTGGCTTAATCTCCACTGTGATATTCATCTCAGTTAATAAAAGGCAAAAATATAACTCATGAGTGGTGTAAATGTAAGTGCATTATCCCCATTTCTTTACATAAAATGAATGTCATTAGAGGGTTCCAATTTTGTTGGGATATTCTGCAGCAAATCTAACAGAACCATATAATGAATAGACTGAATGACCCTTACAGAGCATAATATGTAGTCTGAACATTTGGGAAGAGAATCGTCTGCCTATGAGAGAAGGAACTGAATGGCTGAATGTATCCCTAATGTACTGGGGGAAATTGCTAATGAAATGAATAGAAAATGCATGTAGAAATTCCGGAGTTGATTTGACCTGAAAACTGTTTTGAATCCTTGAACAAGTTTTGTCATTGACTGTAGTGGTAGTAAGACTCCAGTAGGACTGATGTATAGTTTGTGTCCTCCATATCCTTCTAGCAAACACAYAGAAGAAAGTTCCTTTGATAAGCTGAAAAAAGTTGAATTTTAAACACCTTATGGCAAGAGTACATAATATCCTATGTTAAGAGATCTTCTCTCCCACCTATACTATGCATACTTTCTCAACCCCAAAGTTCTCTGTATTGAGTGATGCTAAGTTTAAGTGCTAAACTACTATCTGGAATCATCTTCTGTAAAAAAAAATCTGGCAATCTGGCAGCGCTTCAGTGCCAATTTCTTTCTGGAAGATTTCTAGTAACAGTTAATTTTTTAATTACCAGCAGTTGCATAGAGTCAATTTTGATCATCTGTTTTAAAAAGTTTATTGGAAATACAAATATTTATTTGTATGCAGAACTGAAATAACCTAGAGACAAAAAACATTCCTGGATTTATTTGCTAGTATAATTCTCTATCTTTGAATAGAGATAGGGAGAAATTAAAAGCTGAATCCTTGGCTGCATAAAGTTCTCACCTGCAGTGTGGAATGAAATAGGCAAAGACAATTCTGGGACTTGCTTTGAGTTACTCAGGAGCTGGAGTCACTACCARGTACAAGTTAGAGTGCCCATACAGCTATTCTGAACTGCATCTGCTTGTGTTGGTTTTAAGGAGCATTTATTCATGCCTGCTTGCTGGAGGCAGTGCAGGCTTCACCCTACCCAAGGATTCTTCTAGAAAAGAGAATTCATGGCTGTCATTGGAGATACCCTTCCACMTGCCTCGTGCACTCTGGGAAACAAGTCTATGTACATACACACAAAAGAGAAAAAAGTACTTCCTTGCTGGCTGAGGGGCTACTACACAGCAGCCCTTCTGTTCCGTGGATGCATGAACTAGAAGAAGGTAGACAGGTAGGCAGAAAGAAAATCTCAGGGCTCGAAGACACTTTGGAGGAATAAATAAAAAAATCTTGAGGATGTTACAGACTACACAGATAACAAGATTAAACAGGGAACTAGATTTACCCCCTTACAATGTTATTTCAACAGCACTGCTGTTGAATGCTGTTGAATGCCATGCAAGGTGCATCTGAATCAGTCTTCCRCTCCTGCTGACTTCACATCTGTCTCCATTTTCTTCTCTTCAGAAAAGTCTGTTATGGCCTTCAGCTCAGCTTCAGAGAACTTAGGGGTCAAAGGCGCRTTGTCATAATCAAATTCTTCATCAAGTGAGAATGGTTGAACATCATCCCCTAGTAGCTGCAGCAAGGAAAAACAGATACATAAATAATATTGTTGCAAGTAATGACAAGGAAGCTCAAAGTACAAACTTTTAATTAATATTTAATTAACCTATTTTTTCAGACTCYAACACTCTCAGCTGATTAAGTTGTTTTTAAGTAAAAGAATAAATTCAATTATTCAATTTGACCCAATTTAAGCCATTTAATGCGCCCCATTTGTACTGTACTGTATCTGAATGAATATCATTAGCTAATTTTGCTTGAGGCAAGGAATCTAAAAACCTCCTTTGCACAGATCTATTACATTTCTAGCACTTGTAGCAGCAGGGCTGCAGGGATATGGACAAGTTATGTACAGCTATGTTAAATTTCAAAGACAGATTCCATATCCTTAAAATCTGGGCTAGTATTACATAAAATTTCAGTGTACTTGCATCTGGTATTAATATAGCATGTTTCCCAAAACACAGTTCCAGCAGAGGAAATGCATAAAATGAGTAGAATGACATCTAATCGATTTTCAGGCTCTAATAATTTAACTATCTCAGGAATGGGGATTGGCTAGTTTAGATTTCTTGGACGATGAACAGAAAGTCTTGCTGCATTTGCCAATACTTGCTTAGCTGACATATTGTATAGCATTTCTGTATTACTTCTCACTGAAATGTCTTAGAAGAATCTCTTTGCTTATAAAATAATTTAAAAGAATAACTCTGATAAGCTGCACACTGATAAGAAACTGCAGGGGGCTACAGCACAAAAGGTTTATGGTAAATAGCTGCCAAAAATGAATTGCAGAACGGCAGGGGAGAGGCATACTCACTGCCCAAGCAGTACAGGATGCTTCCTGAGGTTAGGAGAACATGTCTAGAAATTACAGCCGTGATAGACAGCAGATCTCAAAGAGAGCCCCAAATTGGCAAAGCATTTAAACACATGCTTATTTCCAAATGTCTGATGAATGCTTATTCGAACCAGTGACTATGTAGGTGTCTGAAGTTAAACATGCACTTGCTTGTTTTATTGAACAAGAGGAAAAACACTCAGCATCTTATAGTCACTACTCAATTTAGAAACACAGAATCCCACACAATTTCTGGTAACATTTTGGAAGAGGCTGCATGGATTCAGTTAATGCCATCTAGTAAGTGATAAGTGTGGTAAGTAGATTCCTTGCCAGGGCCAAGGCATATGATCATTAGACACGGTGGTGAGTATTTTGCAAGTGTCTACATCCTTGTTAAAATCCATTGCCACAACATGGAAGTTGTAGCATAGCCAGAATATTTGTCTGGTTTTGCTTAATTTTCACTAAGTGTCTATATTTTTCCATGCTTTAGGGACCTGCTCTTCAATAGCTGCTGTAGCATAAAAATCATCTTAGTTGGAGAACTGTAGACCATACGCATTTATGAATTAACAATGAACATTCGTGGAAAGAACTGKTCTAGCAAAAGGTATTAATTCTGTATGCAAACATTGTCTTGCTCATATTCACAGACTATTACAGGTAAGCCATAGTTAACTCTTATAAACAGCACATTCAAGACAAGTTTACATGGGGCAAAACAGGCACACAAGGAGCCTGGACCTGTTCATCACAATCATGACCAGTTTCATCTTTCCCATGGGCAGAGGTTACTAAAACCCCACATCAGGAAGGGTATCAGTAACCGGGTAACTAGGTTTCCTTGTTACCTGTCTTTTCTTTGCTGAAGACCAGAACATCCTTCTAAAATATAATGCAATATGCAAATACTTTTTCAGTTACTTTGACTGTAACAGTGTTTGTAACTGTATTTATAGATAATTCCAACTGCAGTACTTAAAATTACATTAAACCTTCACTGGGATTCTACAAAATCAAATCTATTCCTCCTGTTTTCAGCATAGTAATGGAAAGTATACACTTATTCATTGTGCCTTTGTCTCGACCTTCCTGTCACTGCAGTAATATTTGATGCAGATGTAGAGAAATACTGGAAAAGCTTTTGTTAAAAAAAAGTTATGCATTCACTGCACATTCAGAACAGTTTATTCACACTGCATATTTATCTGTGTGCTCTCAAAGCACTGAGTATTCTTTTTTCYTTCTCCCAAGAAGCCATTCATCTCAACCTTCCACACAGACAAGCAATCTAAAATTTTGAGACTGCAAACTGTAATTCTGATCCACTTTAAAAGGAAGACATTTTGCAATAAAACACCAAATCCTCTGAGCTGATCAAGTTATTATCTTGTTATTTTTGCCTAAGGAGCTGAGTGAAATATGTGAATTCCAGGTGTCTCATTTAACATCTAATTGAAATCTTTTCGGAAGCTCTCTTGGAATAGAATTTTGCCCTATTAGAAAACTGCCAGTTTGCTTCAGATTACCTATGTGATTAACTGAAACAGAGACACATCTGAAGAAAGRATCATTTACAGCCCCTCCATGTCCAAATTAGAGAATAATGTAATGTTCATATTAATAGCAAGTATTTTTCTAAAGGCTATTTTACAAAGTAATCTTGTAAGCAAAATACCTTAAAGTTGAGACTACTAATTAAAAGTCTATTAATAATTGGCAACTTGGTTCTCTTTATTAATATGCGGAGTTACCGTTAACTAAACAGCCAGTCCTGTCCTTCTGTGTTTCTGTATAATTAYGGGAACTGTATGATTCAGTTATTTAAATTATGTCAAGGAAGCACACATACTCACTGAGGAGTTCATGTCTATTCAAACTGACTAAGTCAATAACACGGTGTAAAAAAGTTGGGGGAAAGGCGTATATACCTTCCYGGGGTCCTTGGGAGAAAATAAAGTTTGAGCATGGAGCACCAGGTTGTGAACGATACCTCTTGGCCCATTTGCTACTTCTGCTTCCCCACCTGAACAAGTCACTCTGTGTCTTTATTGTTCTCCCTAAAGAAACAATCCATCCATTTTCTTTCACTGCATAAATCCTGTCTTCAAGTTATAAAATCTTCTGTGTTCTTTTTGTGTTTATGCATAGCAGTGAGCATAAGCAAACCTTAGTCGAAACCTATGATTGAAATCTTAAACCAAAGGAAGTCAATGCCTAACTGGTACCAGTTAGGCTTAAAATTCCATAACTTAGGTTCCATTCCACATATAAAGCTAAAATGAAAGCCACTGTAAAGACTTTTTTTCAAATGCTCAAACTAAAGATAGATGACGGAAAGTGGAAGAATTTATCTTTCCTAATCCCAGCCGTACAGAAGTTAGGCTTCTAGATTTTGGTAGTCAGTCAGCCAAAAAAGTAGCAGTCTGAGAGTCAGCTTCTGACTGGAGGTAATTTACCTCTTAGGACAAATGCTTGCAGCAAGTGGGATGAATCATTTTGTGGAAGTGTTTATGTCTTCCCATGATGACAGRACCAAATGAGCCTAAACTTAAAGCTATATTTAGGTGAGATGAACCCCACTTCACACATATGTGAATAGTGAGTGGATAGAAAATACATATTCAGCTTCACTCTGACATATGTGGGGTGGAAATAGCAACAAATAAATGAGCTGCAAGGCAGACACTAACTTACACTGTTCATGTTTTAAAACTCCATCTTTCATGTTATTAATTAATAAGTAGAAATAAAGGAAAGCATAAATATCTGGGTATGGAGGGTAAATGATCTGTGATAATGTGCTTCAACCATGGAGTGGATGCAACTTCATTTGGCAGTGGTCTATGGGAGATCATATATGCTGCAGCGTATATATCAAAATCCAGGAATGTATGCCAAGCAGACAGGCAAGGAGATGAAGCAAAGTTGCTGGCCAAAACAAACAATTTCCTGTGTTGTTCACTAAGCCTCTGCCCGACTGTATTTGACAGAAGAATCATTTTCAGGGAGAAGAGCTTTTCTTTAACAATTAGGSACATATATATTGGATCTTAATAGAGCTTGTTTTTGTAGATTAAACTTAACTAGCAAGACATTAAGAAATATAGACATTCCCCTGAAGTTTTTCACAAATATGTCCATGGTACAGACTCTCTTACATCTACATTGCGCTATTAAGCTTGTTTGTTTTTTGGAGGGCATGGAAAACCAAACTGCAGACTAGGAAGCCTTTCCCTAACAGGTGTGTTTTGATGGGTAGCGAACTGTGTTGTTTCAGAGTGGAGATGTCTCTAGGGAATATCTTTTCCCTTTTCTGAACAAGTCCTGCCATAAGAAGCAGCCTTAATTTTCAAAGCAATGATCATTTGAAACATTGAGGGATTTTAAAATGAACCTGTTCAGCCTTTGCAGTTCTGAAAAGCAGGCCACAGTTATAACATCTAAATGAAGGCACACRTTTGTGTATAATTTAAGAGAAAGAGTGCCTTCATCTTAAGTATTGAGAAGCCTGGCACCAACCAAATAGCTGTGGTAATCATATAAATCATATATCTTTACTCTTGGAAAATGCAATAAACCTCTTGCCAGTGTAAGAATATTCAGTTTCTCTTGCCTAACCCAAGTTTTTCTCAAATAAAAATGAATTTTGCATGCAGTGGAATCTTCATCTATTTCTCACAAATTATAGCTTAGAGTCATATGCAATCCTTTCTGAACACGGCAGGCTCCTACAATCCTATTTCCCTTGCGGTTCTATACAGATGTCATTAGATGAGCAAACTATAATACCTCATTTTAGATCTTCTTGYGTACCATGAATATTTCTAAAGGCAAAAACCTTGAATTACGTCAATGCTTAGAGAAAAGAGTGATTATTTTTATTTACAGAATTGTGGGCATTAGAGCTTGAGAGGTCATTTTAAAACATCTACTTTTTCTCAAAGCAGGCTTGGTCTTTATGGTAATTTTTTAAGCATTTATTGAGAAGAATCAAATACAATGTGCTCTGGAAAGGAGGAACCATATGCACTGCAAAATCATCAATTCTCCAGTGGTCATACACAATTTATAAACTTGATTTAAGCCCCATGGGACATCAATAAACTTATGAAAATTTCAAAACTACCCAGTTTTAGCCAGAAGCTAGCTGCAGATTCTATTATAATGATCAGGCAAGAGGAAAAGTGGTGACGAATTCTTTTCTATAGAAACATCCCCAAAGTTAATGCTCACACCAGCTGCTTGGATAGGAAGCTTAATGACTTAAAATAAGCCTGTGAGCAATCCATATCTCCTTTTAACCATTTGAATAGGACCGAACTCCTGAGAGAAAATGACAATTTTAAATAAAATTTTTATTGATTATTTCTAAATAAAAGCCTGAGATCCCATAAGGCAAACCTTTCCACAACAGACCTACACAATGCTCAGGATCTTCAGSACAACTTGCTTCCACTCATTTCCATGAGATCAAATCCCAATTGTGATCACAATGATGTACCCTAAAATCTTTTTTTCTTTTAAATGTCACGTTAGATGTATCACTCACTAAGTGCTTGTTGCAGAAGATGATTCCTACAATCAGCGCAAATGAGAATGGCAGTATCTTGTAAAATCCTGGAATCACTGGAAATTAAATGGTCTGTCATTCTTTACAAGCTACAATTTTTTAAAAGGTCAAAAAGTGCAAAAGTTTACTGAAGTATTCTATGAGTTACATCAATTAAATATAAAAAAGTCCACACACAGTTTAAAGTCAGAAATAAGGAAAAAAAGTAGGCAGAAGTATCCTGTCACAGTRTTTATCTCATCTACCTTTTAATGTATTTAAGAATTCACTTCTTAATTTAACTTTTAACAATTAATTTAATTTATAAATTTATTATTTAACAATTCGCTGTTACCTCACAGCACACACGCCATCTATATGCCCCAGTTCTTAGGTAGGAATACGGTTCCCACCTAACCATGGGAAATATGCTCTAGGTGACCCTGCGTGTGCAGGGAGGTTGGACTCAATGACCTCTGAGGTCTCTTCCAACCTTGGGCATTCTATGATTCTATGATTCTATGATTCTATGAAATAACAGTTTTTAAATAAATCTGGTTTGTACCTCTTGAGTTTTGCTGCCTGACGGCTGTTTAACTGGCATAGTCCTGAACTTTTGTTGAACAGGCTGATCAAAGGAAAGTGTAGAGCATGTTGTCGTCTCTTCCACCTCTCCTGGAAGAATGAATGACCCTACTGAATACAAAATAATCAGCTTTATCTTCCCATTCAGTTTATAAATTAGCAAAATAATACCTAAAATCCTGCAATATACAGAGACAGAAACTTATTAATCAAAAAGTGTTGTACTCTCATTGTTTTTTAATATATAATACATACTGTGGTTTAATATATAATACAGGTAGTTATCTTTATAACAGATGCAGTTCTAAGCTAAAATCTAGATAAAAGAGGAAAGGAAAAAAACTAATTTGATCAAAAATTGATGGCTGACTCATCTTTCTTGAGAATGCCAAACTCTAGATCTAGAAATTCATAAACTCAGAGAAAATGTGGGATTAGATTAATCTCTTAACAAGGMAGGAAAGTCCTGACCTGTAGTAGGAGACACAAAATGCCCGGCTGACCCCTTGTCTTGCCACTGATTAGCAAATCAGTCTCTTCTCTTTTGACTKTATGCATGTACACAGGGCATAAAGAATCTCCAGAAAGCTTTTTCCACATTTCCCTAAAATGTTAACTAAAAGYATCTGATAGAAGTAGTAGTATCCCCCACCTGCCTATATATTGTCTGATGTCCCTGTTTTTTAAGGATATTTCATAGATGCTTGTTCCTTTCACAGCTTTCCAAAAAAAGAGGACTTTTTTATATCTAGCATATGGAGATTTGTATGCCTTTCCATGCTAGCAGGATTTAGTCTGCAATGCAATCACAAATTTGGTGGCTTTGGAGTCCTCAATCTCAAATTTCTGACTCACTTTCCTTTTGCACACTTCTTAAGCAAAATGGTCATACTGGGAGCAGCAGTTTGCTTTCTGTGGCAGTACCAAAGGACATACCTTAGGTTTTGAAATATCTTTTCACATGAATCAATTTCAGATCCGCTATAGCACAAATGTGTCCAACTTGTCTCAGTAAAGTTTTTATGAAGAAATTTAGGGAGACCATATGTCTCAAAGTTTAGTTGGAGGATTATGTAAATCTACCTGCTATTTTTTATGGTTGATGTACAAGCTTCTATAGAGCTTTATACTAGATTTTAGTAGCTTGATTCTCTCTTGAAATCTCAAAATAAACTTTCAAAGTGTTGCCTAAATGTCAACAAATGAAAAAAACAAGAGTGGACATAGGCACAGTGTAAGAAGGGAGAAGAAGTGACCATGGGTCTCTAACTGCTCACCTTCACAAGGGTAGTTGAGTTATAGACCTGTCATCTTCCCGTAAATCTGAATTTGAAAAAAAATATTTTCTAGGTAGGCCTTCCTGAAAAATCGATGATCAAATTCTTCATTTAATTTTTATTCTGGTATTTGTATGTAATTCCAAAGCCAGGAGGATGATCACTTTTAATTTCTCATGTGGAATATTCTTTATTAAGGAACTGACGTTCTTGCTTTTGGGATCTCATTTCAAAAATTTCATCTTTTGATTCATGATTCCCATGTAAGTTGTTTCCTGCTTTTGGCCCTATTCTCTTGGTTACTTACGTCCATCTCTAGCCATTTATGCACTTTCAGTACTTGTTCTCAGCATAAATAGTATATRAGCTCTTTCTGTTTCAGTTATTTAAGAAAGTTTTCTGAAAAACAGAAAGTTTTGGAGTCCAGTCCATAGGTACATATTACATCCTTACATGCTCTGCAACTGCTATTTTCATTTTCATAACTGGAGTGAAAATTATTTGGATAGGACACAGGGAAGATGTGAATGTTCATCCAAAGGCAATAGGATTTTCCACTATTGTTTCAATGGACATCAAAATCAAGAAGTTTGTACCACCTCCTGATATGAACACTCATTACTTCTGTAGTAGGAGRTAATTCCCTTTGCCCTAACCCAACAGACCGATGTGTGGAGAGAAGATGAGCAGGAAGCACTGTTATGCAACAGTCTTGGCAATGGCTCAAAAGAAAACTCTTAAAATTAGGACAACAGAAGGAAATTTATTTTTGCTTTTAGCAAGAAGTCCTTGTCATACTCAGAATGTCACTTCTAATTTTTTAAGGCTTGTTAGTAATGCAAACAATGTTTCAAATTTCCTTCAATCACTCCATAAGAATGTGGTAATCAACCTTTGTTTGCCAGTAGACATGCCAGAAATGAGCTTTGTCTCTCTATTCTGGCTGTGTGACAGCATATGAAAGTCTAATCGGTAAAGGCTGCTATCCCTGATAATGTTTAATCAAGAAACTCCTTCAGTGAGAAAAATTAGGGAGTTTTGACAGTCATCCTTCTCAGTTGGAGCTCCCAAGGGAGCTGTAGGCTATTGTAAGTTCTAGCCAGGCTACTTCACAGCTGGTTCAGGCCAATGCTACAGCACTAGTGGATGATGATCCTAATTAAGCTGCTAATTATGTTCTCTGTGGAGGTGATTAATTAGCAACAGGAATGCCTTGTATACTGCCAATGGCACCATATATAGAGATAATTGAGGAGGCAGTGATATCAAAACAGTGAGGAGAGGTTTGGAATGGGGCTCTGTCCTAACACTRGGAGAATCAGCTCCCTGGCTGAGGTGGCAGAGAGACCCTGGGACCTTGCCCAGGCCGGGCAGGTTTGGAGACTGAGCAGCTGTAGTGCCTTCCCTGTAGTTACAGTTTGGTAACTGTAGTCCCTTCCTCCCTCGATGGCTCTGCAGCAAGCAGTACCCATCTGGGAGCGCCGCAGCATTGGTTTCTTTGCTTGTTTCATATCACTGACATCTTAATTAAAATTATAGGGCAGAAGGGAAGAGATGATGTTGGACAAATCCGACTTGAAATCACAGGAGTGGAGAAGTTTGAAGTCTTTTCTATGCCTTTACTATCTATCTTTACTGTACCCAAATGATGCCTAATTATAGACAGACCAGATCAGGTTTTACCACTTTCAGAGGCTCCTTTTTACAAAAATAGTGTTGATGGAAGCTGAGGAGAGGGGAGTGCTAAAAGCAAAAGCTTAAAAGCTAAGTTTTGTTGTCTCTTCTGATTCTCAGGCTGCCAGCCCCAAAGAGCTGCCTTGTGTGAAATCCTCTCAAAGCAGTGTTAAATGGGTTGTGGAGACTGGGGAGATAAGAAGAGAAAGGAAGAAAAAAAAAGAGAGAGAGAATGACAGGTGGAGGAGGAGCTCCATACTTCAAAAATATCCACAGAATTTGACTCCTGTTCTCTGAGCTTATTTTCTCAAATGAAAATATAGGCCCAAAATACAAAGGTGAAAACACAGATTACGTAAAAAAAAGAAAAAAAAAATAGATATGGACACAAAATGCATAACAAGCTGTTTGCTTGTTTAAACAAATAATTGTACTTGGCCTCAGCTTCAAAGTACCTGAGTCACCCGGGTTTTCTTCTGGGAGGTGACAGATAGTGGGGATTTGGAAAAAACAAGTTTGTGGCATCTTAAACTTCCAAGCCAGCTTAGGACAAAACTGTGATATTTTTGCCTGTGCATCCTAACCTAAGCAACATTCAATCAGTCCTGTTCTTATTGCTTCTGTATTGAACAGATAACACACTCACGGYCTCTTAAGTGTGTACGTCCTATACTTTGTGTTCTATGCAAATATTCCATGTTATAACCCAATTTGTGTTTGAGCCTGCAGAAAATGATTTGTCAGCAGTCCCGGAACAGAAATCTAGTGCCAAAACATGGGTGCTAAGCATTCTCCCAGGAGAAAGCATGATGATTTGTATTATTGCCTTAAGCTACTTACAGTTGGAGATTAAATTTAATGAGAAAGAGAGATTAAACAGCCCACCAACCACACGYCGTCTTTACACTCTGGGCTAAAGCTATGGCTTAGGGAAGCAATTTTACTTTGCCAGTCGGGCTTTATGTGCCAGAGTCCCACAGTGCAAAGCTCAGCCTTGGCTTCAGGCTTTCATCCCAGGGCTGTCTGCAGTAACCAGCAACACAAAAAAAAAAAATAAATAAATAAATAAAAAAGAAGGAAAAAAAAAAGAAAACAGAAGGAAAAAAAGAATATAAGAAAAGCCCCAAAGAGTGATTCTGCTAGAGCTGCCCCCCAAAACATTGGTTTAGATAGGATGTCTTAATGCCTGTTCTCAGCCATGCATTTTACACTGCCACTTTTGACTGGCACACTTCCTATTAAGTTTGAAATTTATTGCTGTGATGTACTGTTGCTAGTAGCCCAGTTRCTAACTGGGCTAACTGGTCTGCCCTTAAAGCTTAGTGGAGGACAGAGATACTGAGATAACACCAAAATGAAAGATAAAAGCTGAGATAAAACCTTGTCGCAATTCTGCTAGCAAAGTATGATCCTCTCTACTGCATGCCCTGGCTTGTTTTGCCAACATGAACACTAAGACTGCTGTCTATTGTGACTATAGGTGGCAACACATAAAAAGGCCAGCAGGGGAATGCCTTACAAATTTGTGTGACACTTTGCCTTATTTATAAACAACTTGGAATCCTTCAGAATGAATCCTTCATTGAGGTTGTCATTAGGGATATTATTTTATATTACTTKATTATTACAAACAATAACAGAGCTACCATTTTCTGGTCTAATTTGCCTTTTGCTACAATGCCTTCTACCAGGGGTGAGGATTATACCTCTGTAATCATGAAGCCCATCAAATGAATTTCATCATTTAGGAGAAATATCAAGCTATAAGGTCTATTTTCTGCATGCTAACTTAGGAGTCAAGGGGAAATTTTTCATCTTGACTCAATAACTATAACCAGTGAAGCTTTGGGCAGGACCCAGGCTGTGGSTTTCCCAGGTATAAATTTGGAAGCTGTTTACTTTCCTTACAGAGCTTACAGGAATAATTAGCTCCTGGCTGTGCAGTGTTTCAAGGTAATAAAATACAATATAAATGCTTAATGTTCTTATTATGGGCCCTGCAGATTGCTTAGGGGTGGATACGGCCTCCTCCTGCACTGAGGCAGTTTGTGTAGAGAATCCTTTCTCATGGGAGGAGCTGAGGAGAGCAGATACTGGAAGCCAAAGCAAGTGTCTCATAAAATGCTAGTAGTTAGCATAGTGCTAATCTACAGCAGCAATGCTGTAATATGATGATTATTATTTTTATAATCACCAATAAAAGCAGTAACTGAAAGATTTTCCAAACACGCTAGCGTAAAGTGATATTCAGACAGCACAAGCAGATGATCRTTTCTGTAATTCTGAACTTATTTAAATGCAATCTGTTTTACTATGTGTTTCCAAATATTTCTAATTACTATTGACTCTCGTGCACAAGCACAGATATATACACAAATACACATCAATGACTGAAAAAAGGCAGGCATGGTATAGAATGTGGCAGTGTAAACTGTCACTCAGCTCTATCAAAGCTCTTTTTTCATCACTGCCCTGCCTGCCATRTTGGTGCTGGGACTATGGTTCAACTTTGTGGTCCCTCTGGAACTAGAATACCTGGGAATTTTTCCACTGTACTGGATAGGACCAAAAACCTCCSTGTATTACAAGAAAAAAAATGTTTAGTTTTCCTCCAAGAAGTCCTATTTTTTTAACAGATTATAGTAGAAATTAAAATGTGAACAATGTTCTAATAAAGGAAAGAAAAATGGTGCATGTGAAGGCTACACAGAAGAGAAATCCTCGATTTCTGTACTTAATAAAGACCACTGTGGTGCTAATAAAGACCACATAAGCACCTATGGTAGGTAAATATACAAGCACTGGATTTCTATTTACTTTTTTAGAGTTGGGACAGCTAAAATGATTATAGATGTATGGAATAGTTCAACAAAACTTGCTTACAGCTGGAATTCCTGGAGAACTTTACTGTGAGTTCAAAATTACTTCAATCTATATTAAGCCCAGGATGAGATGAATAATTCTAATAAGTAGAGACAATATTTTCATTAAATATTTCCGCTTTATAGACCTTTCTCTTAGCAACCACGTTACTATTTGAAGAAAGCGGTTCAATACTAAATAGAAGGGTAGAAAAATGTAAAAATGTTACTAAAACTAAATCTTAGTTGAAAAAAATCACTTCTCACAAAGACATAGAATCATAAAGAATGTTTGAAACATATTATCTTATTACCTGTTAGAGTGAGGAATTAGGTGGTTTGGTTTTGGAGTACTTGGGACTCTTTTAGCAGTAGAGGAACTGAGGGACTCTGTCTTTTTTAGAGGAGAAACAGTTCTGCAAAACTGTCTCTCAAAATCATGAAAGACAGAAAATCAATACACTCAAATCCAAACATAATGATTTGGAATATGAAGGCAGAAAGCTTACCACTGTATGTCTCTTCATTTGTGTCAATATCTTGCAAATCTAAAAACTTGTCCACCTGCAGGAAAAGCTCAAAATCAGAAAATATAAGAAAATGTATTAAAAATATCCATTCCTCTTAGAAAAACTAGCGGAAATCACTAAATTGCCTCCTTCATCATCTCCATTCTACCTTCTTAGTTTTCTAAGGCAGCATTTATTCTTTTTGAAATGTATAACCCGGAGGAAATGTTTTTAAGCATAGCCAATGAACTGTTGCCAAAGTTGTTGTATATTAAGGGCAGTGAACTTTCAGGAACTTGGTGGGAACAAATGTTTTATTCTTTGGAGGAATAAGACATTTTCATGGAATGCAGTTAGGTGCAAAGCTGCTSAGCAGCTTTGCAAGTTTCCAGCGTGTGACACAGAGACAGTACCAGCTACAGGCAAAGGAGACCCTAATCCTCCTGTTTTGGCACTAATGGTGACGTGAATGGGCAATGGCCAGAACAGGCCCCCCTTACTGGAGGCAGCACTGGGTAAGAGTGAAAGGTCTTCCTCAGCCTTTATGATCGATGTAAAAACTTGCAGAATCTTACAAATATTCAAAATAGAGACTCTTAAAAGCAAACTGTGAAGAAAGATAAAACAAAGACAAAACAAAACAAMAGGGTTTTTTTTGAGTTTGGATTTTGTTTGGCTTAYAGGTAAATTTGGAATTCTGCAGTCTTGCTACCTATACAATATGGAAATTCTGAAAATCTTAAAATGACTCAAAAACTAGAATTCTTTCTCACTTATCCCACGCACCTGATCACTTTAGCTAAAGCCTAGAGTTTCTTCTTGCAGAAGAAAATGGAACTTCATGAATTGGAACAAACTGCAGAGTAATTTAGAGAACAGAAGTTGAGACTGTTCTCATTCTCCCTAAAAAGTTTCCCCTCCAAAAGACCTGATTTACTGAGCTGAAGCAGTGGAAGAGCACACAGAACATTTTTTTAGTCAAAATTCGCACCTTCAAACTGGAAGCCTTTGAAGACACTAGAGGAAAGCTAAAGCCTGTGAGCAGGGTTGCCAAGGCAGATTTACTACATGCACGAGATAGTTTTCTGTATTTCTATGTAGTAATTAGAGATGCTCATAGATCATTTTTTCCAAAGTGATTTGACACCCATTACACAACCCACATAAGTGTTCTCATTAGCACTTACACAACCTGTATACTAAAAAAGTACACATTCATTAACATTTTAAAAAACGTTGGATGCCACTGCTGTCATTCCTCTTTCCTGCTGATGGGAAAGAAAAACACCAGCAAATTGTGAATACTTTCTAAATGAATGAAACAAAAATTAGTCATGATCTACTCATAACTCACACTTTGAAGGAAATAAGGGAAAACCTCACCTTTACTCTTTCAGACAGACTGAGATTGTTTCCATCAGGACCACCAGCTTTCCAGCACTTACTCATTTCTGTCTGTACACAGGCAAAAAAAAAAGGGTATAGGCATGAAACAGAACTAAAATCACAATCAAAGCTCCTACTAAATTATGCATATAGACTCTTTATGCTATTAAAAAGAGAAAGCAATTCTTCTGAAAATAGAACATACAAAGGTCAGTCCCCTGAAATCCTACATAGGTTCAGACTGAATCACCTGGAGCACACAGTATACCTAAGAAGCAGTGTTTAGAACATAAGTACTATTTTTAGCAGTATTTTTTTCCTCTAGAAATAAGGTTACAGTGCCCAGTTTATTGCATTATAATTTCCTCGTGCTACTATGCTAGCAATTTTCTAATGCATTCTACTATTACTATATTTGGTTCTCAGATTGTTAGTGGGACAAAAATGTGCTGAAACTCAGAGATTTCCACCTTACTTTTTGTGGATAATGTCTGTTGTTTTCCTGTCCCTGCACATTAAATCTCTAATTTCATAGGTTTCACAAGATTAAAAGTGCCTCCTGCCTGGCTACTGTTTGCTTTGGGTTTTGAAGCAATCTAACTTCAGTAACACAGAATTCAGTCGCTGCTAATATCCCCAAGAAGCAGAGCAAATCTGTGCACACTCTGTTCTCACTGGCCATACTCTCAAGACTTTCTCCCTTCTTACCATGCCAACCTCTACTGTTAACTGCAGCCTGTMGCAAAAATTTTACAATGGTCTTTGCAGCACTCCTGATTTTTCAGTCAGATTGTGGCAGCTCTTCAGCAGAGCAAATGCCACTGTCAAATGTGATCCCAGCAGGTACATCTGTGTTATACGCCAGGGTAGTACTTTAAATATTTGCCTCAGATGGGATAATGCAGGCAGCCTCTAGCATTTGGACTGTATATCTCCTCACATTTTTATCTTTCTGAATATGATGCTTGCGCACATGGACAAATATTAACTTACCACCTTGTTCCCATTTGGCAAATGTGGTGGGAGAGACACCAACAGCTCTTCACTTCTTCCAAGTGAACCATCATCCTCTTTACCTCTGCTGGATAACTCAGATGCAGAAAATGTTTTTGTTAGGGAATCCACTCTGCTTCCTTGTATTGTCTTCTCCTCTTCTTCTGCACAGAGACCCACAACAGAGCAATAACATAATACACCATCCAACAAAGAGAAAAACGTTTTGTTAGATCTAATATGGACTCTTTTTTTATAGCCACTTTACACTTGCCCTCAGAGCTTCCATGTACATCACATGATGCATAGATATCTATCAGTCTTCACTATAAAGCTGAATATGGAATTTAACCTTAAGTGCATAGATATCCCTTATACCTTGACACTGAAAAGGTTATGCAGTACATAGAAAGCTTGATAAATCACTTGCTTGATTTGCCTGAGTACACCTGCAACCTCACTATGTGGGGGAGCAAATTATCAGTAATTATTTATTTTTTGGTCAGACTAACAAACAGCAGCATGTCAGTGATACTTGGCTGCTGGAGGTTCAGTTCCTGAGAATAAAGATTAAAGGCAGAAGTTTAAGCAGGGTTGGTTTCCCTAAGGGATTCCTCTGATCTTGAAAGACAGACTGGAAAAAAGATTTTGACAGTGCATTGACAAAAGATTGGAATTCTTTCTCTCATGTTTATTTTATCCATCAGTGATGGCTAATTGGGCCCTCACAGAAAATGCAATATTGCAAATGTAGAAGTATTGCAAAACAAAAGCGGGCATTCGGGGAGAGACTGAGATCTCTCTCAGACCTTTAAAAATTCCCTTGATGACAGCGGCAAAGTTAGGACAACCACTAACTCTGCTGACAGTCCTATCGGGTCCACAGSGCACAGAGCAGCCAGAAGAATTAGGATATGGCTGATCACCAAAGCAAATCTCAACACTGCAGACTGGATATAACAGCCCATTAAACATTAGGACAAGTATGTGGATGGAAGTATGGATTTCTGACCTCATGCTGAATAGTTTTCCCTACCACAGAGCAAAAAAATATATATTCATCATGGTCAAAATGAAACTGCACAACTTTTTTCTTTTAAAAATTCCATTATCAAATATGGAGCAGCGGCAGGACAATAAAWTCAAATGGACTTCACACCACATGTTCTTAATGAAAAATAAATTAACAAGTTTCATGCTTTAATTTGAAAAATCTACTTCACAACAATAAGAAACACTGCAGTCCATTTTGAAGGCATAATTATATGTTCTAGGCACTGAATTCATTCTTGTAGATAGTCTTAATGATGCCCTCAGGGTTAGTACATTCAGCAGTCCCCTTTCCCAAAGAGTTATTAATGGCCATGGACAGCTCCGTGCCCCAGTTATGATGATGCTAAAAKGGCTGGCATTCTGGACACTCATACTCATAAGAGTCAGAGTTCATAAAAAGTAAATTGCTCCAGATCAGAACAACTTAGCAAACAGACTTTAACTCTGAGACCGGAGATAATTCCTAAAGCCTAGGTTTTTCTACATGACATCTGGCTTCTCCCTGCTTYTTAATAAGTACTTTCATAAAACAATATTTGGAAACAGCACTACATATGGGCAATCACTTCCTCCTACACACTCTCTTTTTCAAGCTGTGGAAATGACGTATCACACCAGAAGCCCTCTTTGAAACTCCTGACAGGTAAAATACTACTTGAAGATACTCTTATTGTCTCGCAGCTTAACAGGAAGAATCACACAAGCTGCTCAAAAAGCTTCAATCTTTTATTATCATAGGACAATGGCAAGAGGAACTTCCTACTTTATATTAGGTATGAAATACAGAAGTTTCATATTAAAGGCTAAGAAGCCAGGAAAGGTTATTATGTCTTTCAGGCTATACCCACATTAGTAAATTACACAGCCAAACATAAGTAATGTATAGAGTGTAGTTACAGGTACTGAGGACGCAGCGTGCTCACTGTACACACTTCAGGAATTGCTTTATGTATGGGAACTGGGAAGAAACTTCTGAAAAACATAATTTTCTCATCAAGGTCCAAACGGAGACTGGTGATCRACTCGCTGTTCAGTCACAGCACTCAACCTGCCCACACCCAAATGCACAACACTGGCCTTTACAGCCCCTGACCAAAGCCCCAAATAAAGGATAAAAATGCGATAGAAAGTAGCACAGGAAGAAGGTGCCCCCACATGCACATATTTCCTGCAGAGAAAGTTTTTCAATTTTACTTTTGAGAAGTTCCACTGTCAGTGCCTTAACAATGACATAACCAGCTTAGCTCTCTAGAAAAGTAAATCTGAGTCTCTCAAGAGAAATATTCATCATAATTGYGTGTCACTGGAAAGTACGTTGAAGACTTCTGAAACATATTTCTATCACAAAGTATGTCCCACTTGATACCTTCTTTCTGTCCATTTATCTATTTTCTATATTGCTTAAAATTCTTTTTGTCTTCCAATTTGGAATGAAATCTCTTGAAAATGTCCACTGGTCACGCACATATTTCAAAGAATAATGGAGTCACTTATCGTAAACCAGAGCAGAGAGCTATCAGGATTATCARGAAAAACTTCCTGACAGTGAAGTCTATCAGATGAAATACTAGTCCCAGAAGAATGATGAAAGTCCTCCGTTTGAAACAGTGCARAACTAGAGCAGAAACAGCAATCAATAATAAACTGTGGAAACTCTGGCTCGGCACAAAATGCTGGACTATGCAATATAAACTACCAAGTATTTCCCTCTATGAATTCATTCCAGAGATCTTTATAACAATTTGGTAAGCATGAGAAACAGTCCATTTAACTATAAAAATATAACATAGCAAAGCTATTATCATAAGTTCTGACTTACTTCATTGTCCTCAAATTGCTGGCCAGTGGAAGGCCTGTGAATCTGTTAAATCCCTTCCAAGCTGCACTTTAATGGAACACTTGGGACTTAACTGATAGAGTGATTTTGTACAAGACTCCTGAACAAAAGATAATTTTACTCACAGTAGCATGGTATCTATCTTGCACAGAGATGAAGAGAACAACTTTCATGTTCATTTACTGTCTCCATTCTTCAAGCACATCCACAGCAAAAATATGCTATGAACCAGAGGCATTTTAAAACATGACCAAGACCTRTCACTGAAATATCACTGGAAATGTTCAAAATAGAGAAGGTAACAGAGGTTAGCGTAGTAGAAGTACCTGTATTTACTTCTTTGCAACTCTCTTGTAGTGCGCTGAGTTAATTTATCCTAAATATCACGGCATAACAAAAATTCCCAAGCCTCAAAAAGCAATTTGTTGGGAGGGCAATTTTCTTTTTTCTTTTTTTTTTTTTTTTAATAATTCAGTCAAACCTTCTCCCACACATAATCCTGCAGTAACTGTCAAAATTTAGAGTCTCCCTCTGTGCATTGTACAACTCAGAATACAACTTAGTGTTTTATTTCAAATTTACTTAGCCTGGAAAATCTGCTGTGATTTACATTCTTGAGCTATCTTCCTATTTCCATGCATTTAAATRTATAAATCACTGTAGTAAATACCTGGCCCAATTCAACATTAAGGGCCTGTGCGTACGTCCATAACTCAGAGTAATCTAGGTGCAATTCAGATGCCTAAACATAGCTGTCTAGTGCTGTGCTGTTTTATGTGTTTCAGGGGTATCCTGCCTGGTCTCCTTCATGCAAGAAAGTCGTAGGTTTTCCATTAATCTTATACACTATCTGCTAACCCTTAGCATCCAAATCATCTATCACCCAACTATACAAAGTCTAAACTTATTTAGCTACAATCCTCACTATTTTCAATGACAGTGAGTTCACAGTGGCACTGGGAAAGCAGAAATACTTTGTCAAAGCAGAGAGAATAACAACTTAATTGCCCAAGAGTGCAAATTTATATATATGTATATATAAAAGAATATATATATATAATATATATATATATAAAAACATATCTTGGACATGCAAAATGTCAAACATGCAGGTCTTCCTTTTCGGTACTTCAACCCCTTTTCAGTGAGCAAGGGCATTTCTGCTGCTCACAGTAGTTTTTCTCTTGTGTAACTCATTAATATSCACGAAGTCCTTCCCAGCTTACACCAGGGCTGTTACAGTCTTCTCCCTGGATCTCTTTAGTCCTGCCCTGATTAAAGCACAAATAGTTAGCAAAAAGTATTGTTTTTCTGTTTTTTGTTGTTGTTGTTTTTTATTTAAGAAGTCAGCTGTTAATATATTCCATATATTCATAGTCTGGTTCTTTCCTCACTAGCATCAATTTCTTACAAAAGGTTCATTAAACCTTACRCTCAGATAGGATAAAAAAATATATGGACTGGGGCAAGTAATTTCAGYGGGACTGTTACTAACTTAGAAGGGTAAATTATTATTATTTTTAACTGCCATTTTTGTATACTCCCTTGCAACATTTTTAAAAAGCACAGAGCAAAGAGCTTTCCTCCCTCRGGAGGAGGTGAATGACTGCAACTCTGAAGTGTATTTCAGTCACATAGCTAATGCAGCTCTAAATTTTCAAAAGTGTAACTGTACTTTTACTGTATCAGTATCTCTTCTTTCTTCCTTAATGTAACCTATATGTTGTAGTTTTATATGCTGTTTATCTATCTCAATATATATTATGTCTGTGTTGCTCTTTACGTATTACGTTAGAGAAAGTGGTAATATTTCCTGTTTATACCACATTCAGCCCAGCTGATCATTTAAAAAGATATATTATTCTGCCATGGTTCAATACGGCTGTTGCCATATACATATATTTGAATACTTTAATGCAAGCAGTTAAATAACAAGGCAAATGTTCATCTGACCATTTCAGCATCCTGCTGCAGACCAAAGTCCTCCTTCCTCCAAGAAACAATATCCAAAAATAATCTTAAAATAATCAAAAAGCCTATGACAGAAATATTTGGGCAAAACTTAAGCTGATATTAAAAAGCAAATTCTTATTAAGACATCTAAGTCTGTTAATATGTACCTGGCATTAGGCTCAAGTAGTGCCATTTCACAGTTGTTAAGTTCAGAGTTTATCAGGATATAGGA
The DNA here is from genome assembly GCF_003342845.1 of Nothoprocta perdicaria. Taxonomy (NCBI): domain Eukaryota; kingdom Metazoa; phylum Chordata; class Aves; order Tinamiformes; family Tinamidae; genus Nothoprocta; species Nothoprocta perdicaria. The sequence goes on from NW_020454649.1 coordinate 2,238,826, forward strand.
GGCATAAATAGACATCTTTTTTCCAGAAGTTGATAAAGAAAGGTAGGCCTGCTACTAATGGCTTCACAAATCTGCATTATCTTTTGCTGAATGCAAACAATGATATAGCTTAGGAAATATATTTGAGGGATAGTTTAGGAACAGCTTTAAGTCTGACAGTAACTAGTAAGAAAATCCTATTCAGTGTTCAGAAACCTGCTCCTTCTTTCTGAACCTTGGCTGCCGTGAGCCATTCTTTGAACTTAGCTAAAAGAAACAGAATGTGTTGGGTTTATTACCAGAAGTAACACAGTATTTGTTACAGTTGTTTTTCTGTCTTACTATCAAAGGAAGCATAGATGTGCTTAAATTTCTCCTCAGCATAAGGAAACTACATTAAACACATACTTGGGGAACACTTTAAAAAAGCAGGTGATATACTAATAAATCAGGACAGAACTGGTTTGAAAACCTTCCTTGTAATTGYATTCTGGAACAATTCAGCACTAGCAGATACAGAGATGGGCACTGCAAGAAGCAATGAAATTGTTTAAAGGGCACAGTCGCCTGACACAGGTCCACATGACACAATCTTCTCATAACAGACAATATCATTAAAAAGATTGCAGCAAGCAGGAACAAATTAATAACCCATCACAAAAGCCAGATGCTGAGATCTTCCCTTGATTTTGCATGCCATAATTAAGACGTACCAAATTAAGAAGCCTGATTTTAAAAAGACTGGCAAATATCTATTGAAATCAGGCATTTCTATGTGATTTTATCGTAAGGACAGAAAAGCAGCCAGGTTTAGGAAAACCTTCCCAGTATGTTCTATGGAGTTCTGCACACAACTGGAAGGGAAGTGTCCTGAATTGTTTCCAATTTTCCTGCAGAGCCAATAAGCAGCTCTGGTCTCTGCCTGTCTTCCCTGTGTCAGTTCCATGTCCGGGAAAGGAGGACAGCAGGGTCCCCAGCCCCTGCCAGGTCACGGCAGCCGGCCTGGCAAACGGCGGCGCCCTTGAGGGCACGGCGAGGAGGCAGAACAAGGCTTCACTCCGTGCTGCTCTTTGATGCGCTGCTATACAATTCAGCCATAGGCTCAGTAGAAAGAAGTCTGAATAGAAACATCAACCACAAAATTATTAAAAAATCCCTTTTCTCTATTTTCTAGAAAAAGGAAATGCAACAGAATAAAATAAATCTTTATCCATTTGAATCAATCTTTAGAAACTGCCTAATAATAAAGGCATCGCACAAAAGAACCGACAGTTGCTGCGGGGGCTCGAGGACTGCCAACACTCTGGGACACGGAGGTGCCTCTGTCCTTTGCTGCTGCCAGCGAGCTGCTGGGCCAACTTCTCACAGCGGCCCTCTCCTCTCCTCATGCCTCAGTCTTTTCTGTCCATAAAATAGAGATTAAGTACTTTACACAGCAAATACCACTGAGATCTAAGGACAAAAAAAAATATCCACAAAACAGATTCCCTGTCATTATTTTAAAAATAACCTATTTTCTGCATCCCTACATCTGTTTGTCTTCATTTAGGGGATCTGTATAATATTTGATTTTATACTATATTGAATGAAGAYTACATAGGGATGGCCACAGAATTTATGATCAATAGCAAATTGCATATTTTTCTCCCAACCAATTCTTTCCAATGATCCAGCAAAACACATCAATAAAAAGCTCCGAATTGACACGGTTTCCCTATTTCATGCCCTGTTCAAGTTCCCTGGAGATGACAGATTAATTTAATTAGTTTTATTGAACTGCCTAGTTGCTTTTATTGGGAAATCCACTCATACAAAGAAGGCTGCAAATTTCTCTTGAGGTTAGCATTGTCCTACCGGTCCATTTTTAAAATTGAAGTGAATTTACTGTCATTTCTTATATAGGTTTCTGTTGTGCTTTCAGCTGTTAGGCTCACATTTGTAAAGTGCCTTCACAGGCACTTATGTAGGAAGTTTAAAGTTGTTGTTGTTTTTCATAAACGTGGTTAACGGAAAAAGGAAGCAGACAGCTACTGTCAAATGGACTGTGAACTAAATACAACTCCCAGCCTTCACTGGGGAATTCAATTAATCTGATGACAACAAGAGAGGCTCAGGCCCTTGCATGTCACCTGGGGGCAGGGAAGTGGTCACTCACTTTCCAGCTTCCTCTGCTTGTCAGCTTGCTAGGAACAAAAGCTTCAGAAGGACAGCTCTGAGCCTACAAAATACATATCCACGGTTCAGTTTACTTAGAGATGGGTCTGACCAGAGGTCTGAGACCCAAAGTCAGTGCCAGGCAGCATGAGGTATTTGAAATATAGACAATGGAACTGCTGGATTTAATCCCAGCAGTTAAATGCTCAGCAACATGGAAAAACTCTGAACCTAAACTTGGCGAAGAATTATGTTCCTGGAGGCATTTCTGTATGCAGCTGACTGACTTCAGGGTCTCGTAGTTCTAGAAATGGGAGAAAGGCAATTGCCTGGGCTCTGTTTTATTTTTCTCTGTATTTCCTGTAAAAGGTCAAAGGAGGTATTTTATGCTCCAGGGAATTACCCAATCTTCCTCTCAATTTAGAAAAACAAGCAGATGCTGTCTGCTAATTTTGGATGAGTTCTCTTCACCACATTTCACTCTTTCTAAGATCTGAACGAGCTTCTTTGACTAACGTGGCAATATTTTAAGAAGTGGGGATTGAGTCTATGTCAAATGGACTTGGTGCCCAAAGTAGCCTTAGTAGTGTGTAGTGCTGAGGAGCCCACTCATTGATCACAGCTATACGTACCCTCGGCATCAATTTCTTTGTTATTTCAACTCTTCTGAGCCTCTTAGGGCTCCCAAGACTGAAGGGTCAAGAGATAACCCAACTGCACATTCAAGACATCACTTGTAAGATATTTTTTTTGACTTAGCAGCATAGGAGAGTTAGACAACTTCAAAGTCAATGCCAATCATCTGTTTTATTATCAGATTATTCAAAGCTAAATGAACAAACTATCAAAACTAAATACAAAACGTGACATAGGCATAAGAGCAGTGATTCTGTAGGGCAACAAAAAGAAATGTGTTAAAAATCGATGACTAATAAAATTATTCTTCTTGTGGAACATCCTTGCTCTGTGTTTGCACAAAAGAGATGGTCAGTTTTTCTCCAGAAACTTCAAGCTTCTGCAAAGCTTTACAGAGAGCATGAAAACTGCAGTCCTTTGGTCTTGTGCTCAACTAGCTAATATTACAATAGGTGTGCCAACCTTTTCACATATCTATGCATCTTGTTAGTACCAGCCTTTCAACAAAAAATATACTTTGCATCCTGTGCACAGGAAAACTATAGGATTTACAAGAATTTGAACCTAAGCTTCAAGTGTAGATTCCCCACATGATCAATAAAAATGATTAAAATTCTTACCAATGAGGTAAAAAGTGCTGCCATATTTTCTAAATGTTATGCATTTAAAACACATAGACCATGTTCTGCAGGAATATAAATGCTTTAAGTAAGTTTATTCACCACCTATCTTTAACAGATCTTGTAGAAGTGAGGTAAAAGCCTTACTATAAGAGCTACCCATCAATAAATCTGCCTTTCTGTCACAACAACAAGCACATTTTAAAAGAAGTAGATTCAAATAGTAACTTTCATAAGAGTACCAATGTCAGGAAGAGTAAATTCTTATTTCAAAGATACAGTTATGTATCTGTGTACTAAACTGTGTGCATATCACTAAATAAATTACACAGAGTTTTGAATTACTTTATTTTGTCTCCAAATTTTGTTCCATTAGAGCTAAAGCAATATTCTCTTTACCCAAAGAGCAGGATCTCTATTCCTACTCTCTAGAATAGTCAAACGTAGTGACACACATTCATATATTTAGAGACATTATAAAACCAGACTTTCTTTTATAGGATGTAAGCAATCCTTTAAAAGCCTATAAATTCAAGGATCCAAAAGTACACTAAAACTCATTTTTCCATATTTACAAGAATGGGAATATTGTGTCAGTAGAGGATCTTTCGGGAGGATATTCCAAGCTGACATTCATAGTCTCAAACAGCTCTTTCCATATATTCCACAATAGACAAAGATGCTTGTTTTATTACACTTGAAGTATGTATTCTTTTCAATTCCATTCTGTGTGAATATAAGAAATGAAGAAAAAATAAACAGTGGTTGGAAGTTCAGATTCCTGTGAGATGCTGAGCAGAGCAATGAAAAAACTTCTGGTGCAAATATCCTTACAATCCCTAGCAAGGGAATTAGTACAAATTCATGCATAAGTGAAAATCACCTTATATAAATACGGTAGCTGTGAAATAAATGGGATCCAATTAATTATATGTGGTTCTTCTGGTTCCAGCACTATGACAGCCAAAAATCTCAGTCAGATGGTGAAGATATTCAAGGAATTATTTTAAATGCCCCATATATGTTTACACCCAAGCCTGACAGACATGTAGGTTAATTGTAAATACCAAGACTCTCCATACCTAATTATGCACAAATGCATATTCTAATACTAAGGCACATCATGCAAAGATGCAGTCTGTTTATCTACACTATTATCAGGCCAAATTCAAAAAGCTAGCCCAAAAATGGTCTTTTTTTTTATATATATAATAAACAGAACCACAAACTTACCCTACAGTAGGTAGCTGAACTCCTGACACGAAAATGAAAAGTTCTGCAGCTTATTAACAGACAGCCTTCTTAAGGCTGTTGTTTTATCTCAATTATTTTGCTGAAAATCAAATGACTATTTTTTCAAATGCAAAATATGTAAACTAATACTGTGATATGTTTACAGGTGTTTTTGCACTGTTCTGATGCTAAAATGCCTTGTGCTTTAAGTGGAATTTTTGCAGGCCATTAGTTTGTTGTGCAAACCAGTGCCCTTGGGTATTTTTAAGGGAAAATGAAGATAGGAGGAAAACAATCTAAGTTGTTTTGTCTATATCAGCACAGAAAGGTGTATTTCTTGGTATTTAATTCCGCTAAAACTACACCTTTTATACATACACTCTCAGTGGCAATGCTGTAGTGACTATCAAAGCAACTGAACTACATGCTGAGGCTTTTTGCAAGTTCCATCATAACGTGCAGTATGCTTTTAAGATAGGAGCTATCCCCAGTGCATCAATCATACATAAAGAAGACTGGAACCTAATTTTCAGTCCTCTGATCCCCCAGTGCCTCTTTTCTTTTCCTTGTTTTTTATTGGGAGTAGAGACAGAAGGCTGCCATGAGATTATTTCTATGGCAGCTTCCACTCCCCCACCGGTTTTCTGCTCAGTGCCTGTGACTGACACTTAGTTCTGCCTGAAGGACAAGGACAGGACAGAGTTCTGAGTGCCAATCAATGGAGCGTGGCGCATCATGTAATTGGAAAATATAGTGCTTCTGGAATGAGGACATCATTCTTAGTGCAACGGACTTAGCTGCGGTCAAGAGAATTATAACTGGGTAATATGTAACTCACATTCATTTTTATTACTTCTGATTTAATGTGGCCAGTAGAAATGAACCTGAGCTACAGAACTGGGGTACTGATCTAAACTTCCTATAATTCAGCAATRTTCATCTCAGCATTAAGACCCCTCGCCTCTTTAATACTTTCATTTCATCTGCAAGGCATGAGACCTTTTCAGCCTAATCACCCTAATCTGATGTTTCTTCATCCAAGTTATCTGTACAGCCAGTTTGGTGCATACCACAGTGTAGTACAGCAGCCCCACGTCAATAATTCAATGAAAGTATTCAAATTGCACAACCCCAGCCTCAGGCCGTCTTGTACTGCTACCTACCCATGTTCATTATGCTCTTCCTCTTTCATGGATGCTTCCTTAGAAAAATGATGCAAGATTTACTTAGGAAGAGCCCAACCTGTATTTCCAGATAGTCTACAATGCTCCACCTTTCCAAAATAAGCAAAATGTGGCTCACAAAGATTTGTAATTTGCTATGTTAACCACCTCTTGAGCCATACCTTAGCAGTCTCCTTAGCAAATTCAGGCCACTTGTTACGGATTCCACTGCTGACAGGAAAAGCAAAGACATGTGTAGGATTTGCCTGAGGTCACAGAGCAAGTGAATAGCAGAATGACAGTAAATAACATTGCTTCTCTTTTTACTTTCTCTTCTTTCTGTAATTTCTAATGGTATCTTCTTACCTTTCAAAAGGTAGGTAAATGTATTTAGAAATTCTTCATAGGACTGCTCATGGCTATTAATAAATTGATCAAGGATATTGTTGTTTAGGAGTTTTTCCTCCATGATCCACAACCTTGATAGTCAAGATCAGCTTTATTAGGCTCCTTCTGCAATAAAAAAGAAAGAACCATATATTTTTGAAGGCAGAAAAAAAATTAACTGAAGAATCCCTAGTTCACACAATGAATATCTGATTTTTCTTCTTTCCTTGTGAAGGCCTGATCTCTTTCATCAGGATTTTATACAACAATTTCCCCTACATTTCAGGAAACATAGTTATTTTAAGTGTAAAGAGAGAGATTGGCAGCATGCTTGACTAGAATTTATGTTCTCAAGTAGCATGTGGACCACAGAAGTGCCGATCTCTCTCAGCAGTGTTCCTTCCCCCTGATTTTAAGTTGTTCAGTTTTACAACCTGTCAGTCCCCTGCTTTCTTTGTCAAAACAGTGACAACACTCACCAACATGCTGGATTTTATGACTGGGACACCTGTACATTCAGAGTTTGGACTGAGTCCATCATTTTGCAGGTGCACTGTTCACTCTACCGTCAAAGGCAGTAAACCCAGATTTCAGAGGGACACATTAAATCATGCTGACGTGTGTGTGCACTGAGACAGCCCAGGGGACAGAGGGTATGATGGAATGAGGCAGTTGCACAGAAAAGCGTAGATCCCATCTTGCCAATGGAATAAATGTTGGGAGCCGAAGGAACACTGTGGATGCTTTTCTTCACTTGAAAGCTCCACTCCGCAGTCAGTCAGCAACAGCTTTGCAGTTGATCTTAATTACTTCAACAGACTATAAGGGAAGTAATGGCCCTGAAAGAGCTGTCAGCGAAGTTAACATTGCCCAACACTTGTAAAAGCTGTGTAAATGCTGTTGTTAACATTGTTTAATACTTAATAACATTACTGATTTTTCATTTATATAGAGCCTGGAAGGCTCCTGGAAGTAGAAAACTCAGGCCAGGGCATGAGTACACATAACTGGCAAACCCTTAAAACACAGGTGTCTCACACAGTGGCAGATTAACTAAAAATATGTAAACAACTAGTTGCACACATTAACCRTGATAACAGCGCAAGAATGTTTTATACACTTAGTGGTTGCTTTCATGTGTCCCCATGTTTCTTGCCTTGATTTATCACAGCATTAGAAAGTGTCTTTTGGGAATGTAAGCTTAATTCCTCGGCAAAACTGCAGATCAGCTACACTAAGAAAGGGCTGTCAAGCTTATTTAAGAAGTTAAGTAAAATCGATCAAGAAATGTTCAGGGYCTAGCAGGAAAAGAAAGCATGATTTCCAATGTCAAACTAATTCTGTTGGACTGACACATCATGAAGAAGGCTCATGTTCTGAAGATACAAAAACACATGTACACACACATGACCTAATGCTTAAAAAGTTTTTTAATATTTTATCAAAAATAAGCCAGTATCAATCTCTCTGTGGAGTGACCAAGCAAAATATCATTTAGTAGACAYTCAGAGTGGTTTGTGCAAATTATGGTTGTTTCAAAGGGAAGCAATGCCCTCCTATTCCTCATTACTGTGCAGTTATCAGAAGCACTGTCTGAGGTACATTTCATTATATGAATGACTGTAGTGATTGGTAAGCCTACCATCAAAGGAAAAAAACATATATATCTCTCCATATATTTAACCAAGACTAATGGTAATGGCAACTTTTTGTTTTTCTGTGGCACCTGGCATGTAGGCTCTCCAAGTCTTTCATAAACACTACTGAAACAACACAGTAGTCCTGTGAGGAAGAGCAAACAAATATTATTCTGTTTTCTCATCTATAATTGAGTCAAAGAGAGTTTAAATGACTTAATAACAAATCAGAGGAGGGCTGCCAATACAGCTTAGGTTCCCTTACTCTAAAATGTTCTAGTAGGCTAGAAAATTCATAGGCAATTTGGGAGAATATTTGCCTCATTATCCAAACACAACACCAGCTTTCTCAGTGAATGCTGTATTTCACAGCCACCTGAGCATCAATTTGAGAATTAGTGCCCAGATTAAAGTTTTAGCAAATTTTTTCAGCTGAATTTTCACTCAGCTGCCCAGCTTCTACTTTCTGCACAATCTGGGAAACTTTACTTCAGGTTTTAACATCCCCTTCTGGTTAAGCTCAGAGGGGTGTGCAMTTTGGAAAAACACCATGTTTTGACTTGCTACAGTTAGCTAGGAACTGCAGTGCTGAATTCAACTTGACAAAGTGTAGAAAAACTACATTTGTAAAATCTTGAATATCAGCCTCATAAAAAAGCAGTACTGGATGCCCTCAGAATATAATCCAATATTTATTATCTGAAATCTCATGACCTACTTTAGAGAGGAAGTTATCCCAAAGGTTTTACAGTAATATATTTCACTGAGCCTACATATTTCCCCCTAGCATGCACTTCAAAATATACGCATTGGGGGAAACTTCCAGTGCTACTTTTTTAAAAAATAGCTGAGAAAATTCCCTGGGTTTCCAAGCATAGATAAAGATCGCTTTCTCCAAACTGGCAACTTTTTTGCCAAGGAAGGGACCAAATTTTCATCCAAGTCAAAGCACTCCGCCCTGAGCAACTGCCCTACAGTCAATATAGTTATTACAGGCTGACAATAATATAAGGCAGACACTAATATGTCAAGACATCTTGATAAAGGAAATAAAATAACATACAATCTGTATGCCACATTCCCTTAATTTTTGTTCTGAAGAGCACAAAGAACACATTGAAACTTGGGTTCGCTTAACTACTTGTTCTTTGACACATCCTAAATTGAAAAAGAAGGGAGAAAAACAAACCCAAATTGTGTTACTGGCATCCGTCTGTTCATTTTGTCTCTGTTGCAACTGAAGGACTGACAGTCCAGCACAGATCTAACCTTCTCTTGCACTGCCATAATGTTCTATTTTACCTCTGCAGAAGTCTGGAGAGCACAGATAGGAAGAACCAACAGATCCTAATGACAGGCTAGTTTCCATCGGACAAACACCCATTTAACTCACACAAGGGTACTGCTAGAACTACCTGTCCCAACTGTTCTCTGAGGAACTCTCTGAGGAACTGAGGAACTCTGAGGAACTGCAGGGTGCCGTTTTGTCACTCTAGATCAAAGCAAGCATAGTTATTGGTATTTGAAGAACATCCACTATTCCTAAACTGAACATATGTCTAGGCTGTATGGTACTAGAGATGTGTTCAGCAACTTATCTCAGCATTTCAAGGTTTGTTGCAGTTTTGATTTTCCTTCCAACTTGATTTTCTGCTGTTCCCCACCTACTTTATCCCTGAGCCTATGAACACCATACTGTGTCAGCTGCTGAGAAGCTTTGTGCCATGATCTCCTGAAAGCAGGCTCACCGGGAGCCTTTGCTAGAGAGCACCACAAAAAAAAAAAAAAAAAAAAAAAAAAAGGCTGCATCAATCAGGTTCACAGCATCAAGGCAATGACTTCTTTGAACTTTTACAGAAAGGCAAAAATCTAGGTTCTTTTCATTTAAAATAGTGGATTAAAATCATCCCTAACCTATGAACTGGACACAACCAAACCTGTAAGAACGAAATGACTGTCTTGTTCTCCTAGGGAGTAACTACCCCTGAAATCAAGAACTTAGCTTCCTTCTCCCAAGAGGTATCAAAGTAACTCAGAGGTTTCAAGGAGAGCCAGTAGGGATATCTGATCCTTCCCCTGTGTTAGCTCTGAAGAGTTTTACAGCCAAATATCACTAAACGATGCATTCAAGTAGCAACTATACTGTCTTTTTGCATTTAAATCCTGCTCATCCATCCAAATTACTGTAATGAGGTTTCTTGAGGCGATCATTCATTAAGCTTTGCTGATCATCAGCAGATTGTGCAAAATCAATTTTATTTCCCAAAATGCAGTCATCTTCCCAGCAGTTTAAGCCACACCAGAAATCTTTGCAGTGAATCACAGAGGCAGGTCAACTGAGTATTAGCATGATTTCAATTACACAGTTATTAATTCTATTACACAATGAAAAATGTGGCGGAACATCAGCTTCCTGTTTTACACTGCATTTTTGAGTGCTTTATTATATTTCACTTAAATAACATATGGGTAATGAAAGCAAAATCAAGGTTTTAGATTTTTAAGCTGAAAGAACAGTAAACTGCCCATCTCTACAAACTCACCAAAATCTTACATGGTAGTAGCATTCATAAAAATATATACTAAGAATTCTGGCATAGGTTAAATTCAGCTTTCCATACTATGAGCTTTTCTATTAAAAGTCATTCTCAATAAAACTAAGGTTTTTCAGGAACATGTATTCATTTATTTCAGATCACTGTTTGCACATGTTAAAAATGTTAAAGATTAATATATCCAATGTTCCCAGGATTTKGTAACCTATGTGTGTGTAAGTTAGATTCAGCTCAGCTCCATTCCAGTGACATTTTACGCCGTGCCAGCACTGGACAACACCTCATCCTTTCCCCTGCACAGCTGCTATAGTGACTACACCTGTCACAGCTACTTTTTTCAAAAGAGTCTTTAACATCTCAGATCTAACTAACATCACATAAAAGCAACCCTATCTTACAACCCACAATACCAAACCAGCAACAAACACTTCTTTAACACCTCTCATCCTTAGAGCTTTGAAGCTTTGGTCTGAACAAGAGATATCTTCATTACAGGGGCTCTTTTGGCCTGGCTGGTTCAGCCAGAAGGGAAGGGAAGTTGTTATCACCAGTAAGGCAGAGGGCAGGGGAAGGCAGTGAGGAAATACCTCAGCAGGGTGACCTCTTAGGCAATGCRGCTTGGGCACAGGCAAGTCTTAAGAATGCAATAATATCTCAAGGGACCAGGTACAGATTCATCCCCCTTCAGGGTTGGTGAGAAAGGAGGCTATGACTGTGGACATTACAGTCGCCTGCCCAACCCTGCCCACCAGGCAGCAGTACCAAAAGTATCATCCCATCTATCCTTTGACAGGGATATATATACATATATATATACACACACCCATGTATTTCTCAATAACTTGCTCAAGGAGACTAATTTAATAGACATATGCAACATTACCAGGGAGTGTCTTAGGTCCTAGATTGTTATCAGTTCAGTCTGAAGAGCAGGGATTAGTGTTTCTGGAGAAAAGGCTCTGGAGGAAATCTGATTTCTATCTTCAGTTATTTTACCAGCATTTAACATACCATTGAGTCAAGAAGATGCTAGATTAGTATTTTCGACAATATTACAGCAATTAAAAAAAAAAGCAGTAGTATCATATTTCTGTGCAAACACAGTAAATTTGCATGAGAAGATTATGGAGTCAAAATTATTTTAAACCCAAGTACCTTCTGCTCCTGAAATGGGCAGCACAACCATCTTTCCTTCTCCATTCCCTGGTGATTAATTCCCCACCCTTGTGGTCAGATAAAATAATAACCCACCTAAAAACTGAAACTAAACTGGGCAAATACATATGTCCTTTTTTAAATACATGTGTTTTCTAATGTGCTGCACAGCCACAAGATCACTAGTGCCTACACAAGGGCTCAGTGGGAACATGCAGTAGAAGCACAGTAGAGATGCAGGATTGCCTTTTTTTTTGGCAGCAGGTCCTATCTGTTTATGCAACTCTGAAAGCAGCTCTTCATCAGAAACAGGGCTCACAAACAGCCCCCAAGCTGCCTTCTTCCACGTTAGCAGAAGCAGCTGCTATCAGGGCACGCATACCTGTGCAAGCGCTGCAGCTGCTATCAGCAGCTCTTCAGCCACTGTGGGAAAAGGAGGCCATGCACAGCTGGGGCTCAAACAAAGGAGAAGCCTGTCTTTGGTATATGTTTTTGCTGAGTATGGACTATGCTCACATATCTTAACAAACACCCCAGGGTGGCACCTGGAAATGGACCAAGTAAAAGGAGCTAGCTGGGGAGCATCTTGAAGGAGCAGGAAGTGTCCTGTGTGGGGCAGCACAGACAGGCAGGCAACTTCTAGCAGGCAGGTAACTCTCCTGGCAGTGTTGCCGCTTGTCACCCTGACATGTGCAAAGCTACAGGCTGCAAAAGCAAAGCCGCCCTGCTCTAYGGTCCTGCCCTACTTCTCTCCTTTCCCCCACCTCACTCACCACCTGCAGCTCAACAGCAGCTCCCAGAGCTAACCTTGCAGTAGAAAGCTCCTGTCATGAGCAGGTGCAGGTCAACTGAACTATGGGAAAAAAATGTAAACAGAAGATGTTTCACTTACAAAGGACAAAAACTTTCAAGTGATGTTACTTGCAGCATCTCTCAATTCAATGAGATCTGCGATGGCTAAAGGTCTAATTCCAGTCCTGTTTAGATCAACTGGATGTTTGCTGCTGCCATCAGCGGGTCCCGAGGGCGCACGCTTAGTGCATCAGCAATCTGCTTGAACAGGAGCTGCATCTGCTCACATAAGTGCATTACTGCGCCTCAAAGCTGACCTTTGCCGTGGTCAAAACCATGTGCCTTTCATGCGCAACTAGCATGGGCTTTTAAGGGATATATCCACAGGCTTTAATTGATTTTGTTTGATTATGGTACTACTATCTCAGTCCTGTGCATGATCAGACAGTTGTTTTTCATGAATTTCCATTTGCTTCAAGGGTACTGCCCACTTTAAAGACCACACAGTGCCCTATGCCAAGGGTAACATTTCCCTTGCACCAAACTCAGTTCTGGAACACAGTAGCCACTGTCCCCTGGAGTGTGATCTTCCTTCATTGTACAAAGTACAGCTGGATTTAATCAACTGTTTTAGATGAGGCTTCCAAAAAAAACAAGGTCACTCACATGTTAAAAATTGTATACTGATGTTTTAAGACAAGATAGAAAATTGAAGACTCTAAGACTCTCTGTGCCATTTTTCACAGGTTGCAGCCTGTAGGTCTTGGCTAAATTTCCAGCAGAACATTTACATTCTGGCTCGCTAAACTTAGGCAAACAAACAAGGTGGCCTTCCCTCTCTCTGCCTAACTGGAACGTGTTACTGCAATCTACTGTGAGCCAGCTAAGTTACATCTCAGAGATGACTCTGCTTTACTGGCAGCAAATATGCTGAAAAGCCTGGAAATATCTGAATGCAATTTGGAATGATTTGCAATGAAGAAAATGTAAACCACATATCATTTTTAGTAATTAACTGCAGAAGAAAATGAAGCGAGACAAAGCATTTCCATGACAGTGAGCAATCTCTTGGAAACAGACCACCTATGTCAATGTTTTTAAAATACAATTTGTAAAGAAAAAGGTCTATCTGTTTATACATTTTTGCATGGGCYCACTGCCAAATAAATTCAGGATGCAAATCCTAGGTGTTATTGCTATAAACTGGGCAGTTCTGAACATGATTTTTCTGCCTTTCCAAAGCTACTTGCTGCAGCTCCTCCAAAGCGTTTTATCGCTGTTGGTTATTGGAAACCAGCTTGGACAGACCATTTCCCCATCCAAAATTGACATGCTATTGCCAACAAACTTTAGTTTTTCTGTCCTCTCATCTGAAGTAATTGGAAAAAAGAATTTCTAAATATAAGACATGTTAACTGGCAGAAGAAGAATAAAACAAATATTAAATATTAAATGAGACACAAAGGGGGAGACTTTTTTGCTTTAAACATTTCTACATCTTCTGCCAGCAGATCYTTTGATCAGACACTCTAACAAGGATTAGACTATGTCAAGCACTTGGACAAGAAGCTGCCAAATATCATCTAGGCACTACTAGAAACAGAAACAAACCTGATCTGAACACCCTTACATGTGATGGAAGTTCTTTGGCTCTGAACACTGCAACTAGAGTCTACTCTTATCCTGTATCAGTAATAATATCAGGCCCATATGAATGTTATAGGACACAGTGCCTTGGAGCTATTGTATTTCAGATGAGATACATCACCACATCCTCTCTACATTACAGTTTTTAAAGGTCTCAAGACAATTTCCACAAACATTCAGTATGTTTGCTTTCCTTTACTAATCAAATTTCATTTCTATATCTCCTTATTTATATTCTCAGTGAAGCTTCAAATGGAAGATGAGATCTTTCGAAAATACTACACAGCAGATGCTGTAATTCAGGGATAGGTGAAGTAAGGCCAGGACACCAAACCAGGCAGCTATGAAAAGCAAGTTGTTTTCCAGCTTCTTCCATTTATTTACTGTGTTACGTAATACAAGTGAATTATCCTCTGTGCCCTGCACTGCTAGCTGTCAAAAGGATATRTTCCCAGAGGACTTAGGAGTCTAATTATTTTTCTTGGAAATAAACTCTGTGAAACTGATGAAAAATGCCACAGAAAGGTGCAAAGTATTACTATTCTTTTCAAGTCTGATCAGCAGGCTATTGAAGTAAGGAAAAAAAACATTTCTAATGACTTCAGTGGACTTTAGATTAGACTTTCATTCAGTCCTTACTCATTGGGTTGCATGCATTTGTCATTTCCTTTGTTCTATTTCAATGTCCCAATCTACCTATCAGCGAGAATTTTTAGAAAAGCAGTACAGTAATCCATACAACGTGGGTTTATTTTTCTTTAGCAGWTATTGGAACTATGCTTTATTTGAACTCAAAAATTACTTGAGGCTTTATTTTTATATTATAGTGACACTGAAAAAATCAAAACTATAAAGATTGGGGGCTTGCCAAGTTTTGCAATGATTAGCAATAAAATAAAAAAGAGCGCAAGCTGCAAGCCATTTACAATCTAAGTAACAGACATCTACTTTCACTCTTGTCTGGGTCTACCTCAAAGAGTTAAATCTTCTAAAGCCAGTGGTGGGTTCCTTGTTATGCCATCTGAAGACAAGAGAGGAAAGAAAAACGAAAACGGTTGCAGCCAGTTAGCCACAGCAGACTGAGTTCCCAGGAGCACATCTGCAAATTAAGCAGATAGATTCCCCTGCATCAGGCAGGCCTCTCTAAGCCACAACCCCCCTGTGCAGTCGGAGAAGATTCCTCAAAGTGCTCACATTTGAATCCCAATTACATAGAAAGATTTCGGAGGACGCAAAAACCCTCTTTCAACCAGGTACGTCTAACTTACTGTTTTGCTCAAAGCAAACTTGATTGATAGTCAGCAAATGTTTTGAGAAATACTGTACAAAAACTTACTTTCTTAACTCTTTTCATGGAGGACTTCAAAGTTCTTCAGGTGTCTGGATAGGATTTTCTTTGTGAAGAATTTGGGAGATGCTTTTCAGGGGTATGCWCTTTTCCTTTTGTAGAAGGATACCCTGCAGATCAGAGAAAAAGAAAAAATATATAATATTGCAAAATAAATTTAATTCCACAGTGTGTTCATGCCACGTTACAAGTAACTGCTGACTGCGGACAGAATTTGATGGACAGCAATGAGTATTTACAAGACTCCATGTTATCCTATAATCCATTTACTTAGAGTATCTAATCAGAGTTGTTTCAATAGCATATTTTTTAACTGAAAGGTACTTTTGGTTTGCTACAGTTCATAAGATCAAATCATACACTATACAGTAGCATTCTAGCAGTTGTGAAATTGTCATGAATATAGTTTTTTTTAATATTCACAAAATAAACGATAATATGAAAAGTCAGTTTAAACAACAATATTGATTACACCCTGTTTTCCCATTTAAAATGCTTTTGTGGCCTAATCAAGGAAACGGCACAAAACACTGAAGACCAAACAATTACTCCATAGGATCAAAGAGAACAGTAAGCTAGAAACACACTTTGGGAGTCACTCAGTGCCTAAACATAGGAACCTAAGGACATTTTACCATTCCTAAATAGTCTAGGACCTAGGACACAGGTCCTATGGGAGATTTGCAGCCTTCCATAGCAGCAGCTAGAAGACAAGGCAGTACATGAAATGACACCTGATGTTCAGGCTCCTAAATCTACTCTTTGTTGTCTGAAGAATCTACTCTTTGTTGAATGTCTAAAACCCATTCATCCCATAATTTCTAGTGAAGATTTATAAAAAGACAAAGACATATGAGCTGACATACTAGTAAGCCAGTTTCTAAACTAATCCCTTCCCCATCATGATTTTAAATACGCCCATCTGYTTCCATACTAATCACTACAAGGCATTTCAAATCATATTAGCTAGTGCACGTAGAAGCTACTTCTCTCTTCATTTGATCCTCCCGTAAATAGCTCTTCCATCAAAACTATCTAAATATGATTCATTGTAATTGTCTTTTTGCTGTATAGACAATTGCTAACTAAAAAAGCACTCACAGAATCCTTAGCTTAGTTTTAAGAAAACAGGGTAGAATGTTAAGTTTCCTTCTCTCATTTAGCCCTAGGTCAGATCTCTACTTCTCAAATGCAGGGGTTAGAAAGTGTATTCTTGTTAAATTTACACTGTGATCCTCACTTATGCATATGATCCTTGCAGCTCCATCTTTCATAAWCAGCTGATACGTAGCACGACTGAGGTCACCGTAACTGGTAGCTGTTTTTATTACTCCACCTATGTCTATTTATCCATCTTTATTTCTTGCCTTTGGCCCTCTCCGTGCTGCTGCACCACAACCAAATCATTTCTTTGCTTCCTGCACAGGCTTTTCCAGGTTTCCTTTCCTGGGTTTCCAGGTTTCCCCTGTAACCTTCCTGGATTATCCCCTCTCSTTCGAGCACGCGGCGCCATGTCCATCCCTCTGGGTACAATGTGGACGCAGAGATGTGATGTGCCGGAGCCCCCAAAGGAGCCGCCAGCAGCAGCGCGGGCTCTGCTGCGAGCACTGCCAGTGCACAGGCTCCCTGAAAAACACTCCAGCTCTTTTATGTCCGACTGGCCGCGGAGTGAGAGTCCCATCCGATACGCCCGTTCCCGAGCTGGGGGAGAGCGCACGGCAGCCCGCGCCACCCGCCCCGTTCGCGCAGCAGCCCTTGCTGCCCGTGGCCTGCTCSCTTGCAACCCGCCGCCCGCGGCCCGGGCACCGTGCAGGGCCAGGCGCTCGGGGCAGCGCAGTGCGGGCCTCGTGGGGCCCTGGGGGGCCGCCCCGCCGCCCCTGCCCGGGCTCCGGACCCGGGCCCCGCTCACCTCCGCGCCGGGCCCGGCCCGCCCGCCAGGACTACGGCCCCCACAAGGCCCCGCGGCCGCCGTTGCCATGGAGCCGCCGGGGCCTAGAGCCGGCCGCCGGCCTGGCCTGCTGCCTCGGCTCGGCGGAGGCCTCGGGAGAGCCGCTTTCTCTTCTGCTTTTTGTTTCTTTTGTTTTGTTTTCTGTTCTTCTTTCCACTTTTGTTTTCTTCTAAAACAAGGCAAATAATTGCTGTGAAGCACCTCCTCAGAGCTGTCATGGAGCAGCAAGTTGGCAGCAGCCGCTGGGARCACCATACAGCGCGTGTGGGTCTTGCCCTCTTGCTTGGAAAGACCAAAAAAAAAAAGAAGGAAAAAGACATTCACGAAAGCATRGTTTCTGGGAACATTTCCTCTTTCCTGGGCATTTATATTCCCGCTGTGCTGCAGGTGGCCTCTGGCACAGCAGCTGTAAGCACAAAGAGTTGTCACTTTTAAGCCCAACAATCCTGAATTTTTACAGTATTCCCCAAAGCTGAAGCTCAATTCTCTCATAAGTGGTAGGAGACATTCTTTTTTCTAGGCTTCTGGCTGCCTTGCAAAGCTTAGTAAGTATCAATATTCCCATTTAACAGGAAAACTGAGTTGCCAACTTGATACAAGCTCCTCAAGAAAACACAGCCAGTCTGCTGTCAGTTTAAATTCTCACATTTTTAAAGCATGTTTCATGTGTTTCTTTTGCAGACACTGATCATAATATGACCCAGCCACCAGGTGTAATGTCCTTGCAGATGGTGTCATCTGTCAGTAACTCATCCTTGCTTCAGCCAGGCTTTTCCCTGCTGAATTTTGATGGGCATGTTTACTTTTTCGGGCAGAAAGGATGGCCAAAGAGATCCTGTCCCACTGGTGTCTTCCTCCTCGATATAAAACAGAATGAACTCAAAATGAAACCAGCAGTCTTCTCCAAGGACTCCTGTTATCTTCCCCCTCTCCGTTACCCTGCTATTTGTACTTATAGAGACAACACAGAGTCCGATTATCACCAGTATATCATTCATGGTGGGAAAACACCTAACAATGATCTTTCTGATAAGATTTACATAATGAATCTTGTAAGCAAAAGTAGCAGGAAATCTGTGTTTAAATGCATTGAGAAAGACCTGGCTGGTGATGTTCCTGAAGCAAGATATGGGCATACAATAAATGTAGTTCAAAGCCGAGGTAAGAGCATGAGTGTTATTTTTGGAGGTAGATCATACGTTCCTCTTGAACAAAGAACCACTGAAAAATGGAATAGTGTGGTTGACTGTTTGCCATCTGTGTTTCTGGTTGACTTTGAGTTTGGATGCTGTACATCATACATACTTCCAGAGCTTCAAGATGGACTTTCTTTCCATGTTTCAGTTGCCAGAAATGATACAATCTATATTTTGGGCGGTCATTCGCTTCAAAATAATATCAGGGCCCCCAGCTTATACAAGCTAAAAGTTGATCTCCCATTGGGCAGCCCAGCTGTGACTTGCACCATCTTGCCAGGGGGGATATCTGTGTCGAGTGCTGTTGTGACTCAGACTAGTGACACCGAGTTTGTCCTTGTCGGGGGCTATCAGTCTGAAAACCAGAAAAGGTTGGTTTGTAACACCCTAATTTTAGAAGATAACAAGATAGAGATTGTTGAAAGGGAGAGTCCACTCTGGACACCAGATATTAAACACTGCCGAATGTGGTTTGGCTGTGATATGGGCAAAGGGTCTATATTGCTGGGCATTCCAGGGGACAACAAACAGATGATCTCAGATGCAAACTACTTCTACATTTTGAGATGCAGAGAAGCAGAAGAGGATGAGGAGGAAGAACTGACAGCCCAAACTTGCAGTCAGACATCCACTGAAGACCCAGGAGACTCCACTCCCTTTGAAGATTCAGAAGAGTTTTGTTTTAGTGCAGAAGCCAATAGCTTCGATGTTGATGACACTTACAATGAAGATGATGAGGAAGACGAATCAGAAACTGGCTACTGGATCACCTGCTCTGCCCATTGCAATGTTGACGTTAACACCTGGGTCCCTTTCTATTCAACAGAGCTCAACAAGCCYGCAATGATCCTGTGTTCCAGTGGGGATGGCCACTGGGTCCACGCGCAATGTATGGACCTGTCCGAGACCATGCTGCTGCGTCTGTCAGAAGCAAACATCAAGTACTTCTGCAATGAGCACATTGACCTTAACAAAGGGCTCCAAACTCCCAAGAAGGTAGGGCAACTGAAAAAGCAACCCATGAAACCACTGCGCAAGAAGAAAGCCATAAAGTTAACATCAGTGAAAAAATCCTTTCTCCGGAGGTTATTTGAATAGATTTAAAACACTGATTTATATAGAGAGGAAGAGAAAGCACAATCAAAGACAGCGAGTACTGCTTCCAGCAGAATGGATGGTAGGGCTCCTAGAGAACTTTTTAATTGATTTTAGTTTTCTCGATATTTCAKGTGAATTTCAAAGCTCAGGAATTTCTTTTGTTTCTTATGCACATTTTAGTAATAACCGGATCTAAAAATGAAGATAGGAACCCTCATATAGGGCATTTTGAACTAAAGAGATGGTTTAAGTTCCTAATATCAGAAATAATGAAATATTTAGATACTGAGGACCAGTTTTCTTAAGGAGCTTCCATTATGGAAAGCTCGCATATGCATATGCATCGTTTAATTCTGGAAAATAATTTTTTGATTTTAAGATGTACTGAATGATTATATGTCAATATTAGTTAAAAGTGTAGAATATATTATCTCATTACAAAAATCAACATGCTATTTCAAACCACTATGCCACAAAAATATCTTGTGTTTGCTTAAATAATAAGATAATAAAGCTTTCAATAAAAATGGCTTTGCATTTTTTTCACCTGTTCATRGGGTAAATGAAATGCTATAAGTGCAAAAGCGTGTGAAAGGACAGCATGTGCCCTTGGGAGGTCCATCCCAACTCTGATAAGGGATCTGGCTTCACAGCTTCTCTGTCCTGTGAATTCCCAAAGACTTCACAGCTTCTTCATGTTGTGAATTCCCAGTGACTTCAGAGGTTCCTTCTGATGAGCAGGACTTTTGTCATTTACTTCAGTCCTCTGCTACACGTTTCTTCTCCAGCTCCGCTAGGGTGACTGTGGAGCGTGAACGTCTGGAAGTGTGTGCTGTAGCTCCCCGGGACTCACTGAGCCGGTGGGGCGTTGTGAGTGGTGGAAACAAATGCAGCCGGCTGCTAAAAGCACAAGAGAACATTGGAAACAGACTGAAAAGGACGTTGGCAAGGTTGAATAGCCCAAGAGTTTACTAACTTTCTTGTGGATATTTTATTGGCTCATCATCCCTTACTTCATTTTTTATTTTTATTACTGTTCCAAACATCTTTTCAAAAAATCAATACCATCAGCGCCACATTTGTGAGACTACAGTAAYAGCTCAGTATTCACAGTCTAGCTCTCATGCTAGACCCCTGAATTAAAAAACAACAGGAGCAGCCATCAGCAAGCTGATCTGTATGTGCAGGCRCTGAGCATCTACACCTTTAGCAAGTGGCATGTGCAGCTAAATTTTCCTGTAATCACAAATATATATGTGCACTACTATGTCCCCTTAAAATATTTACAATTCAGGGAAACAGTAGAGGAAAACAAGTATCTACAGTAGAAAATGTCAGTTCCAAACYTTTTCACATGCTGAGAAAGGTTATAGTTTGGGCAGTGCTTGTAAGTGGGAAGAAAGTCATCTTGACTTCTCTCTCAACAGTTTGACAGTGCTATGATTTCAACGCCAGCTTCAAGTTTCCTCTGTCATGTTATTTTATTTGAGTCTAGTGCTGTATGTTTTTCCAGGGAATGAAGATCACACCCATGTAAAGTCCCTTCACCCTGGTGAAACTAGATAGATTAGTCATGTGTCTTACTCAGCTAAAGCATTATTAGCGCAGACAGGCGGAAAGATGGAAGCATTTTCCGATGGAAAAGCTCAACACTAAGGTAGCAGAAGTGACAGGCGATAATGGCTGGCGGCTCAGACTTTGGTGTTGTAGTTGCAGTATTGTTAAAAATTCAGCATTTGCCAAAAATTCAGCATTTGCCAAGCACCAAAACATTTTGCAGCCACCATGGATTCTTGGCCAGCTTGTTGTCCTTTATGTTGAGGTTCCTTAAAAGAGTAGTTCACTTTGACTTTCCTATGCTCCTGATCAAGTCCATGATGTTAGTGTATTGTGCATTGGACTGTACCTTTTTTAAACATATGTTTTACTTCAAAAGGAGGGAGAGATTGCTTAGTCAAGCCATGTCCCAGCCTTAGAAGCTTAACAAGCATTAAATCACATTTMAGACGCTATAGTCATTGCAGGAACAGGGAGGTGGCCATAAACAGAACAAAATATAATGTTCCAAAGGATTGAAACACAAAGAGGTAGATGATCATCAGTCTGTAATGAAGTATGTGACATTGTCATAGCATTTGAAAGATTGCAAAATATAATTAAATCACAATAATTCTGGTGATTTGAGTGCAAAAGAAAATCTTTTTTATCTGGTCTAGGTGTTTTGAAACTACAGTGAGCAGCATCTCGGTTCCCAGTCGCATTTTAGGGACTTTATGTTGTCATTAGCAGCTTTTGAGAGAATTTATTGCTAGTGAGAGGTACTTGGACCCTGGAGTACCAGAGTAATCTGCAGGAAGGGCACGGCACAAGCTTTAGTGGTGGCACTAAACCATGTGGCATGGCTCGGAGTCACTCGCTGCACCAATGGAGCATTGAAAGGAGTGGAAATAATGCAGCTGGGAGCTCAAAGCAAAAGGGAAAGATTGAATCCAAGTTGAAAAGAAATCTTCAGAGATAATTAGCACTAGACTCAGTACATTGAATACAGAAGGACTGGCCTTCATTTTTTAAATGATTGGTGACTATATGTCCCTCCCTATTCTATTTACCTATGCTATTCCAAAAGAGATTAACTTCTAAGAAGGGCTTGGGCAGTATCCTCTGAAAATCCAGCTCCAGTTTGGTGTCAGCCTTTGACTTTTGAAAAATGTGACATGCAGAAGCCTCTAATTTTWTTCTTTAAAGAAAAAAAGCAGGCCAGTCTGCTTATAAGCCTTCAGTTTTCTCAGAACATCCACATGTATAGGAAGATGAGAAGACYGGCCGCTAGTCCATGTGTGGAGGATCTCTGCCAGTTAGTGGTTTTTGTATATCTACTGATCTGCTGACTGACAAGTCCCATCTTTAGAGGAAGAACTGGGCATTGAAAATACAACTATTTCACCCCCTGATCTCTCTCCTGAGGCTGCTGCCAAAAATGCTAATTCATACCCTTTGTAATTTGCCCTGTAAGAAACACAAATTCAGCTTGATGCAGAAGGTGAAAAAGGACCCATGCTGTTAAGAGTGCAGGTGGCTGACCACTTCAAAATCATGGTGTATTCAGTCACCTGACACAGTAATCTGAATAAGAGTGATGGTAAGCCTTATTATTTTTCATCTGATTCTAATTTTAGTAAGAGTACCTAGGAATTGAAATTAGTCAGCTATTAAGGTTTTTCTAGTAAAAGAACTAAAACATCTTAATTTACCTCTCTAGGGCTCGCTTTTTGTTTTATGTAGGTTCTCTGGTTTTCATCCAACATTTTTTATTCAAGGTCAGCTGAAAGAATTAGCAGGTAATATAAAGTCTAGAATTTAGATGTCTAATTACCTGATTGCATAAGGAAATCAGGTAGCTAATCATCTAAATGCTCAGTTCACTGATCGTTAATTCCATCCAAACTAGTTGGTTTACATAATTTTTTTGACCGTGAGATATCATTGCATTGCATGGAYGAAAGTTTTTCTTAAGTGGAAGAAATGGAAATTCTAAACTATTAACTAAAAGATGGATTGGAAAAATTTCAGCTAACTTTGAAGTCAGTGATGAGAAGCCAAAGAGCATGCACAGAAGGCAATGATGAAATTTAACTGGATATAACAGTGCCAGGCTGCTTTTAAACAAACAGGATGATACCTGTAATGGAGGTATCATATCACAGGATGATATTTCTGATATTTCTGATATTTCTGAACAAAATAAAAGGAATTTACAGAATAAAGAAACTTGGGTTTAAAGGTGTTTTAACTTTGTGTCGAACTGTTGCTTGGTCGGTAAGGTGCCAAAAGGACAGTTGGGATGCACAGAGTAACCTGCATTTGTGTTAAAACAGTAACTTCTGGAAGGGGCCTTGGGTCACGGCTGTAGTTTGTGGGTATTAGAACAATCTAAATTGGAAAAGCAGCCACAATGGGGTGGCAAGTAGGACTGTTAACATGAAATTATGTGCGTAGTTTAAAAAAAAAAAAAAAGATAAGAAACACAAATGCAGGAATTTAAAAACAGATCTTAACAAGACCTTTATTTTAATTATATTTTATGAATACAGAAACGGTTACATAATAAGGAAAAAAAAAGTGCTGTGAAACAACAAACAAAACTCAGTCAAGTCAGAAATTAGGGTGCTGTAAATATCTAGAATGTGCTTCTGAACTAGCTGACTAAAAGTCAAGGCTGTTTTGTTTACAAGTAGTAAAAATATTCATGTAAGGAGAAAAGAAGTGAGACCAGAATCACAGCTTCTGACATAGTCCACGTCCTTTTGTAACTCAGCAATTCACAATATGAAGGCCTTGAATAAAACCAAGCAAAACAAGATACATAATATAGTTGTATAAAAATAGTTCCATACAGTTTCAAAACAAGAAAATTATTCTCTATGAAGTAAGTGCTACAGGTTTTATATCATGTATTAAATTAAAAGGTAGATGTGAAGGGTTACAASAGTAAAATGAATTAAAGCATCTCCACTTTCCTAAAGCCTCTCCAAAATAAGAACGCTTAACAATAGACTGAATAAGCAAATGATGGGCTTGTCAGCAGTCAGAATTTGCAGGCCTTCCTTTGCATGCCTGTGTGCATACAGCATTGCTATTTTATTTCTTGTTTAGCAAAGCTTTACTTGCAGGTGCCTGATGTTTCAATGCTGTTTGTTGTAATGAGTTCAAAACTCAAAGAGAGTCTTTTGGTTTAAGGAAAATGTCAGGAGTGAGGAAAAAAGATTAAACTTTCTTTAAAGAGATTCAAGTTTAAAGGAAAGTAATAGCTTTTTATGTCAGCTATTCTATCCTTAGCTGGTAGTATGTGAAATGCTTCTTGATGGCTTAATAAAGTTTCAGACAAGAATACTTCCACATGCCGCCGTACTGCTACATCCTAGACCATATACTACTAAGTCTGATGAGCTACCCCAAAATATAAACGGAGCCTTGAGAAACCATACATCTGCGGATAAAAATTTATTCAGTCCTTTTAAAGGCAGTCTGAAAGATCACTTGGTTTTGCATAAGCAGCTCGTTGAAGTTAATTTGAAATTTGAAAATGTCAGTGAAGGCTGTGAAGTTACTTGCATGAAATGAGCAGTCTGGTCTGCCACTTCAGTGGCATGTGTGTAATGCAATAAACAGGGTGGAATTACTTGGGGCAGAAATTCACTCCTGTGCAAAGGCAGCATAAACTGTATATACCGCTTAATTGGAGTGAAGATCACTATGAGTTGAGTAAGAATGGTTAAATTGGGCCTTAGATTATTCAAGCAGAGTCCAAGGTAAAAGATAAGGTTATCCTAGATAGACATCTAGAGGGGGATAAATGTAAATCTTTGCATGATGGACTATGTGCCAAAAAAAGATGCAAATCATGTCTGCATTCATTGCTAAAGGATACACTTTAGTGAATACCTGGTATTTATACTCCATGGGAAACAGCTGTACTTGTTGTCTGCATTTACTGTTAAATAATGATACTTATATAAGCCTGGAATTTATGCTCTATGAGTAGTACTTGTTTCATTCAAAGAGTTGAAAGAAATAATCACTCAGTAAATGGAGACATACATAGTGAACCATACAAAAGATACTGCAGTATTTAGAACAATGTGTTTTTAAAAAAGAGCAATAATTATTTCCAACCCAAAATTGTGACATAATATTACAGTATATTTAAGGAAACTGTTTTAAAACATAAATCCTAAATTTCAAAAGACTTTAAAAAATAGTATTTTAATTAAGAAAATCAAAAGAATATTYATGCCTATTACTAACACATAACTATTTTTTCATTGTCCATAAGCAGTAAATATCAGCCTCTTAAAGACATAGTAAATAACATGAAACACAGGCTACTGCATAAAGCCTCAGACCACTATGTCTTTAGTGGTTTGTTGTTCACTTACACTTACAAATCAGTTCCTYTCACAACAATAACAACAAAAACCCGCACAAAACCGATTCTTTCAGGTCTATTTAATCTTGTTTCAACAGTATTTCTTCAGACAGAAAAATGCCTTAGCTATAGGTGCAAATCTAAAAGTCTATTGATTTTGGGACATAGCTCCCAGTCTGCCAGGTACTTCTGAGACTATTTTATAAATACTTGATTAAATGAAATTTATAACTTTCATATTTAAAAATACTCTAAAACAAAACTTGGCTGTAGAGTTTGACCTAATAAGAGCACCTAAGTGTGTGTTCAAATTCATATAATGCAAACACTTGATTTTAAGCTGCCACTTAGATGCTTTTCTGAGTTAAAGCCTAGATATGCCCCCTATATGCAGGTAATATGTGCAGGAATAATTCAGTGGCCAAACTTCACATTTTTTTTACAAGTCAGCTTTTAAATTCTTTTATCCATGGCTGCTAATAAAATTCTAAATTCACTATCTACAAGAATTACAAGTGCAAACTCATCTGATCTAAGTACCTTTCACCTGTATAGCGATTACGCTTTGAAAAGGCAAATACCTCCAATAACGGTGCATTTCATACAGCACAAGATGTTTGGAGGAATGCAATCAATATTTTTGAGGCAGCTCATTATTTTTAAACTAATATTTAATGCAAACTGTCTTTGAGGTTAATAAATATCATTCCCATTTTACAGATGCGGAAAGTGAGTGAGAGTAACCAACATCTCCTAGATGAGGAAAAACTTAGTATCAGACACAGTTAATTCACCAGGAATTCACTCAATTTTATTCTACTAGTAAAAACTATACAATATACTGAAGTTACCATAGAAATCTATAATGCTTGTCAAACAACAAGGTACACGACAGAGTCTGAATGTACTTTGCATAGTGAGGTAAGCACAAGAAATTGCATATCCTGATTTAGAAGCACAAAATGGCTTGCATTTTTTGAGTAAATGGACTACAATAAAAAAGCTACTACCTAGCTACCTTCCCTGTATCTTCATATAGCAAACTAACATAGTGAGACCACTAACTGCTCCTAAGCAGTATGCCGATGTGAATGTTAAATAATATTTTTTAGAGGTTGTGAGATCAAAGTTTGCATCTTGAGTTACTTTATATAAGTAACTGAACTTCATCTCCAAACAATTATACAAGTGTCTCACTGTTGAATCTTTGCTTATAAAAGCCAGAGGAGCATTAATAAAATAATCATGCCCTCTTAAAAAGTAAATAGTAAAATAGTAGATAAAATACAAACAGAAGGAACTCTCCATCATCCTGTTCATTCCATAATACCACGTTATGTAACACCTTCTTTACTTTAGCTTTCCCACTTAGAARCAACAGTTTAAAATCGCAATCAGTGGAAGGCCCTTCCTTCCCRTTTGTTTCCCCTTGCACCTCACCTAACCGTAAATGCAGTAAATGCACCACTGTGTTGCCTTTTCCAGAAACCATGAACAGAAGTGGATGTTTATTAAATTCCACTCAGCACTTTTAACAGGGAGTACAAAAACRATAGTTTTGGTTTCCCTGTACCTCCACAGGCCTGAAAAAGAAGCTGCCCCCTTGCAGGAAGACATCATCATGAACCCAATTCCAAATATTCTTTACATTTAAAATTCCACTGATTCATTGCTTTCCAAGGAGCCTTCCAGAGGTAAGGAGTCACCTAAACTATCCTCTGGATCAACTGTGAAGCCATGGCTTTTTAATGTTTTATGCGCATTCATGAATTTCTGGAGGTACTTAGAGGTGTATAGCCAGTGATGCTTCAAGACATCCTCCATTTCATAGCATTTGGACTGCCTGGCATTCATTTTTCGGAACCGCCTAAACAGTTTGTTTCCAGACTCATTTCCTTCACTTGCCCAGGCCCCAATGGATCCATCTCTTTCAATGATTTCAGGAACATGGGCAAGGGTTTTGTGGAAGTAATTTGTAATCTTGCCTTCATATCTGTACTTGAATTTTGTAGATAGGAGCTCAGCAAAACGCTGTGAATTGTAGCTATACTGACAGAGCAGATCTGGACACTCCTTGGCAGGACATGAAGATCGCCATACTGGCTTCATTTTCAGGTAAAGGTCCATCAGTTCTCTCAGGGCTTCATGCCTTTCCTCACACTTTATTAATTCACATACTGCCTCTACTGTCTCTTTGGACATGAGCTTTCTGGCAAAATTTCCGCTCATTCTCATCATAGGCTTTAGGTTCATCTTCTTCCTGAGGTGTTTGTCAAGAGTCAGTTGCCATCGCTTCCTCTCTTCTTTCGACACATCAGGTTTCTTATAAACTTCACCTATTTCCAGCTGGAAAATCCTGTAGAATTCGGTTGCATTGCCGATGTCGCAATGCAACGCATCTATGGAGGGAACTGTCTCAATAAAAGGTTTGGCTGAAACGCCCTTCACTCTGTCACGGAGTTCATCAACAGACTCATGATATGGGTTGGACCTCCATACTTCATACCGCTCCAAATTCTCAGCATGGCTCCGTGTTATGGAGTGGAAAACCAAGTTCTGGGATGCCTCCAGGCGTGTGGCGTCACAGAGAGTACAGATGTAAGTGGAACCAGAGGCTTCCAGCCCTTCCACTTCCCGGACAAGTTTCTCATCATATCCTGTACCCCTAAAAATGAATTTGAACGTTCTCAGGATGCCTCCCATTTCAAGCAGCAGCTCACTGGTTTTCATAGCCTCTCTTTCTGCTATGAGAGGACTCAGGATTGCTGTAAGAGTTTCATGATCCGATTCATCAGCCAGCATAAGGCACAAAGGCTTGCAACACAGCTCTGAATTGGGCTTTGCCTCCTCAAAGATCCTTATRTTTTCATTCCCATGGACTATAGCAATGTTCATGATTGTGAAAGAAAAGCGAACAGCCTTCTCTGGAAGAGCTGGCCCACTTCCATGCTTCTCGCTAACATCTCCCATTCCATCACAGGACTCTTTTAGCACCACAGTGAAAGGACCATGTAGATAGTCATCCAATTTTTTTGCTTTCATGCCTTCCAAGATGTCTTCCTCCATGTCCATCAAGGCAGAAACCAAGGCTGCATCATATCGAAATCTCTTTGCAATTGTGTCCACTGGGTAGTCATCAATTGAGAGTGGCAGCCCTGATAGTCCATCGATAATACCCACTTCTGTGTTAGTGGATACGTTTTTCAAGGGAGGTCTCCACTCAAATGGATGATAACCGGGTAGGAGGGCTTTCTCAGCAGTGCGAAGAGCATGCAGTGGCTGGAAGATCTGCCTCCCAGTKACAGCTTTAACAGTTCTATACATTTTATGATATTGGCTACAGCTAAGAAATGTGTTGACTCGGATTGCCAAGCAGACAGCAGGGTGAAGTCCAGATCCCCTCCCTTGCATTATAGCTTCCAGTTCATCTGCTTGTCTGTGTTCATTTTTTGCTCTTAAGGCCAGCAGGAACAAAGTCATGCACACAGCCTTTATATCGCCTCCCTCTTCTTTCTCAGCAAAAGCCTTGACTTGACATTTCAATTCTCTCAAACGATGCTTTTGAGCTCTCCTGGTCAGAGATAGAAGATGTTGCCTTGGTCGGCCACCTTTATTTATATGACTGTAAAGTTCTCGCTCCTTCATCAACTTATGGTTGGAGAGGTGCTGGCCATATTTACCCAGCATAATCTCTTCATCACATTCCTTTATAGGGCATCTTATTCCCAGGCTATCAAGGATGTTGAGGAAAGATTTCACTGGGCTTACCAGATCAGTGGGAAAGCAAGGATACCAGCAGGAAGGACAATAGCTGCCCATAACCTTGATACATTTAAGGATGCAAGTTCGGCAAAACAAGTGTCTACATGTTGTTTCCACTGGATCTGCCAAAATGTGCTCACAAATCTGGCAAGAAATGGATTTAGTGAAATCTGCTGGGTAGTCAACTGCAAGGAGCTTGGTGCTGAGATGTATCTTGCTACAACTGAGAATCTCTTTCATTAAGGTTTTGTTTTTCAGTTGTGCTTGGTTCATGAGGCCTTTGCTTACTCGAGTGCGTTCTGCAATGGTCTTCACCCGTTTGCCAAGCTGTACACTGGRTGTTTGGCTTTTTCTCTTGACACCCCGGCAGGTAGGATGGCACACGGCACAATTTGGGGAATGGGGCTGCCACTCCATCGTGGTGTTCCTGGGGAAATATACTTCACACAGGGCATTACTAAATTTTCTATGGATAATACTCCAGCAATTATGACAAAATTGAGTGGGATGTACTGTGTCAATATCCCCTCGCACATCAATCTTAAAAACCTTAGCAATAAGGTCTGGCCAGGAGGTTGCTTTTTTCTCTTTCTTTCTCAGAAGCCATAGGGTTTCTTGGTCCACTGGCCCATGTACCGGATGACTTCTTTTTTGGCAATCTGCTTTAAGTGATACTCCACAGATGCGACAAAGTTGCTTCAGATTATTCTGATGAACTTCATTGGCTTGTGTTTTTGTGTCATTGGCATCTTTCTCAAGTGCCTGCCTGTGGCCAGTTAAATCTGGCTTTGTCCAAATGGACTTTTCTTCTCTTGGAATTGTTTCATCTTTATGTACTATCACRTTTTTATCCAAAGAAGCTATCTCTTCTACTTCCTCCTTATTTATGCATTGGGTGTCATCAGAAGGTGTTTTCTCAAATGATCGTAGTTTAAACAGCTTGAATTTCCACTCAGAAAATTTGGTATATGGATGCTGAATTTCTTCAGGCAAGTCCATTTTTGATACTGCTGACATCTCCAGTCTGCTACAAACCAGGACACCTGAGAAAAAGAGAGAAGCTGTTAGTTTATGTTCCTAAATGAATAGTGATGCCTGAGCATAAAGCAAATATTTTTTAATAGAACAATTCTAATCGCTTTGACTGAAAAATTATTTGAAAGTAAGTTATCTTACCCAGAGCAAACACTGAATTGGCCCATATAAGGCCACCTGCTCAATATCGCGTGTAAATACTTGAACATGTTTAGACTTTGACCCTGAGGCAGGCACACATCTATTAGGACACCAATGCACATACAGTGAGTAGTCCTCAGTGCTAATATACTGGTCTGCCCTATTCTCCTCACATAAGTCTGCTATAGGCAAGAGAATTACAGACTGCAAGATTGGTGGCTTACAGTTCAGCTTGTGCAGAACTGAACAAGACTGGTGGCTGAAAGATAACATCTTGTTCATGTCATGCCGTATTATTTAAACCGTGAAGACCACTGCTTTCTCACTACTTTTTGGTCCTTTATTCTGAACTTAATGTTTTCAGCACACCATTTTATATAGGCTACTGTGTAAATACACACTACTTTACCCCAATGCGGATTTTATTCAGGCTTCGGTTTTGTGCTTATTGAATGTGAGCAGCTTCACTAAAGCTGGAGAAACATATCCTGTTGCTAAAAACTACTATGGTCACTTTGACTTTATAGGAGATATGGCAATTTGTACTAGCTGCAGATTTGCTCTATAGAAAATAGTTAACTTCTAAATTTTTTGTTTGTTTTTTTTTACTAATCTGGTTGGTACAAGGTACAAAAATGAGGAGACTATACATTAAGGCTCTAAAATTTGAACTAGACATTATTTGGATATGATTTTGGTTCCTTTACATGATTATATACCCAGATTAGCACGTCACTTAACCTGCTAGAAATCTCTGTTCTGTGTTTATTCAGAATGTGTCCTTCATACACCCAGTCCAAGGTCTAAAGTGTTGATGCTCAGCATTCTTCTGAGATTATTTCATTTAGAACCTTTCCATAGAGCAGTATTTCAGTACATCCTTCAGAGCCCATCAGGAGAGGATTGCATGCTTTGATTAAGTTCCAGGTCCAGAATGACACATCATCCCACTCAGCTCTTGCCTTAAGAGCTGTGTTTGACTTCAAAATTGTTCATTAGGCCTTGGCAACAAAATCAAGCTTTGTTTTCTTCCCAGCATCTCTTCATTTCATCCCACTGAGAACAAGCTGCCCATACTGCCGTCTCCATCTGCCTGTATGGCTCCGTCCAGCTGCCTATACTGCTAACCATCGCTGCCCGCAGCGTGCTCCCTGCCATCCTTCACAGATCAAGCGTGGCCACGCGCTCACTTGTGTCCTGCCCTCCTTAGACCTGTGATGAGCAGCTGTGCCCAGGTGTGTTCAGAGCCGTGCTGCTGTCTCCCTTTCATGGCTTCATCCCACAGCAGACCATAAAGCAATAACGTACTTGCCCCTAAATAGTCCTGCTTTCCTACAGACACGTACTCGATCACCTGCAGATTATTTGAGTAGCTGGTTGTCCTGTGCTGCCTGCAGATCTTTCCCTCCAGCATGACACCCTTTGCCATTTTGTCACCACTTCCAGCAGCACCTTCTGCATCTCCCAAAGCACAAGCAGTGCCTCTGCAGAGCTGCTGACTAAAGACTAATGCACTGCAAAGAAACAAGCCAGCGATGAGCACATTTCGAGCAGGGTCTTTAGTACTTTTTCTCTCATCCAGGCTTGTGACTAATGTCACCTTCGTGCCACACATCTCTAATTCCATGGCCTAACTCTTGCTATTAATCTCCACCTCTAATCAGACAGAGGTTACCCTTGCTAAAGAAAAAATCAAATGTCACATTTTTCCCCTCTCTCTTCATTGAACATCCTCCGAAATAAACGAATGACCAAGAATTTCTCTCTGGTCACCCGACCTTCACCTCGTGCAGGAGATGATTGCTGCCAACAGGCTGTTCATCAAATACTTTGAATTGCCTGGCTCCTGGGTGGTAGCGGTTCCAGCAGCTCTCTTGGGAGAGTTAGAAATATTCCCAGTGCWGGGAATATTTCCTGCTGCTCGACTGAAATTTGCCTTTGGTCTGTAACTCTATTGGGGGCTCACTGAGGGTTGCACTGAGTAGTAGTCCTCCTCGCTGTTCACCCTGCTCAGATCCTTGCAGCGTGACGCGCAGCCAGGAACCCCAGCCACAGCAATTTAATTGGCTCTGACAGCTGTGACTGTGTTCAATATCASCTCTTTTTTACCTTGAAAAGGAAAAGGAATCGCTTTTCTTTCCAGCTCACAATATTTCATTTATTTCAGAGCAAGAGCAAGATTATAATGCTTTTACTCATGTCAAAGAACTTACTCCATGTATGGTCTCTCTGAACTGAACAGAGCACCTCTGAGGTGTGGAAGCACATATAAAATAAAAATCAATTTTTTTATTAAAAACATTATGAAGTATTTTTAATAAAATAAAATCATCAACCTGCACATTAAARCTGAAAAATGAATCAACAATCGGCTGTCTTACAAGCATCTGGGATGCTGTCATTAGTGCTGCCAGCCTACCTTGAGCTGAGTCAGTCTGCAGAGCCGCTGAGATGTCTGCTTAGCTTGTTCCAGATGCCAAGCTTGCCCRCTCACTCTCATGCTCTCTCTTTTCTTCTCTTCCCGCTGCTTTTTAAAGTCACTGCCGTGCTGTTTATGTCATGTATTCCTGTCCTGTCTCCCAGTACCATCCTGGTGCTAACCACAGGATGCTTCAACCCAGCGCAATGTAGAGCTCTCAAATACAGGTGGCACCTGGCAATTTATGAGACTTAACCACAAAATTCATAAAAAAATAAAATCTTCTTGCGTGAGAGCCCCGGGTGTTGAGATGAATACTCAGCCACCGAGGAACACCTGCTCTGGGTTTGTAGACAAAGTTTTGCATTTGGCTTTTGGCTTTCTTCTTTCTAGTTTCAGAGGTGGTTTCTTTACTGTTTTCTGTCAGAGAGGGGAACGTGATGTCCAGTCTCGACACTGCCACTCACCAAAGTCACTCCTCGAAGGCCACTGTCCTCCCATCTTGTCCCTCAGGTCACCTGCAGCCAAGCCTCTGCGGTTTAGGTGAAGTAACAATGGGAAACAATGTCCTGTATCCTCCTTTTCAAGGATGTCACCTCTCTGGTGATGTATGTCTAGGGACTTGAAGAGCCTGGGCAGGGAGGACAAATGAAATATATGAAAATTAGCTATTGTATTTTGCATAGCTTTTCTCTTATTTACATAACGCAGCAGTCATGGGCCACAAGAGGCCACAGGCAGTGAGTAGTAGAGTCCCTGTTCTGGAGAGACACAGATGTGAGACTGTTATTTTCTACAGATCAGCTGTCTCAGGAACAGCCTCAAAGTGAAAAAGAAACCAAATTCTGTCACAAAACAACACTTCAAAAGATTTGGTCTCCACACATAACATTGTGCAGCAAATTCTTGCTATTGATTAAGTTTTCCCMACAGTGAAAATAAATTTAGGCTCCAAAAAGAGAAATGGGCGATAGCAACGCTAACAACACAAACTCCTACTTGAGTGTTTTTCTTTTTCAGAAGCCTCTGTGTTTCCGCAGGATCCAAACGTATTTCCAAGTCAAGCCCCCTGCCCTGACAGGGAGGCTGTTTGGGAGCTGCTCTGCTTTCGCTCCAGCCACACGGCGACGCCGGACGGTGTCTTGCAGAGCACTGAGGCCGCAATGGCCCGAGTGACAATAGCCAAAGAGGGAAGGTGGTAAAAAAAATTGGCACTTGCTAGAGGTTAAAAAAACAAGAAGTCTTTCCTATTATTAGCTCTTTGCTTCCTGTTTCTGTAAGATATGGAAACTTAAAGAATGAGGTTAGTCCTGAGCATGGGTGGCTTGAGCTGTGCTGGTCGCTCCTGAGACCAAGAGCTGCTCGTGATTCACACCAAGGCAAGTAAGGCATGGTGAACGCACGCCAAGGTCAGGGCCAGGCCCTGGTGCCCTTGCTCAAACTGAAACTTTGACTCAGGCAAAACAGCAATGAGTAGGAGTAGTAACAACCCAGCAGTGAGTGTCTGCCTRAGGTGGAGCGGAAATCACAGATGTTACTCTGGGGTTCAGGATGCTGGGCCAGGTGTCCCATGATCGCAGTGACCTCTAAGAGGGTTTGGTGGCTCCTGAGCGCGGTTCTCCTGCTGTCCCTGCGCTGCCTGGACGTCCCAACAGTCTAGGTGTTTTTGTTATTCGCTCAGTAGCGTCTGGAAAGACCTTTTCAAAAACATCTCAGAGGAGGCTGCAATAGCAGATCTCCATCGCAGTCACCCTTGGCTGTCACGTACCGCTCTCCTCCCTTATCTGGAAGCAGCAGATGCCACTCACTGACAATCTGCATTGTTCGGTCTGAGGGATTTGGGGCTCCTTGAGAGGTAGTTTAGCAAATTCCTCCCTGCGAGGTGCTTGCTGGAAASATCACGCAGGTGCCTGGCTACTTGCCCCGTACTCGCTCGGAGCCAGAGCCGCTTGTGAACAAGCCAGCACTGCATTGGCATCAGACTGGTTATCAAAGGAGCCACTTGAGGGCATGTAACAGAATCAGATGCACCCAGGAAATCACCTTGAAGAACGATTATCTTCTAGGGATACCGCAGGCAAGKAAAGGCTTTAATTGATCTCGGATTGCTGCAGTGTCGACTGTGCTGTACATCTGTGCATAGGAGTGTAACAGCATCGCCCAGCAGCCAAGATCCGCTGCTGGAATTAGCTTTCCCCGTGCAGCTGGCACCACCAAGTGGAAAAAAAGCTTTTCTGCATTATTTTATGTARCGTTGTAGGTATTAATATATATGAGTATTGGCCTCAGCTTCCCATAAATTGTGTAGATTTGGAAACTATCCTGAAGAAAACCATTTCATTAAGATTTGCAACAAAGTCCCCTAATAAGTTCTTTGTATTCTCAATCAAAATAAACTGTTACAAAAATTACATATTTGAGCCAAGGAGAACTCTCCAGCCAAGAGCATCCGTTTTACAAAGCTAAGGAAAGACAAATTATTTTTGTAGATTTCTTTTCCATTTTACAGATAATGAAAGCAACATGCAAACACTTTATCCACTCAGCAGGAGAAAAAGTATGGCTGTAGAAATCAGAGGTTTGCCATTCCTGTGCTGTCTTGTGTGCACTGGGTGTCAGGATAGAGTGTCCACAGCCAAGATTTGGGCAAGAGGTTCAGATGCTTCCAAATAAATAAATAAATAAATAAATAAATAAATAAATAAATAAAATATTTAAAATAACTAACTAAATATAAATATATATATTTAATAAATTTATAAATAAATAATAAATATAMATAATTTATATTTATAAATATATATATGAATAYATATATTTGGCACCAGTGCTTCCCTTCCAGGTGGGATGATTCTCCTGAGTAAAATTACTTGGAGGGAATTTTTATGTTTATTTTAAATAGTAATGTATTTTATTATAAAACCTGTGTGACTTGACTTCTGTCCGATTATCTATCGGGTTTTTTTAGGCGTCTCCGCGCCGCCGCTGGAGCGGCGGGAGAGCCGCGCGAGGAGCAGCCCGAGCTCCCCCGCCGCGCGCC
>NW_020454649.1:2275354-2279065 GCF_003342845.1 Nothoprocta perdicaria
GCGCGGAGCGGAGCGGGGGTGAGGCGGGATGCGCGGAGCGGAGCGGGGGTGAGGCGGGATGTGCGGAGCGGAGCGGGGGTGAGGCGGGATGCGCGGAGCGGAGGTGAGGCGGGATGCGCGGGCGCGCTCCGGTGCGCGGAGCCAGGAAGGAGGGCAGCGAGGGCGGCCGCTGCGCGGGGTCCCGCCTGCCGGAGAGAAAACAAAACTAAAAAAATCCGGAAAAATAACTGTGTTATTGTGGGAAGCGTGTTTAGCTCACCGCTTGTTTTCTCAGGGTGTCAGATTATTTTGCTGATGCCAGGTGCGAGTCCTCTGCTTGTGGAGACAGGCAGCCCGGAGGCTGGAGTTGCTCTACCAAGAGGGCCCGTGTCCGACGGCCTGTGGTGCTGAGGAGCCCRGGAAGGTGCCGGGTGCCCTGTGGGAAGGCACAGGGAGAGCGCAGTCACACCGGAGAGGAGGGAGTTGTACCTCGCATTAATAGTGATTGCCTGGTGTTTGCTGCCTGAGCACTTTTAGTTMGATGGTTCTGGAGGTTTAATGGATTTGGGAAAAGGTTTGGTTCTTTTTTTTTTTTTTTTTCCCTCTCCCTTTTTTCTGCAAGGAAGATTCCCATGGAGTATTTTGGTGTTAAACAGAGTATATAGCACTTGCAATGCTTAATGTGTTTAGAGTTGTCTTGACAAACTTGAGCAGGACCTAAGAGGGATGAAATATATGCGTAACTGGGGATATGCCACCATCTAGTCTTGTAAGTAACATACACGCTAAAACACTGACAAACATCTCCCAAAGCCAAGAGCACCTTCTTGCTTAAAGTCTTTGGGTTTAAATGTAACACCAGTAGTTACAATGGTCAGCCAAGAGACAACAATTACTTAACAAATACTGCATTTAAAAAAAAAAAAAAAAAAAAAAAAACCTCAGCAAAACACTTTGAATATGCTTGTAGGCTTCTGCAGGGAAACAGAATTGGATTCATTGCAACTATGAATTCTGCTTGAATCTCTTATTGCATTTGGTTGTCTCACCCTTTGATAACTTTGATAGGAGGGTGTTTTATCCATAATTAATTAATGTGAGCTTGCATCACTKTATCTGTTCTGCCCAGTTGGGGCCGTGTTGCTGA
This sequence comes from Nothoprocta perdicaria, assembly GCF_003342845.1. NCBI lineage: Eukaryota > Metazoa > Chordata > Aves > Tinamiformes > Tinamidae > Nothoprocta > Nothoprocta perdicaria. The sequence continues at coordinate 2,276,481 of NW_020454649.1, forward strand.
TGGCTGTGTAGCTGGTAATGCAAAGAGCCTTGGGCACGGTGCCTATCGGGTGTCAGTAGAGCACTGATTAATATGCTTGGGAATAGGCAGAGGAAGGTTGCTTCACCAGCAGATCGTCCCAAGTCACTCCGCTGATCTGTCAGTTTCATGACCCAGATTTCTGTAGGTGCAAATGTGTCTTGGCGAGGCAAGAGGGTCCCACCAGCTTCGCTGTGCACGTGCCAAATGCCAAGCRCATAAAAGCATCATTTTGTATTTCAGTGTAAACAGAACAGTGTGTACTCCCAGCCCTTTCCTGTTATTCTAATTAAAGTTCAGCTCCCCAGGCAATCAGCAGATATTTTCTGGAATTAGTAAAAGGTTTTTGATTTAGCAAAGATTCTGGGTTAATACTGTGACTCTTAAGTGGAGCATGAAAATCTATGAAAGTCTCATCTAAACTTCATTATGCTATGAGACTTCACAAGTTGGAGTGCAGGCTTTTACTACACACAGTAATATAAAATACTGTTTTTTTTTAAGTTGGATTCTAGTTTGCAATTTATTTTTTTATTTTTTTATTTTTTTTTTTTTTTTTTGCTGACTCCTGAAGTACCTTGTTCTTGAAAACATTCGCTGTTCTGGCCTGACTGTGGTATCAGAGATTAACCTAATCTGTTTGTAATGCAGCACAGTAAATAGTGCCGTAGCACAGGCTGCTTGCCAAGGAAATGTTTTATTATGGTTTGACCTTAAAAGTCAGAGAGGAGGAGTATGGGGGCTCTGTGGCTCAGAGGCACCAGCCTCTGGGGGCCCATCATGTTGGGGAGGGATGCAATGGGAGCGCCCTTCGCATTCCCTGAAACTCTGTCTGGCATCTTGGCTGCTTCAGGGGTCTTCCTAGCTCCAGGAAGAGACATCTGAGGTACATCAGCAAACAATTTCCAGGCATGCTCTGCCTGAGAAGCTTTACAGTACCAAAGGGAAAAATCACTGTGTAATGTTCCAGTTTAATTTCAACTTTCCTTGAAGMGAAGCTGTTTGGTCTGATGTTGTCCAAAAAAACACCATAGAACAGGCTGCTGCAGTATTTAATGTGTCGTACCAGCAGTGTCAAAAATGGATAAATTCTAAAGTCTCTGCCCCAGGCAGGATGTTATAAATTAATATTGCTTATAGATATGCTTGTATTTCACTAGTCCAATTTCATTAATCTCAGATTAAGAGGAATAACTGCTGTCATTAAGAAGAAAAACTGAGGTGGTTTACAGGGAGTGTTGCTAAGTTTTACCCCACTAGTAATCTGTTTGTAATCAAAAATAAAGTGTAGCAAGTTGACATGAGATCTGAGATATATCACAAAACCTCAACAGGTTTTATTCTTCAATCTGTGCTCTTCTAGGCTGAAAACATTTTAAATTCCCCAGGAGATAAACATGTAAAACTGCTACAAGGTGCTCACAAATTGCCTGCCTTTGCCTGGCTCCAGGGAAAGGCCTGTGACCTCCATTAAAATTRCACTCTTCTGTAGTTAGTTTTGTTGCAGCTCTGCTCTGTACATGGAGGTTGAACCTGTGTTTCCTGGAGAAAGRTAAATGAAACAAAACAGAAATTTTCAACTAACATACTTTCAGCTTACATGAACTGTTCTAAGCTGTGGTGGAGTACTCGGGCTTTGGTTGTCAGTTTGAGGGGGTAATGGCATTGTGGATTTTGATTTGGAAGTGAGTGTACCTTGGCCACAGTAATAAATATGTGTGGGGTGAGGAAAATTTCCAGCATAGGTAAGGTGAAATAGAGCAGAGTAGGAGGAATCCTGTTACAAATTMATTTAAAATGTGAGCAGAGATCAAAATCTGTCTCTTAATCACCTCTTCTTGCTGAAATTGCCTCTTTGTCCCTGAATTTCTTTGTCTCTAAAGAGGAGACAGAAGTAGTTGCATTCTTTTTTGTGAATCCAYTGCTTGCATGCAGACAAAATGGGCCACGTAAGGGTAGAGTCCCTTGCTGGAAAAGGGGATTTTTACATAAGCCTGGGATACTGACTGGTTACACTGACTCATTCACTGAAATGAGCCTGGTCTAGGACTTTTGTTCCATAAACTGAATGTACATAGCTGCTCCTGCCTGTAGGAGCACTTTAAATGGAGAACAGCGCTTGCACAGCACTTGTATCTGCGGAGTGTTTGGCTATTAACGTTACACAGAGTCAGACTCTGTTTTCTTCTTTATAAGAATAATATTTCAAACAGGGTATTTTTGTGTAGAAAGAGCCCGAGGGAAGAAACTTGTAACCAGTTCACTTTGCGGTTAATGTGACAGTGTTACTTGGCAAAGCTTTGATATTTTCCTTCTTGCTGCTTCCCGAATTCCTGTTACGTTGCTGATGGGATACATGTTTCTTTTTCTTAATCTCACTAAGGACCTTCTTGTGACAAAGAGTAATGTGAATTTTCAGGCCTGGATTGGCCTGTGGATTCTAGCATCCTACTTAACAGACTTCAAATTGAGTTGCTGTGAGGTTTCACAAATTGAAACTATTTCGGTTTCAATCAATGTTGGCAGCTGCTGATGGAGAGACGAGAGGAGGAAAAAAAAAAAAAAAA
>NW_020454649.1:2279175-2365056 GCF_003342845.1 Nothoprocta perdicaria
AAAAAAAAAAAAGCCCAGTTTAATCAGGGAAGCAGTTTCTTTTTTTTTTTTTTCTCCAGAAAAGACCTACCTATGTCAATCTCGAAACATCTTTTTTTTTCATAGAGCGTGTTTCTAAATATTTCTGCTTTTTGATCTCTGTCTTCTCATTCTAAGTAATTTTAGGGGCTGCTTAGTTCCATGACACTAAGTTCATAGTTCATGCTGTGCTAGATAATGTGCAGGGATAATGTTTGAGGGGGCAGAGGAAAGGCACAGAAGTGAAGAGCCGGACAGCTCTGCTCTGGAATGATTCCTCTGTGAAAGAAGCCAGGTTGCCTGGCTTCTACTTTCTTGTAGTGAGGGGCCCAAAACTGAACGCAGAATTTGAGGTGCAGCTTCACCAGCACTGGGTGCAGGGGGGTGGATGCAACAGCGGGGTGGATGGATGGATGCAGGGAGATGTCAGATGCTATTACCTCTCCTGTCATTGGTGAATGTTTTGTCAAAATGTCTTGCTACATTAGAATCCTGGTGAAGGAAGAGAAAGTTCCCTGAAGTGAAAGCTGTGGCTGCTGTAACCCTTCAGCCCTGCGCCCCTTGCTCCCAGCTTCACACAGCAACCCCAACATTGCAATTAGTGATTAATCCTAGTTTTTCCCCATCTGTGCAACAGAACAGATCAGATCTGAGCTTGATGGACACCTACTTTTTTGTTCCCAACTTCCTAACCCTCTGTGACTTGCAGTACTCACGCTGTGCCTCTGCACAGTTTCCACTTACCCCAGTGTCATTTACAGAAAACTGACCACACAAGGACTCGGCTAGGAAGTGTTTATTTACCATTATGACATAATTGTTGTTTAAACTTTTCTTTACTGCTCATTTGTTCTATGTAGAAGCATTAGTTTGGGAATACCAGCATTTATCATTTCACTGATGTGAGTTCAACCACCTTTTTAGACAGTATTCTAAAACTTTGACTTTGCTGTGCTATTCCCTCCTCTCCAGGAAAGTGTGRCTTGGGTGATTTGTTCTTAGTCCTGTCCCCCATCCTCCCTCCCAGCTAAGCCAAAAGAAAGATGGGAGAGCAAGGAAATTGTTTGAAAACTATTAATTCATGGTCAGCTTTCTGAGCTGTGGAAATACTACCTTTTTCTCTGACACAATTGAAAGTCCTATTGACAATTACAGCAGTATCATGTTTGAATTGCAGTTACAGCACAGCATCTGCCTGCTTTGGCTGGGTGGACTCTCATGCTGTTTGGAGGCTTGCACCTAAACTGGTGTTATCGAATAACTGGAAACCTATACCCAGATTCCTCTGTGCAAAAGATGTTGAATGACATTTGTTCATTGCAAGGAATGTAYGTAATGTTTTGTCATGCAAAACTTCGTTTGAATGTTTTAGAAGTAAATAATATGGAAAGGAGGAAGAGGTATTTTCAGTAAATAGAGCCAGGAAAGACATTATTCCTCAATTCACAGAAATCAGGTAGTCTGATGAAGTAGATAGCGAAAAGGTGTGTGTGTGTGTGTGTGTGTGTTTCTGCTTGAGCCGAGCTGGCAGACTGCGATGTTGTATCCTGTGTTGCACAAGATAGGTAAAAAGATACATAACAGAAATCGGGGTGAAACAAAACCAGTGATCTTGTGCAGATCCAACTCTGCAGCAGGTGCTGCTTCTGCTCAGAAGTAGAAATTACTTGGTCTTGTTGCAAAGTAGAGTCTTGGAATATTTGAATGAATGCCTCTTGTCATTTTGCAGGGCGTTTCACGGTGGCCCTCGGTTCGCTATGAGCCTGCTATACAGCGAGAGCAGCTGTGGAGCCCAGGACGGGGAGAGCGGCTGCTGTGCAGCCATGGCCAGTGCCTGCAGCGCCGGCGCCAAGGAGGACAGCGTCAGCGTGGGCAGTGGGGCYGGGAACCCTCCGAGCTCTTTCACGGAGGAAACGCAAGGGTATGATGTGGAGTTTGATCCGCCCTTGGAAAGCAAATACGAGTGCCCCATCTGTTTGATGGCTCTTCGGGAAGCAGTGCAGACACCGTGTGGACACCGCTTTTGCAAAGGCTGCATCATCAAATCGATCAGGTAAAGGAAAATAKGTGGATTTGCTTTTTTAAGGAAAAAATCACTTGCCAAAGTAAGGACAGCTTGGAGGCAGGTATAATTCAATAAAGATGCTGTCTAATAAATACCACATATAGCCAAAATATTGTGAGCTTTAATAAAGCAGGAATAGCTGTCTCTCTGCTAGACTTAATTTGGCCAAGTGTCTGCCTGAAAATAAGAATGTTAGTCCTCTTTCTTAAAAATTTGTTTTAGAAGAAATAAGCTGCTTTATGTAATGSATTAAAGGCAAATCCACTAAAGAATCCTTGGTGATGATGTATGGTGGAATCTTCCTGTAAAGATCCTAAAAARCAAACACTCTACACTGTGCAACTTGCAAGTACAGTAGATTTTTGCCCTTTATAGGCAGGTTGTGAGTAAAAAAGGTTATGACCCAGGTTGTGAGTAAAAAATTTTGACTAAGAAAGCATTAAATTAAAAACAAACAAACAAAAAAAGCGTGTAGTCAAATTCTCCAAATGAATTCCATCTTCAACCCAGGATTATACAAGCCCCTTTTGAAAAATGACCTTAAAGCTTCTTGGTGCAGAAGCAGCATTTCCTGTTTTCTCTTCTCCTTTAGCAGTTGTCTGCTTTGAAGGAAAGGAAGTAGCTTTGCTTAAAAGCTACCTAGGTGGTAAGTAGGGCAGTGGGAAATGAGATGTGGAAGCCAAGAGTCGGAGCTGGAAAGAATGAGTGGTTTGAAAGTGAGGGAGGTTCAGTGGCAGGTGGAATGTGCTCCCCTCACACCTGCAGTGTGGTACAGTCATCGTCATCTCCCTCCTGTCAGCAAGGACTGGAATGCAGCAGCAGGTTAGGCTTGTGCTCTAGGGCTTTACTCCTCAGCAGAAACCATATATACATATATATGTATATATATGTATAGATATTTTTTAAATAGTTACCCCCTTAGCTCAAATGCTACAGTAGTAGAAATTGGTTTGTTTTTCTTTTTCTTAAATTCCTCTCCTGTGCTGTACATATACGATCATTGCAGTTGTTAGATCTCTGAAGGTGCATATTTAGATCTGAACACGCTAGAATTAGGTAACTGCCTAATTCACACCTTTGTGCATAAGATGATGAAATTGTTTTCAGCACTACCTTATAACGCTCTTCTTCACAGGCACTACTTTTTCCCAGGCACTACTTTTCTAGCATGCAGAATGGGCAGTGCTTTCTTCATTGGGTTTTCATTCATCTGTAGTTCTTTTCAGTTTCATTTACCCACAGGTCRGCATTTGCAGCATACATAAATTACTTGTATGCCAGCAAATGTGTTTTCYGAATGAAGTATTTTGTGTGTTCATGGGCTTCTTTGTAGCTGCTGTCATTGTTCTATCTGATGCTGATGGTGTTTCTTTCTGGCCTTCCAAGAAGGAAAGCGTTAGAGCTGAGCACAGAAACATGAACTTAATTTTACGTTCCCTGCTTGCGATAGCAAAAGGGTGGGTAACTTTCCAGGAAATGCTAAACCTTACTGCATTTGTTTGCAAGCACAGTTCTTTTTGACATTAATTTAATAGATATTTTTGAGAAAAAGGGTACAGGTTGGTTATCCAGAAAACACAGAATGTTTCRAGTGTGCAAAAGCGCCCATCTCCTGGACCAGCTGGGGAAGCTGCGGTGTGCTCAGTGCTCGGCTAGCTGTGCTGTGAGGGCACCTTTCCCCACCTCATTCAGGACACTGCTGCGCCTGTGGCAAGCCAGACTTTGCCCAAGTGCAGAGCTTAGTGTACCTAAGGAATTGCAGGTCATCTCAGTGAGAATATAGGGTTTAGCCAAGCGATAGTRAACCTGTGTTGGGGGTGTGCACGTATATAAGAACCTAAAGTCAGCTCTGAGTGCATACCCAACTGCTAATGCACAAGCAGCTAAAACTAAGACTTTACTTTTTTAGCTTTTGTTCTGCATATTCCAGCCTCAATTCTTTCAAGGGACTATTGGACAGAATATTATGTGCTCGTAAGCTCCAAAGTAAGTTTTTGTATTAATGAAGGCCATTAAATTTGCAAGCYCCTCATTACTTCTGAACTTGCAGCATTTCTTGGCAAGAGCAACTTCTGTCTTCTTCTTAAACTCGATTCTTCCCATGAGTGTGATGTCTACAAATCCTGAAGGTAAATTAATGCTCAACTCTGCTCAGCATTAGAAATGTCTAGTTACCAGTCACTTCAAAGACAACCTAGCTTTAAAAGGCATAGGGAGAATAAGGGAACTAAAGGCTACCCCCAAAGGGGCCCTTGTTTGCAGCCTTCCAAAACCTTCATACTGAGGTGATGCTGTCCCCTCTTTCTTCTGCTTCTGACAACGTGCTGCAAAGTTACGCTTGTGAGTTGGAATTTACCACAGTACCTAGCAAGGAGCCCCGGGAAGTTTGTGTGCAGAAGGTAACGTATCTTGTAGCAGGTAGAAAAACTTCCTCCTTAAACCCCAGGCATGGGAAAAGGTTTCCCTTCCCTTTTCAATGAGTGGAGAGCCTGCAGGTCCATAATCAGTGCTAGTAACCAGAAGTTCCTGCTTGGGTTACACCCTTTCCTCTTTTTACTTCACTTCTCTCTATGGACATTATTAAGGATTTCAGTGAATACTGAACCAGGTGGCATTTTTTTCTTCATCTTGGAGACTGTAGATAGATGTCTCAGATCTTTAATAGCCAATATATTGCCTCAGTCTCACCTGAAATCAGTTTGAGAGATGCATGTGAGAGAAGAGCAGAGCACTTCAAGCATCAGACCGCTCTAAGTGCAAGGGCTCGGCTGGATGCTTAATTGGGCAGGACAGTTGATTTGGGAGATGTAGTGTCTTTACATAGTACAGTATTAATTGATGTCATGGAGAAGCTTGTGCTGAAATAAAATGAGAACAGAGAATGACTTTTTTCATTAAATATTATTTGTTTATTAAGAGATTCTCACAACCTGTTTTTTTTGATCAAGACAAAAGTTGTCTGCTTTTCTTCCCCACCTCACCACTAGGACAGAGGAATGTAGCTGTCAACAGGTGGACAAGGAATTGCTGAGTAGCTGTTCAGCCCTAGTGTAGCCTGGGAACGATGGCCGTGATTGTCCAATTGCCCAAGCCAAGCAGGGGAAGCTGCAGTGCCTGCAGCTAGGGGTCAGGCAGGGGGTTGCCTTTTGCCTTTTGGGTTTTTTTGTTTTTGTTTTTGTTTTTTTTTTTTTTCCTCCTTCCCCCTCTTTGAAAAGCTGTCAATTACCAAAGGAGCTTTTTAAGCTCGGATCTTGTTCGGTACAGAATGCCCTGAGTCTGGTCGCCTGTAGTTTGCTGTGCCTTGGGGGCAGGTGCTGGAGTGGCGGTGGCGGAGCGGAGCCGCTGCTTCGTTCCGTGTCTGTGGGGAGYGGCTCCTGGGCTTGTGGTGGAGGAGCTCTTGAGTGCAGAAGCCTGGGAAGGAAGCTCCTTGTCTCTTTGGAGACATCTTATGCTTTCCCCACTTCCTCTTGCTGACAAAGTAGTTGCTGACCAGCTCTTTCCTTATCCCACAGAGATCACAAATTCCCTCCTGTCCTCTGCAGCCCACCAGCTTCTGCCTTCTCTTCACCCTTGCAAGCAGAAGCAACGACCTTGCATTTGATCTATTTGCCAGAAATGCTCTTGATCTTATTTTCCACCCCATGCATTTTTCCATATTATTGCTATTTTCCATTACTAGTGAAGCTCAGACTTTGAGCCCTTGTGCACCTTAACTGTATTATTGGGTTGTGTTGATTCATTGCTCACAGAAATTAGCTAATGTGGGGTGTCTTTTCTTTTAAGGAAGCTTGCAGGGCAGGAGGCCATCGTTGCCTGTGCTCTTGGTGACTCCCGAGTTCACGTGCAGGCCGCCAGGCGCGACAAGGAGCCGCACAGGGTGGTGGCCCGGGCGAGCCCCGTGCGCCTGCGCGTCCCCTCAGCCCCAGCCCTGTTCACTGCTGCGTTTACCCCTGCGGCCGCTCGCTGCAGAGATGGCAGGAGATACTGCACCTGCTCCCGTAGGCAGTGCCATTAGTTGGAACATGGATGTGATGCAGAAAGAGGTGGCTGTGGGGACCAACTCAGGAGCAGCTTGGCCGTTGCAAGAAAGCAGCACATTTTTGAAGTGCATCAGAAAGGAGGAAAGGTCCAAGGATGTATAACTAACAGTTTGCAGTTGATGTTAGAGCTGTGTGAAGTGTTTACACAAGTGGGACCCTCAGCCTGTCTATATCCTCCTCTGGTTTATTGGCAGAGCATCCAGCAGGACATTTGCCTAGCTAGAAACTACTGCACTGGAAAAATGCTGCAGTCGCTATAGTGCCACCCCAAGTGGAACTTGTGTCTTGGCAGTTTATTTGATTTCCTTTGTACAGTACAGGAAAATTGGAATCTCTTTTCCCTTGTGTCCATCTTTCTCTTTTCTGTGTTGTAGGGATGCTGGTCACAAATGTCCAGTAGACAATGAAATTCTGCTTGAGAATCAGCTTTTTCCTGACAACTTTGCTAAACGAGAAATCCTTTCATTAATGGTGAAGTGTCCCAACAAGGGCTGCTGTATGAAGATGGAATTGAGGCATTTAGAGGTGAGAATGAGTTTTGAAAATATGGAACTTTGGGAAAGAAAACATTCAAATTTACTTGGTATAGGTGGTCGTCCCTGGTAGCTGTTTATGCACATTCAGCATATTGTTCATTCAAGCCAAAGTATTCTTCATTAGTGAAACTGTAGTTAGGTCACTGCTAAGTGAACAACATAGCGCACAAAAAATGGTCTCCCCGCTTGGCCTTCAGCATAATACCTGCTAGCTTTTCAGTGGACTTCATCAGCATGCAAGTTGCCTGAAGTCAGCGTAGTCAGGGAGTAGTCAGYGTAGTCACAGCAGTCAGGGAGATGGTATGGAAATAGTTGATGGTTTTGAAAAAAAAAATACACTGCTGTAGCGCTAGGGGTGCAGCTCAGTGTGCTAGAGGGCCCTGCGAGCGCTCGGCGTGGGGAAGGTGCCACCTTAGCAGGGTGCCTGTGAGTGGCTGTCCCAGCCAAGTCCCCGCAGGGATGCAGGCGCTGGCAGTCCCAGCCCAGGCTGTTCTGGGGTGCATGCATAGTAGGGAGGCTGCACCCCTGAGCAGCGTCAAACCCTCCTCTGCCCTGCTCAGGAGCACCAGCTGCAGTGCGACTTCGCCACCATGGAGTGCCCGCAGTGCCAAGGCTCCTTCCAGAAGAACCACATCAAAGAGCACATGACACAGGAGTGTCCGAGGCGTCAGGTCTGCTGTCCCAACTGCGCCACGTCCCTCGCTTACGAGGATAAGGAGGTACCGAGGCAAGGCTCTGGCTGCTGGAAAACACAGCAAAGACAACAATGGGAAGCAGTTATGCAGCAGGGGAAATGGCACACTGATTGGGCTGGGAAGGATAGGGGGATCACCTTTGCCAGCAAGGGTAACTCTGCCTTTCCTTGTGTTTTTTTGCCTCTCTGCCATCATGAAGCTGCATGACCAAACGTGTCCACTGGCCAATGTTTTCTGTGAATACTGCAACACAGTGCTCATCAGGGAGCAGGTAAGAGAGGGGCTGGGTGCGGCGCAAGCGAGCGCTGGGCAGGGGCAACCCCTGCTAACAGGGGCATGCACGCTACACAGAGCACAGAGAGGGCAGGCGCGTCTAAAGGGCCGCGCGCTAGGAAAGAGAGGGGCGCGCGCAGCGTGCGCACGTCTAAAGGCGGCGCGCGCTAGGGACTGGCGGGCGCAGCGCGCGCGCCTGTTAAGGTGGCGCGCGCTAGGAAGGAGAGGGGCGCGGGCAGCGCGCGCGCGTCTTAAGGCGGGGCGCGCTAGGAAGGAGAGGAGCGCGCGCAGCGCACGCGCGTCTTAAGGCGGGGCGCGCTAGGAAGGAGAGGGGTGCGAGGAGAGGGGCGCGCGCGCTTCTTAAGGCGGTGCGCTAGGAAGGAGAGGGGCGCGCGCAGCGCGCGTGCGTCTAAAGGCGGCGCGCGCTAGGAAGGAGCGGGGCGCGCGCTAGGAAGGAGCGGGGCGCGCGCTCGGAAGGAGAGAGGAACGCGCAGCCCCACACAAATGCCGCTTTCAGCCGTGCAGCCCTGGCTCTGAGCAGGGCGCGCGCTTGTTTGTCGTGTGGCTTGTTTCTCCATTCGCCCGGTGACACAGCCTCTCGTYTCTTGCAGATGCCCAACCACTATGCCAACGACTGTCCCACGGCACCCGTGCCCTGCTTCTACAGTGCGTTTGGCTGCCCAGAGAAGGTGAGTGCCTTTCTCACACATTTAGGCCCATGTTTTGCATTTTTGTCACCTTTTTTTTCTTTATTTCTGCTGTTCAGAGATTGTAGAGCAGTTTTGGGTGCTGTTAGGAGTTGTGAGGCTACAGTTAGATCGATGTAGACTTTTCGTRGTTTTAGATTTTGTGGATTATTAGGCAAATGGTATTAATGCAGAAATACAGAAATGTAAACTCACAAAAGAAAACCTTTTTTTATTATTTTATTTTATGGATAGTTACTCTTGACTTACTACAGGCCTTTATGAAAGTGCCACACAAATTTAACATCTGTCTCTGTGGCCAATTAATTTTATGTCTTTGGTGGGTTGTYGTCTTGGTGTTTGTTCTGCCCTTTTACTCCCTTTCCAGAAGTTTKTATTGTTTCTCATTGTGGCCAAAGACCCTCAGTGGGCACTGAATGAAACCTCAGTGGTCTCTGAGTGTGAGTGAAGAGCCCACTGACTTAGCGTGTTTCTCCTGGCAGTCGTTGGGGAAAGGTTGTGGGGGGATTTTCTTTGGAGCTCCCTTACCTCTTACTGCACTTGGGATCCAGAAGTCGCTGCAGCAGCTCAGCGAAGAGGATGCCAAGTTGGGTCAGAGCACTGAAAGACAGCACGTATTTGTTTAGCATGGGGACATTCCTAATTCTTTTTTCCTCTGCTGTTCCCCCGTACTGAGAAATAGTTGCCTGTTGTAACTTGTAGCTCTTCCATTTCGCTATTTGTTTCCTTTGGTGAGTTGGTTTCTTGCCGTGGTAAGATGCTTCTCTGTCATACTGCTGTCCTTGATTGACATTGATCCTCTTTGCTCCGCCAAAAGGGAAGCGAGAAGCAAATAGCAGGTTAACTTTCCTCACGACCAATTCAAACTTGTGATCACAGATCAATTCCTGATGCTCCTAATGCTGTGGCTCATGTTAAATCCCAGATGCAGAGGAACGAACAGGCACGACACATGCAGGAGTTCACTCAGGTTCACATGAGAATGATGGCTCAGAGCTTTCAAAATATGAGTGTTACGGCTGCGAATCCTGTCCCCTTCATCAATGGCCTGCCCTTTGAGCCGACCCTCTTCTCCCACGTTCCGCACGCCCCGTACGATTGCAATCCAGACGTGGAAACCTTCAAGGAAACTATTCAGCAGCTGGAAGGGCGCCTGGTGAGGCAGGATCACCAAATCAGAGAGCTGATCGCTAAGATGGAGACTCAGAACGGTCACGTGGCGGAGCTCAAACGCACCATCCGAACTCTGGAGGGGAAGATCACCGAAATGGAGGCGCAGCAGTGCAACGGCATCTATATCTGGAAGATTGAGAACTTCAGTGGACTTCAGAAAGCCCAGGAAGAAGAGCGACCTGTTGTGATGCACAGTCCTGGCTTCTATACTGGGAAGCCTGGCTACAAGCTGTGCTTGCGCCTCCACATCCAGTTACCRAGCGCTCAGCGCTGTGCTAACTTCATATCTCTGTTTGTGCACACGATGCAAGGAGAGTATGACAGCCACCTACCTTGGCCTTTCCAAGGCACGATACGACTTTCTATTTTGGATCAGTCAGAAGGACCCGACAGGCAGAATCATGAAGAAGTGATGGAAGCCAAGCCGGAGCTGCTGGCCTTCCAGAGACCTACGATTCACCGCAATCCAAAAGGTTTTGGTTACGTGACTTTCATGCACCTGCAAACCCTGAAGCAGAGGACCTTTGTAAAGGATGACACCCTCCTGGTGCGCTGCGAGGTCCTAACGCGGCTGGACTTGAACAGTCTCCGCAGAGAGGGGTTTCAAGCTCGCAGTGCTGATGCGGCTGTCTAACCTTAGAGCCTTCCGCAAAGGCAGGGAGCCGCTCGGCACGTTCCGGCACCGATTACAAGCGGCCTTCCTCGTTTCTGGAGACTCGGTGTGCCAAGATCTTAAGACTCAGTGTGTGAATTGCTGTCATGTCTGCAGGCTGATGTGGTTGATGTTCACCTGAACAGAACCTGATGTCTCCTGTACAAGTTCCTGTTTTATTCTCCAGTCAAATGCTTAAAGATTACTTACCATTTTCTGTAATGTTCACACCTACGGTGGGTGGCAAGCTAACAAAGTGAAGTGCTGTCAGTACACAAAGGTTAACCCTACGTAATACCTGGACAGCTCTGCTTGCTGAGACAGTCGCATCAGAAAAGATCTGTAAACCTTTGTGCCTCAGTGCCTTGCAGTAGATGTTCCTATCCTCTAGCAGGGAGATATTTAAATTAATAATGCTGAGGATTTGGGGGGGTTGTTTTACTGATCTCAGGGAAAATTTGCCATGGGGTTGAGATGGTTTCCATACTGACTCGTCAGGAGTTCAGACTTGGCCGTGCATCTCGTGAAAGCTGCGATCAGGGGAAGGCTTTGCCGACGTGCTGTGACCCTGCCCTCCTGCCGAGGTAGCCTCAGGGAGCTGCATGTTGCTGTAGAGCTGCCGCTGGCATTTGTGGCAGAGCCGTGGTGACGGCGKGCGGGAGGCTGCCGTTCGAGCCGTCTTCACGTGCTGCAGGCCGGCTGTGCCAGGCAGCGGGGCTGGAGGGGCCGCAGAGCCTTGGAACAGGACGCTGCTCTACTGGTAGGACCTCCTCCCTGCGGCGGGACATTATTGAGGTTATGAGTGGCTGCACCACCAAAGTAATGCCATGTACTCCCTGGATAAGATAATCCTGKTTTTTTTGTGCCGTTGGTCAATCCTAAATCTTCACCAGGGTTTAAGTTGTGGCCTAATATTGCACTTGTTCAGGTGATCCCACGGTGTCTGGGGCTGCACAGAGGTCTCCTGTTCCTTCTTAGTGGCCAGCTGCGAGCCAGGGCGTCTCTGTGCCACTCAATAACAGGAGCTGGGCCACCTTCCATGTTCCCGAGGGGAAGCAAAGGCTTCCAGTTAGTGTGAGGGAAGGAGGGCAACGCTCTTTGCTCTGCAGAAGAAAGCTCTGGTGTCCATACTGGCCTGGTTACCAAGCACTAGGCTTGCTGTTTAAAGAATTAAGAGCTTCCTAAGATTGCCTATGCTACTGTTTTCTATATTGCATATTTACATGCTATATAAATTTCCTTTGACCAGTCAAAGCTCAGTAGTTTGAGTTCCCTGGTGCTAACATAAGTTTCCAAATTATTGTGGTGCTAGCTAAAAGTTCTGAATTCTGCTTTTAAAAAGGGAGAGGGGGAGGSAAGAATGGTTCACACCAGAACCTAAGCACACAGGCACAGGCAGGGGACCGCAGCCCTGTGTTCTACACAAATGTTCTACATCATTTCTCCAAAGTAGTCAATCAACTAGTGAAAGACTTAGGACTTGGCAGCGGAAAAGATACTGGTACTTAGTCACACATAAGCAATCCGGAGAGCATCGTCAGTCAGGAAGTGCATACTGCGTATGTACACAGACCACTGAAGAGCCCTATGGTGTATTGATGTCGGGGGTTCTCTGCTCACCTGCCTGAGATCAAAAATTCTAGGATGCAGAATACTTTTTTCATCATATCCTGCTGACTAAAGTTTGTTTTGCAGATGGAGCCTATTAACTGAAGGTATTATATTCAGTGGAGTATTGCAGCTGCTGAAAGCTGAGCTTCTTGGCTAATGGTAAATGCAGGCAGTCTCACTGGTGTGTTTAGCCAGCTTTATTTAGACTAATTCTGTGCCTTTGGAGGACAGGTGAAGGCCATATTACTCAAAATACAGTAATGCTTTAAAAGCACATGTCTTTGAAAATGTCTTAAGTAGTTTGCTACATGGAATAGCCTCAACCTATCAGCTCAGTCGTTTGAGAGTGTCTCTGGTTATGGCATTCTTAGGATTTAAATCTTTTCTTAACCAAGGGCTTCTAATGTATATGACTGTGCCCAGGTCTAGTAAACACAGAAGGCAGTTCTTGACACTGCACCTTAGTTCTCCAGTCTTTTGTTTCAGGATGGTAGTTCTCTGGTTTTTGCTTTGTTTGTTTTCTCGGGCGAAAGGAAGGAAGAAGTTTTGTAGCTTGAGCTTCTACCTGACTCAGCTCTTTCTCAGCCTCAGAGATACTCTCACAAACGCTCTTCGTTTGCCCCTAGGGGTTTATAACCAAGCTCCACTAAGTGCCAATACTTTCCTCTTGAAAAATTTTGCTCATGAACCTTCAAGTACAAGAAGCTGCATTTGTGATTGGGGCGCTCTGTTGTTCTGCTGGACCCTCGCTTGGAGGAGGCTCAGTTTGGTGGCTGCTTCGGGGGGGGTTAGGTGATTCAGCTTCGTATTGTACAGCTGCGCACAACCCAATAGCACATAGAAAGCTACTGCGTGTGTAATAACTGTATTGACCACAGTAACATGAATGCTTTAGTCACTGCTGCTATTTTACTGGGTTTGTATCTTAATATTACCAGGAAAAACTCTGAATGATGCCAAATTACTCTAATGTGAGTTTTATACAAAAATGATTTGTGAATTATCAGTTAAAATGGTTCTGTTTGGATAAATTGCAAGTGTTTATTCATTCTGTTGTTAGACTTTTCGCTCTCTCCCCCCACCTTTCAGACTACTCTGTTTTAACTGCGGTTCCAGGGCACTCTTAAAATATCATTTCCAGCTAACGAAAGAACTTGCGAGTCTCGCTGTTGGCCATCTCACATGTAGTCCTCCTGGCTTCCAACTTCAGGCCTGGAACTGAAAGGATCTGTTCCTATGTGAACAAATACTTTCACCAAAATAGCTCCCCCCCGCCTTCTTCAAACCTCATTGCTTTTTAGAGAAATCAGAAATCATCTGGTGAATTGTGATATAATAACAAGAAATACTTGAATAGAAGCAGAAGGGTATGCAGCCTTGAGAACTGTCTCTAAAGCAAATGCAGAGTGGATTTGGGGGGGCCTGAATAAGTTTCCCTCAGTATGAGGATTGAACCAGTGTCTTGTTTGGCTCTGGACAATGGCGTGCTTTGGCTCTGTAACTGTTGATGCTTTGCCGCGCTCCTGCATCTCAAGGGGTTTCAGAAGGTGACTTCTTTTATCTTTCAGAAGTGACATCTTTTATCTTTCAAATTTCTATTGCCTTGAACTTATGTAAAGTCAGACACTCTTAGTATATGTATTTGCAAAGCTGCTATGGCACAAATTTTCCAAGCCTAATATATTGTAAATGTGTTTTCATTTTGCCTCTAAATGTCTCTCCCTGCAGGGCAGGGCAAACTATTTTACTTAAAATGCTGATATGTTGGAGCTCAGATACATAAGATTTATAGACTTGTTTTTTAGGTGGTCTCATGAGATGCCTGGTCATGTTTGCTATCAAGGGGTAAAACTTGCCAATGAAATAAAATTAGAATGGCTTTTCTGGTCAAATACAATGATYGCTGATACTGATATTCTGAGATCACTGTTAACAGTTTATGTTGATTGCATTTGAACAGAATGGAAGTGCTCTTGTTCTCGGGGAAGTATCAATAGATTGTTTAATATATTTTTTAATTGAGGCACAGCTCTCTCTGACAGGATTTTGAAAAATAAACTTATTAAACTATGCATTGTGAGTTGTATCTTTATTCGTTTCAGGGACTGTTTAGAAAGATTAACCAAGGTGCTATAATTCTGCATTCAAGTGGGTTTGAGAGTTGGCTGGTTTATACTGCAGGAGATTGTCTATCATACAGTGTTTGCTTACTTTTAAACTTAAGATGTAGTTTCTGAACAGGTACTGTTAGCTTTTTTTCTCCTGTCTCATTGCCAGGAGAAAATAAAACTAGTGTAACTGATAATACAGTAAGCATTCTTGTAACAGCACTGTCGCTTATGATACAGCTCTAAAAATGTACATGTCATCACCTCTTTGTATGTCCATGTCTATATAAATAGAAATACATGAAAATAGGTCTTATATACTAATAGACCTGGGGATCTGGTAGTGAAACAACAAGAATGGAGCAGAATTTTCTGATACTCTCTTTTGGATAAATGGCAGTTAACAGCAAGAGATGTGACCGGGGACTTCGTTCCCAGAAGAGCAATAGTCCTGCACTAAAGGTGTKCCTCTGGAAAAAGAAAGCTCCCTATGCAATTCAGTGCTGGACGTTCCCTGGTACAGGATGCAGCTCTTGTTCAGCATCCTCAGATCGTATGTGCATTTACCCTGTTCCAAGACCCAAGAGTCATGAAAAGCAAGCCTTGCTGCATAAGCTCAGGTGAAGGGGGCAAATGCTCCTCTCACCTGGGGCTGGGAAAAAAGGCAATAATGCAGGAGGGTAATGTTAATAAAGCAGGAGGGTAAGGGTCCAGACACTAAGTTTGGAAAACTAGGCCTGTCGAGATGAAATGAGTCAATTGGCTGATGAATTGTGCCTCTTGTATGTTGTAGGAGAAGACTAGAGAGGGAAAAAAAAAAAAAATCCATCCCAAACCTGCTCTCCCTGGTCACAGAGGAAAGGGTTATGCGGGCGGGGGACCAGCCCAAGGCAGGACACGCCACTCAGCCCTGCCTCCCTGCTTGGCCCCTGCAGCCTGAAGCTACCATGAGGAATGGCCAGGCCCACAGTCGCTGAGCAACCTCAGGGACCCCAGGACTACATTTCTGAACCTGAAGCCCTTGTGTCTTCTTCCTTCCTGATTGTGTTAAACTTCTCACTCACTTGTTAAAGTTATAGATATATAAGCATAGAGGCACTGCTTGTCATGTCACATCATATCTGAAGCTATTTCTGCTSTCTTCTCCAGTTGGCAAATAGGGATTTAAAACTCCTGCCTCTGAGAGAGGCAGAGATRGAGACACAAAATTTCATTTCTCTATTGGCTTCAGTTCAGCCCTTGGCTGATGAGCCATCTTTTCCTTTCAACTGGTGCTCCAGCCCGTCCTGGCACTAATGTAGCACTGGTGACTGCTCAGGCTGCCACACAGCCCTGGCTGAGGCCTCCCTCGGCTGCCTGTGAATGGCCTTCCTCACCTCTTCTTCCTCTCCAGCTCCACATCCCTCGTCAGTCCTCAATGAGGTACCAGCCCTTCTGACCTAGCTCAGCTGCCCCGCAGAGATCCAGCCTGGAGCAAAACCAAGGTGGAGGCCRCTCATGGGTGTTCTGTCATCCCTCATCATGTTGAGAAGGGAAAGGTCTGAGGCACCAGGAGGTCAACACTGAGAGAGTAGTGCTTTATCAGTAGCATATTGATAGCTTTCTAAAAGAAGCCCATAATGATCTGTACAAGAATCGCAGTCTTAGTTTTCTTGCACTTTCCTGATAAACCAATTTCTAAGCAACCTACTTCATTTTTAATATGCTACCGTAAGCAACAAGATGACCTTGTCTCACCTGATCTTTGAAGACAGTTTTCTGCAGACTTAGGCCAATTCTGTTATGGGCCATGCACATGAGTGAAGACAAGTTGTTTTCTTCTCGTCTTCCACATAAATATTCCTCTCTGTGACTGCTAGCCTAACTAGGCTGCTTGGGTCAAGCCACTGAAGGGTCTACAATTAGTGCAATGTGGCTGAATTTTACTTGTCAAATCAAGATGACTATCTTATTAAAAGGGAGATTTTGGAGATGACAAGGGCTATTTCAGGCAGCAGTGTGAGCAAGCATGCAGTTAAAGGTCTTGCAGCTTAATTACAGTCACTGGACAAGATCTGTAGCTCCCTGAAAACACACCGGTGCAGGCAACATGAGGATGATGCCTCTGAAACAGCCCATTACAAGGAAAGCRGGAACACAGACACGTATGGGGTAAAATACCTCATCCACTCACACACTCGCCGTCTTTCTCTGTTACTTCTTCAATGCACAACATCTTTGCATCCATCTCAGTCAGTGATTCTTATCAAGACATTAAACTTAACTCCTAAAATGCAAAGCGACATCGTATTTCCAGAAAGCTGTGCTAGCTTCTAAAATGGTAAGGCAGGCTCCTCACCAGCAAAACACTTTCTGTGATCTATTAGACACTCCCTGGGAAATGCGCATTACAAGCAGGATGCCCTCCTTTTGTGGGCTTAATGGTTTCTAGCACTAAAATTCTTACCKAATGTCTGTCTCTTTGCAGAACTATTTACACCTGGTCTTACAATACCTAGTTTTAAGACACCTTAAAGTTCTCTGTCAACAGTTACCTTGGCTCCAGCCCTCAGCAGATCTGCAGGTCCTGCGGATGGATGGCTTAGCACTGCAGGATGGCAAGTGGCACAGTAATGAATGTATACAGACAAGCACTTCTGCTTGCAAAGGACATTGGAACAAATCTTTCCTCRTCTTGCATGACCTTCAACCTTTAGCAATACCCATGACTGTTTCTATGATCTATTATTGACTGACCTTCAAATATGAAAATTGATGGTTTACAGCGCMTTTAACCATAACAGTTCCTTACTTCCCTTCCAAGTCCTAAGATTCAGCTGTACGACGCGTTCCGAAAAAGGGGCAATGGAGAATTTTCTCATAAGACAGCCCTCTGCTGTCCAGTGACCTCAATAATTGACATCCTCCATCCACATTTTTAATGCGATATTTTTCAGTCAGCTTTCTAACAGATCTGCAGGGTTTTGTAGCTATTATTTGAATCTGAAGGAAAAGTAAGATACAATGGCAGCATCCTGCTGGACCTGCTTTCACAGGCAGTTACTGCAACCAAAAGCTGCCCTTCCAGCAAGGCTGTAGCCTGCTCAGATGCTAGAGAAGCCTATGAGGGGCTCGCTGCAGGGCCAGCCGGTAGCATTCCGTCCTGGGGTAGGATGACTTCTCATGGCTGTAGTGCACACCCAGAGACTGCCCAGGTTCACGTCTCCCCATTCACAGTGCGCATCATTATACCTAGGGGAACTCTTGCTTATGAGCCCTTGGGAGGGCAGTAACGTAGGGCTCAACACGAGCCTATGATCAATATTACCCACTTGCTACATCTAGAGTGCTGCACTATTTAGTTAAACCTGGCTATATGAGCGTCTGCAGACAGACCCTACCTAGCTCTCTGAGGAGAGCTGCATGGACCCAGAAAGCGGCACCGTCTGCCTGCACGCCGCCTTTCACYGCAGGCTGTGCAAGTGGCTGTGTCCACGTCAGTGGGCCTTGGCCCTCCTTCCCCACTAAGAACCAGTTTTCTGAAGTAAAAGCAATATGTTGTGCCCCGTGCAGCACAAAAAAAAAAAAAATACACTTACCTGCTTTCAGGGTCCCTTCACATCTCTGCAAAGCCACAGGCTGTGAACAGCTACTTTGGATGCCGATTTGTGCACAGGTGCATCCCCTGTGCACACTCACCCTCTTAGTGGCCTAGAGGCATCCTGGCTTGTACAGCTAGCAACTGTGAACCAGTAGGGAGAACTTCCAGCTCACTGTTTCTTCACTGGAATCACTATTTCCTTCTATAGGAAGGAAATCTAATACACCCTGACCTGCACTTGCCTCTGTGCTGCAGCAGCTTTCACTAGGTCTGGCAAAGTGCCTCTGGCACAACCCGGCTCCTGGAAGGATTTAACTTGCATAAAGGCACGTAGCCTGACACAGCAATTAGACACACTTACTCTCCCAGGTGGAAATAATGATGGAGTAAAACACATACAGGTGCTTGAGCTCCCTGTGTCTTCAGGTGCAGTCGCACATGAGTGAAAGGCGGCCAGTTCCCAGGTGCAAAGCAGTAGTTGCCATACACCGTTTGAGTGCTGCATCAGGCGGACCAGGCTGCTCCTTTGCTGCTCCAACTGCTAAGCCCCTTTAAAAGCTTGCGTTTACCTTCTGAAGCTTTTGTTGGTTTAGTTAAGTGCTCCGTGCCCCTGCCACAAGCTGCTGTGATAGCAAGGGGGCAGCAAGTGCTCTCTCAATGGCTGGATAAGTAACAAAATCCCATTTAAGCTGCTGCTGTGCTGCCAGATCTATGCCAGTTTGAAAAATGAGTAAGATGACGAGTCATCTCCTCCTTGCTCAGGGAAAGACCAAATWCTATCCATACTCCGCCCACTCCAGGAGCAAAATGTGCAGCCTTCCCAGGGAGCCTGAGCGCTGTTGGGAAAGCAGCAGCCTGACTTTATATGCCAAATTTCCAGCGCTCCACAGTAGGGACACTTCCCTCTGGGAAACTCCCTGAATACCACAACAGCTGCCTGTGCTCCGCAGCAGTATCCTTAGCTTGTGACTTGTGGGACATACAGTGCACAGAAGATGGGAAATTTGGACAACACACAAAGGGTCAAGGACTTTCCTGACACATCCTGTGCTTGTTTTCTCACTTTTCTGTCACGGGTTTCCTGAGCTCTGCCGCCAGGCCGCTCCCTCCGTGCAGGACGCAGCAGCCGCCCGCGCAGCCAGACCGCCAGCGGGGCACACGCTGACCGCGCTGTCCGCGCCGGGCCCTGYGGGCGCGAGGTTGCACTGCCCGCCCCCGCCACGGACTGCCACGGGCACAGCCAGGACCCAGCTCCCAGGGAGGTTTCGGAGCTGCACAGACCCACCGCGCGGCTCCAAAGGGCGATGCTGGGCGGGCGGGTGGCCGAGGCTGCCGATGCTCGTGCCAAGCCCTGCGGCCCCTTCGTGAGCCAGCTCAGCTCTCCCACTTGGCAGGAGAGTGCGTAGCTCTAAACGCTGGGTAGTTTTTCTGGCAGTCCGTGGCTGAGTTGTTTCACGGGGGAGCACAGGGGCACAGAGGAGCACACTGCACCATGCAGCTAGCCAGGGCTGGCCCATCTCCCAGCCCAGGTGCAGTGGCTGCCTGAAGCAGGACAYGGACACGTGCCCTCTCCGTTGCCTGCTCGGGCAGCCTCCGACTCTCCACRGAGCAGTGCCTCCCTGGGGGCAGCAGGACAGAGCAGACAGTCTGAGCTCCCACCTCTTCAGTGAGCCCTGGCACCTGACTCACAGCTCACTAAGTGGCATGTTTCCTTCCTGAGTGGGCACTTTACCACAAAGGGCAGACTAGCACAGGGTCTAGGAGGAGGGCAGTCTTTCCTACCTTTCTCCACCCCTSTTTGAGGCTTGGCCACTAACGACACAGAAGCTCATGGGCCTGCTGGAAGGAGCACAGAGCGGCGCAGCGAGGAGGGGCACATCCATGCCCACTCTGTGCCTGTCCTGCACTGCCCGGCTGCGGCTGGGAGGGAGCCACGCGACAGGCCAGGGCCTACAGTAAAGGGCAGCAGGAACCGTGAGGGGCTGCCCAGAGCAGGGGGCCCTCTGACACTGCTTCCTGCTTCCACTCAGCACTTGGAGGCTTCTAGTTATTACAGAACCTAGAAGAGAGGAAAGAGCAGGATTAATTTGCTCTGTAATTTGCTTTGCTGAAGGTGTTGGTGCAGCTCCTATGCAGCCATCATAATTTATTTTTGTACAAAATAACCTCCCTATTGGGAAAGAGTTGACAAGGCTGGAGATGGAAGTGGGAAGGACAAAGGGAAGGCTCCCTGGTGGGGTAGTGGCAGTTCTAGCACAAAGTGAGGAGGGGGAATCCAGGCTCCAATCTTCAGCTTGCAAAGTGAGAGGGTGTGAAAATGTGGGGGCAGGAAGAAAGTAGGAAGGAAAGGTTACTGCTGCTTGGAATTTCCCCAGCTTAACAGATCTCCATCTGCCCCCAAGTTTCACGGTTGTGAATGAGGAGAGAAACTTGCTTTCACTTACATTGCATCAATACCTAAAAGTTGCCCRTCTTCAACTTTTCCTGAGTGTGAGAGAGACCCACAGACAGCAAGCCTCTTTCTGCAGGCCAGCTTTGGGCGCAGTAACAGCTGTGCACGGGCACTATACTTTGCTCTTAGCATAGGACATAGACTCCTGGCACTGGCCAGTGAAGTGCAAATTAGTGCCACCAACTTTCACCAAGTTACAACACAAATCCCCCTTCTCTTGCTAGAACTGCCCTAGTAACRTGAGAGCAGGTAATGAGATGTGTCCCCAGCCCACGACCCTGGTCGCTGGCACGAGGAAAGAGCTACGTGTTGTCAGGAGGGGGCAGGCAGTGCAGTTAGGAGGCAGCTTCTGGGCTGCGTGGCAGCACCTGTGGCAGCTGCTCTGCCAATTCCTGCTCAGGCTGATGGCCCATAAGCTGCCTGCACCACACAGYGCACGCAGCAAAGCGGGACAGCCAGCCAGTGTGCAGGTTACTCTTCCCCATGCTGCATCAAGCAGACAGTGCCCCACGGCAAACGGGCGACCTTGGGTTTACATCAGAAGTTTTTTTTTTTTTTAAAAATAGTTCATATAAATGATACATAAATGCAACGATTAGCGATTAGTTTATAACAGATGTTTAGGGAGGAATAATCTCTATTAACATACATGCAGTCTCAAAAAGTCAGCTTTCAGTCTTTAGACTTGTAAGCATCCAAAAAAATATTCCTCTCCAGGTAACCCACTGCCACTAGGAGCTAACAAGAAAGGGCAACATGCTACATGAGTCGTTCCAAAGCTGCTGCAGTTCCCATGCTGGCAGCACCACCAGCACCTTCAGCGCAACAGGATTTAGCGGCCTTCTTCACAAACAAAAGTTAGAAATAAACTGGGTGGCTGCTCACCCAGGAGGGGACTGAAGCAGCTCAGCTTGTTGGCAATAAAACCACCCTGCTTGCCCGAGTCTGCTGGGACCTCTCAGTAGGTTTACGAGCAGAATTGTAAGGACGCAGAGAAGAAATTACTTATTTAAAAAAAAGAGAAGACAGCACTAAAACTGGCAGAGGGAGGCAAGATTTGATAAGATGGGAAGTGACATAATCTAGATAATCATCCAATTAGAAGCTAACATGCAGACTTGTGGAGCTGGTGAGAGAAATCCTCTCTCCCGGTACTGACATCTTACCAGGAGGCTTTCTCCAGCAGCAGGCTACCGGGAGCAGCACAGACCTGCCCTGTGCTCCAGCACAGCTGGGTGAGGCAGGAGCTGAGAGGAAGTGTAACACCAGCCTCACAGCAAAATCTGGCAAGGAAAATACAGTTTTTCTCATATCACAGCTTTCACCTGAGGGCAGAGTTGCTTTTGGGGACCTACCCTAAGGCGGCAGAGATGATCCTGCAGCAAGTGCTGGTGCTGCGGCGCTACGCGTGGTCCTTCCTCTGCGTCCYGCTGGAGCACCACTCCTCCGCGCCAGCCTCATGCTGCAGGGCACAGCTTCCCAGGCACTTCCAGTTTTACCTGTGTAGCTTGGAAATGTTATGTGCTCCCAGAGCCTTGTGCATCCTAAATGCTTGTAAAAGTGATGCTTATTATCAGATCCTCAATGTTGTTTACAGAGCAAGTTTTGTTTACTTCAGTTCACAAAGGAAAGCCACCAGCTTTAATTCTCCCTCAAAACAAAAGGGAAGTGCATGATTCAGAGTGGCTTCGTGCAAATTTTTGCGAAGTAACCAATACAAAATCAAAACAAATTATACATACATGTAAAACAAAAGAAATTCAAGTTAAAACCAGGACTAGCTTCCTATTAGTCCCAGARATGATGATCCAAGAGTGTGTCAGGAAATAAATAAATCATTCTCATCATAAAAAATGAATGTACTCATTAATCCAAGTGGCTTGAATAATTGCAAAAGAGAAATGGRGTAAAGGAAAAACAGAAGAAAAGCATCTGTAAGAATGAATTGAAATCCTGCAGAACGGTCACTTCCCCACATGCCAGACTGTGGCGAAGACAAGGCAATAAATAAATCCCTGCCCGTGGCCAACAGAACTGCCTTGCAGCGGGACGGCCCYGGGCGCCCAGCGCTGGAGGCGGCGCACGGAGGCAGCGCTAGTGCCCGCTCCCGAGCCCTACTCTCCCTGCAGAGGCCATGCAGCCCTAGTCCAGCCCAAGGCCATCCTGGGTTGGCCTCATCAGTCCACTCTGTAAACAGGAAGGCAATGCAGTCTAGAGTTCATCTAAAGGAAAGATTACTCAAAAGTGGTTTGCGCTAAGGCACAACTTTCCAAACACCCCTTTCGACAAATGTGAGCCTCAGAAGATGCTGATCTGCCTTCTTTTTGCTGTACATGTGGCCAGAGCCAGATCCCAGATCCTGACAGGTCTGAGCTGTGCTTCCATTGCAGGCACTGGAGCATATGATGCTTAATGCCGAAAACAGAATGGGACAGGTCCTGTAGTTAATGGCATAGCAATAGCATGTGTTAAAAAAAAAAAAAAAAAAGCCCCTGTAGGGCTCATCTAGTCTTCTGTTTTCCCTGTCAAGATAGATTTATTTATAGTCAGTACCACAGGGACAGGATTCTAGTGGCCGTGGTGTCATAGCCACATTTTTAATGGGATTTGACATTTAGGGCAGCAATTCAGTTCACCTCTAAGCCTGTAATTACACTTGCAAATCTGCTTAGCTAGACACCAGCAGGGCATCCCAGGGGTCTGCTCAAACAGATTGGTTGTGTTCCAACAGAAGCAGTGTTTGAGTACGAAGCAATGCTGTAAAGAGGACTGCGGTGCCTGACACAGGCACACTTGCAGTTCATGAGAACTGGGCCCACTTTTGATCTTTGAAACTAAAACAAAGACTGCAAATAGCTCTTGGGCTGTCTCTAAAGAAATACTGCACTGAATCAAACACCACTGAAGGCCAGAAGTAYTTCATGGGTATGCTGGAAAGACAAGATACCTTTCTACATATAGCTGGTTATCTTTGGTCTCACAAAATCCACAAGTCCAGGAGGTAACAGAAAGGCCCAAGGATGAAATCCTTCTGTCAGCTTGTGCCCTGCAATCACGATGGTCCAGTCTTGACAAGCACTTTTATGTCTTCCTCACACAGAAGTGCAGACTCTGTWAAGAATTTCCCTTTTGAAGGAATCCATTTAGATATATCGTTTCAGGCAGCCCAACTAAACTTTGGAGGGAAAATTGATGATAAATGCCAAAATGCTCAATATTTTGCCCACACTCTCTCCTGCCTTTGCACCTATTTTACTACTCCTAAAGATACCACTGGAACCAAACAAAATACATATACAGTACTCATTTGGGCCTCCACATATATCCCGTTCAGTTCAGCTTTGTTGAGATTTGGACTTTTTACTTGTGCTCAGGGGAGGCGAAGAAAAGGGTTTCCTTCTCTCACAAGGTATTGGAACAGATTTTTCTGTAAGATGCAGGGTTTACGCCTGAGTTCAACTTCAAAAATGCAGCCACTGCCATCCTAGTGCCAGAGGCAGACAGAAGGTGCTAAAGCAGTCTGCTAAACACTGCACTCCGCTACAGAAGCGCAGAGCAAGCAAGCAGTGCAGTTTTGGGAAAGATGCACAAAAGCACAATGAGGCCAATTTGTATCATACCAAAGAAACAGAAGGGAAATGGAGGCCTAAAGATTTGGGCCAGTACAGGAAGACAGTTTGCAGAAGACAGACTGCARTGTTCAGCAATGAAACCTTTGTAGTCCTCAGTGCTTGTCTAGGAGCAGTCCAGTACCTCCATCAACAATGACTGAAGTCAGGAAACATAAATCTACAGAGCATTTCCAAAGAGACCTAAGACACCCCACCCAAACATTTCAATGACGTGAGCCAAGATCATATTCTCCTCTTTCCCCAGGGGACATGACAGGATAATTTCTCCAGCTTAGTGCACACAGTTCTTGTCTCTTCAGCAAGACTTCTTCTAGCTGACGGAGGTGCAGTTCAGCTCTGCAGCGTCCTGTCTACCTGCTGCCATGACTGCTTCTGGCCCGTCAGCAATGCTGGGCTCACTGGAGCACTGCCTGTGGCTGAAACTGGCCTGCAGGAGAAGGCACTTCTCG
Source organism: Nothoprocta perdicaria (assembly GCF_003342845.1). Lineage (NCBI taxonomy): Eukaryota > Metazoa > Chordata > Aves > Tinamiformes > Tinamidae > Nothoprocta > Nothoprocta perdicaria. The sequence goes on from NW_020454649.1 coordinate 2,303,167, forward strand.
TTACTGTCTGAYTCTTCAATGACCATTCCTGTGTGCATCATGGAGGCCATTGCCAGGAGCTGAATATCAGAGTGAGCATTGGCAACTGTGTGGCGCCGAATGCTACCGCATTTTTCCAGGTAAGCCTCACCCTCCTGCTCTGTCAGCGGTGTCAGAGCCATCTCGCTGGGCTGCCGACTCGTCACCATTTGAGAGGAATAATTCAGAATACCAGGCTTAGGACGCAATCTGGAGTACCGTCTCTCTGGAAGACAAAAAGGAATGCAGGAGTGATCAGAAAGGTACAGGTGAAGCCTTGTGCCAAGCTGCTAGGCTGGCYGCAGGACACAGGTAGTATTCACTATTCACTTGCACGCTGGGTTCCCCTTCTCATTATCCCTGAGGAACATTCAAATGCAGTTTAGTTCTTCCTGCCAGAGGTTTTGAAAGCAGTTCTGTTTCCTCCTCAGTAGGGATAAAGCTCCCATCTTGCTTTAAAGCAACAGTGCTGCTACCTACAAGAGAAGCGAGATGAAAAGTGGTGGTTACAGAAACAAGACTTCCTTTAGCGCCCTGATTGTCTTCTTACTTAAAGGGAGGGCGAGAGAAGGGCAGGAACTCTCAGGTGGTTGTTCACCGAAATCCTCAACTGGTGCAAGAAAGGGGAAACAAGACCTCTGGAGAGGCAAACTCTTACTTTTTACTCTTCACTTACGAAAAATCTGCCCTCAAGGAAACATTCAGTGAGAACATAAAGAGATGCCCCTTTCTCTAGAAAATTTGTCTCAAGAGATGCCATTAGCAGGTGYCTATGAAATTCCTGACATTGCACCACCATTCTAGCTACCTAGAGAAAGGCTATTTGTTTGGCTACTACCATCCCACTGTACTTTCTAAAGACCATGTACAAAACCCCCACAATTCATCTACTTCTGAAACATGGGTGCTTTAGGGCAAGACACTGCAAACACCCGAGTGTGCACCAGAATGMAGAGGGGAAAAGGTGCAGAGGCAGAACGTGGCACTGGCAGAGCACTGCCAAGGCTGCACAGCAACACGGCACCACTGCAGGAGGGACGCAGGGTCTAAGCAAGGTCTGTCAGCAAAGCATTCAGAGGGGGAGGGAAAAAAAAAAGGGGGAGAGGGAAATCTGGTGTAAAACTCAAGCCCAAGGCACAGTGCCCAGCACTGCATCATGAAGCACCATTGCCGTTCCAACATTGATAAGACTGACAAGCAGAGGTCCGAGTTTGTGTCCTGGCCTCTCTGTAATTTGCTCCCCTTAAACGCTTAATCAGGCAATGTTACTTCTTGTCTGCTGCCTGCAGCCGCTGTGCAGCACGGCTATGTATGGTTCAACATCTCCTGTGATCTCTCACAGAAGCAGCTCATCAGGCTGTTCCTTATCTATCCTTCTGTCTGCCTCTCAGTTTCTGAAAGGGCAAGGTCTCAATTCATTAATTCAGGGGCCTTTTAGACCATGTAAAATCTTTCCACCAAGACTTTAGAGCACAAGCGACAGAATAGCAAAATKCAAAGCAGAAGTACCAGGCATTGAAGGTTATGAAACACTTTTTGGAAGCTTGCATCAGTATGAAAGGCAGAAAACAAACTCTATATTATTACAGGGAGAAATGGCTGAGTGGCCAAAACTCTACCACTGGCAGCAGCCGAGCTATGAAAGCAGTTCGCCCTGCAGCTTCCAGCAATACATTCATTCAAAAAGATATATATATATWTTTTTTTGCTAAGAATACATTAAAATAAACTTTGAGGTCAGTGACAACAGTAAATACGCTCTTCAAGTGTCCGCTAGAGCTCAGTGCCTAGCAGGCTGCAGTGCTAAGGGACACAAGGGAGGCACGCAGGCATCCCTCTCCTCCCGGCCGCCCCGCCGGCAGGTGCACCTGAAGCAGCCAAGCCCGTAGCACGGGGCTGCTTTAGTGTAGACAAGACTGAAACGGCATGTGAGGAATTAGCAGCAGCTGCTTCTCTGCCTCCCCCACCAGAGCATCTTCATTTCTGACTTCCATTAATAAAGTCAAGTATTAGACACCAGAAGAGAGAAACCAATGGTGAGGGTAGTYATCGACCTGTAACTTGAATGACCTAGATCCTTAGAAGTATTCAGGTGTCCTACATTAGGAACTGCTCAGCTTGAAGCTTTAGTAGGTCTTGGACTGAGAGGAAAAAGCAAACACATTGGCTTACATAGTGGTTCATAGCAGTCCCCCTCCACAGGAATTAATACTAAATTTGTGGCTATTTTGCAGTGGCTTCAGCTGTGCCATCTTAGATAGGTTGATAGATCTGAACAAATCCAACTAAACCAAGCCATGCAAAAAGCATTTTCCAGACTGTTACTGCAGATCTATAGGCAAGGGCAGAATCTTTCTTCTTCTCTTTTCCCAAACAGCACATTTAAAATGAAAATAGGCCTCATTTATACAGGGATAACTAAGAGCCCTTCCCACCCCCCCACCTCCACCCCAAAAAACAACAGGAGAAAGAGAAAGATCAGAAAGAAAAGCTGTAGTCATGTCCTGATGTGTGCTTAATACATAAAAATATTCCCTTGAGAAAAAAGTGTGCAAGTTTTCAGTGCTGCTGAAAAAGGCAATGTGATGAGCTGAGAGAGTAAAGTCCATTAGGAGCAATGCGGGAAGCAATAATGTAAAATGACTGCTGCCCAGCCTGGCTCCCCGGCCTTCACCTCAGCTGGGAAGGGGCCTGTTCTGTTACCTCTTCAGTAGCCGTGATAAAATTGTCAGCTAGTGTTATCAGTGACATCAACCCTTGTGGCAGTTTGCAGACCAACCAGCCAGTCTAAATTCATCATCTCACAGGCATATACCCACTGTGTATAGGTGTGTGCATGTGTGTACATACACTCAAAAGCACAATGCTTCAAAGTCTGGTATTACTAAACTTCTGTAATCTAATCTGAATGTGGATGGAGAGATTGGAAAAACTTTGCTATGGAGGGAAACAAAGCAATTCAAAAGACTGCAGTTTCCCCCAGAGCTCTATCAGCATGGAAACAAGAGCACTGAACTGCCTCCTATGTGAAAAACAAAACAGAAGTCCTGGGTCCCATTACCCCAAAGTACCTCCTGCAGCCCAGACATTCTGCAGTGCGAGTGAAGACACACTTGGGCTCAGTGCAGAGCTGAGCAGCACCCACAAACGTGGGCGAGCAGCGGGGCAGACACCGCTGGGCGAGCGCTGGGMGCCCTCACCCTGGCCAGTCAGCATCGAGTGCCCCTGCCTGCAGGCAGCCCAGTGGCCGGGCAGCATTCCCATGGCAGGCAACCACTATCAAGAGCTCATCCCCAGGGCTCGGAAAAATCCTCACCTACTTTATTTTGGAGAAATAAAACTTTAACTGCTCTCCTGCTTGTTTATGAGCTTCTCTGTTTCAGCCAAGCTGCTACATTCTGCACTAGAAACAGTGTTATTTCACTTGGCTCTTTTCGCAGCCGTGATCTTTTGAGATAAAAGTGCTGCTCAAATATATATCATGCTTTAAATCCAGGTGACTGAATAAGACAGCCAAAAAGTTAACTAAGGACAGAAAAGGTCAGTTTGCAAAATCACAGTGCTTCTCCCAGTCTCCTGGAATTTGCTAGGGCTATTTAAACTGTAGGTTACTCATTTCACAGAGATAGGATAAGGAAGAAGTAGAAAGACCATTTTATTGGGGCATTATATAACCATACTTTCCTAATTTAGATTTTGTAGTGCCTTCTTTAATTTGTTTAGAGATCTGGATGTCAGATCGCAGTATTATATACTTTCAATTACATCTTCAATCTCTCAACTTACTAAAACAGCAACACAAGTTACCAGGAACTCTTTCCTTTGGAGGTTTATATAAGGACATTTTTCCCCCAGATCCAACAGCATGGGCAATTAGGCCAAATGGAATTTGGTGAAAGGCAACACTATGAAGGAGTAAGGCAGAGGTGATTTTGAAATGAAGAATGATGCAGGAGTTGGTGTTTTAGTTCTGCTTGACTTCCCACTCTGCTAGAGGTCTTGGACAAATYCCTCGTACCACATTTCTCAATGACACCAGGCACTGCTTTCTTAACTGTTGCAATATTTTAGTTCACATATTTAATAACTTTTCAAGTATTTTAGAAATTTTAAGGAAAAGATTGCTGAGAAGAGCGTGCCTATGCTAATCAGGCACAGTCCAGCTTCATCCTCCTTCCTCGAACTTCAGCTCTTAGGTCCAGCTCTCTTCCCATGCTYCATCCTGACTTCAGAAATTGTTGCTGGAGGTGGGGATACCGCSTGCTACAATTCCCCTGTGGGAGCTGTCAGGTCCCCTTTCACATGGATTCCTGCAGCACRCCCCTCCCACTTTAAATCTAGCTTAACACACGCTGAAGCCCAGCAGGGAGTAGGGGCCTCCTTGTGCCACATTTCTCAATGCTCTTTCATCTTGAGGTGTCCAATCCAGAGGGAGGCCTGSATTCTACAACATGCACTGGGAATGCAAATATGTCTAAAGCCCAGAAGTGCACTTCACAAAAGCTACTACAGAGTCCCTGTATGGCAGGGAGGCCACTGAGATTCATTGCTATGGACTGCCCAGGGAAAAAAGAAACTGGTTCTGAGAAAGTACAGAGATGACAAAGAGTGAACRAGGAAGAGCAAAAATTTGATTAGAACTGGAAGCTCAGCATCAGAAATCACGGAAGCCCTTTGAAAATAACAAGATTATCTGCAGAAGTGCTACTCTGCTGACGGTGTTGGGTAATGCAAACACAAGCTCTTCCTCTCCTCCTCCTGCTCAGCACAGGGTGGAGCGAGGGCAAAAGGCTACCTGGGAAATATACACAACTAAAAATGACAGCTAAAAATTAAAGCAAATGCAATCATTTTAAGGGACATAAACTTTACAAGACCAGTTCATGTGACTTGCTTTGTAATACTAATGGCTTCTTCAGTTGGAAGAAAACCATAACGGCTAGAAATAAGTCAGGCTTCTATATTCCAAACTATCCCAGCAGCAGGCAGTCAYCCACAAGCAGCCAAACAATCAAATCTACCCAGGCTCTGCTTTTATGGGAGGGATGTGGTCTCACTCTAGCCTCTGGATCAGGTCTTCCTGTAATCATGCCATGAATTTGTTACATACACAGACACCCCAAGTTCTACTAAGTTCTGCTGTTACCTGGCCAACTTCCCCTGTGCTGTTAAGGTGTAGCAAAAGACAGGTTGTGTGTCTGCAGATATCTGAAGTCCTCAGTGATTTTATTATAGCAAGGCCTAAATATTATAAAGTGTGGCAAAACAGAGGGAGAATTGGAGCTTTCTTCACTTCTTTTGAAATTTTGGTCATAAAGTCAGTTATCGCTATACTCATTTCCAGGCTGCTCAATCTTTTCTTGCTGGACCCATTTGTAAGCTGCTCTCCTGGTTTATGTGTGGAGAAGTTTTCTGCTACAAGCATTCCCTTCGTGAAGCACAGTGCCAGTTCTCTCACCTTGGAATATTTATTCACAGTTTAAACACAGATTTTTTTTTTTTTTTAAACAGTTCCCAGATAGAAGGAAGACTGCATTAAAATAATAAATAAATAAATAAATAATCTCTCAAAATGAGCAGCTAGTAGTCTTACTGGTGGTGAAGTCCAGCAGATACAGTAGCTAGGTGGCCTGCTAGCAAGCAGGCACRGGCAATAGGCAGGAAAGGAGGGTGAAGTCAGGACTCCAGACATGAACCACAGCAGCTTTCAAATCAAATCCACTGCAGGAAGGGGAGGGATTTTTCACAAGTTTGTGCAGTAGTGGGGTCATAACAGATCACTCTGTCAGGGGAAATAAAAAGCCTTTCAAAAAAAAAAAAAAACAATGCTCAGAATGTCTTGTGCATTGCCTTGCACTAACAACAGGTCTACCCTAATGAGTGTGTGCAAGAGCTTCCAGAAAGAGAGTGTGTCTTACCAAGTAAGCAGGAGCTTCCAGGGAAGCTCTGGTCCTCACACAAGCCCAAGTAGGGCGATACCACCTGTTTGACCAGTTCTTCCAGCTGCAGATAGCCCTCACTGGGGCCAGTAGGCTCATGRACACTCTGAAATTCCAACATGGAAAGACAACATTATGCTTTGATAGTTTTGAATACAGTATTTATACAGTGTATAACATAAATACATATAGGAATATATATCTATACACACACAAACATATATACATATATATACATATATATACATATATATACATATATATACACACACACACACACACACATATATATATCTGTATATATGGCTTATGACTTCTAGGAATCAGAAGGGCTGGGATCCCCCTCCAGGTAAGGGCATGTCTCTGCACTGAGCAGTGCAGCTCTCTGCTGGTACCTGAGTAGAAAGGCTGGCTCTGTGACAGGGAACAGGACAGCACTTGGAGAAGCAGAGCTAATTGCCCCCAAAGGAGTTTTGGGCACTATTCAGGTTGACCATCCTGTTCAAGTCCTAACCCTGCTCCTGTGGATACTAAGCAGACATTTGTCTTCTTCGGGCCGTGGGATAGGAAGCTGTTGGGCATGCTTCCCATGTACACTCCCCYAAGAGTGTACATGTAACTACAGTGTAACTACAGTGGAGCAAGGACATCAGGGCAATTCTGCCAGGAAATATCTCTTTGTGGACAGGCCTTAACACAGCTTGGGCAAAGGATATCTCACACCCTAGATAAGACCACAGGAGAAACATTTGCTGAAGTTCAGCTTACAGGTGTGAGGATAACTCTAATTTAACAGTAATTTACGAGAGCCTTTACAGTCTTACTTCCTGCAAAGCCTCAATCAGCTTTTCTTCACTACTGTGGGGTGTGTCACATAAGGGACCTTCTTTTCCCTCAAATCTTTTACTAAAATATTTCAGAGAAATTCAACTTTTATTTTAATAGCTCTTGTCATTACAGTCTGTGGTCACTGGTCACACTAAAACATTGATAACTCGTATAAAATACCAGCTTAGCCACTTTTCCCTGCCACTTGGTTTATACTACAGCCAAGGGGAAATGAAACCCGGAGACATCTGGAATCTGGTATTTTGTGTCTCTCAGGCTGGACCATATTAAAAAATGAAACATCTGGTATACTTGGCTGTACATGCCATGACTGCAAGATATAAGCAGTATCCTCCTGTGATCTGGATACAAAGGACAGTCCTCGCAGAAGTTTTATGTCTCTTGGGAAAGGTGTTTGGAAGACCTAAAGCATTTTGCCTGCTACCAAAAGATATTTCTCTTACAAGCTAGGCTAAGTGTCCCATCTACCTGAAGAAGACTAATGCTATGTGGTCAGCAGTTACAGTTTGTTTGAATACCATAATGAGGTAGACTCATCCTGTCATTATAAGGTTGACAGTTCTGGAGACCTAGTACCTATATAGAGGCATTTAGAGAAGCTGTGAGTGGGCAATTTATGTGACTAAAGAATCCTTTGACTGTTCTCAGCTACGGAGCTAATATAGGAAGAAAAATACAAACACCAAAGACTAGAATCTGGCCCTTTCGTGGGTAAGGACTATCCTATCCGTTGTCAATTTATCTATCATTTCTTTGTTTTACATTCCTCTAAATGCATATACAACTTCCCMCTTCTCACACCCTTTATCGTCCCCACTGTCCTTTCCAGGGTTCCTGTCATTTAGATGACTGCAAGAATGTCAAGTGGAATCAAGCAAAGAAAAAAAAAATGCTCACCTGCAGAATTAATAGCATTTGGACAATGGAAGCTGGGAGCTTTGTCTGAAGCAGAGGTAGGATCTCTTCCAATTTCACTTTTAACAAGACCAAGTCTCTGAARCCAAGAAGAGCAATCTGACGGATTGTCAACTCCTGACCCTAAAAACACAGAAGGAAAAAGAAAACAGTTAGTAAAGGTGCATGTGAGCAGCACACCAGCAACACCAACATGTGTAACTACAGAAACAAACGACCCCATCTTGCCAGTTGCTGCTGTGGTAAAGTACCCACCAGCTGCTCAACTCGAGGATTYCTGGTACTCTTTATCAGTTCATCGCTGTCCCACACAAACTGTCATATGAGTAACAGCTCATCTGAGGTGCCACTAGGTTTGGAGTGAAACCAAAAATGAGCCTGAATTTCACCAACAGACTACATGTCCAAACACACCAACTGCCAAACAAGTTAGTCACAAACATYTGAAACCTAGAATGGAGGCAGCCTGTGCTTTTGTCACTTTGAGCTGATACGCAGTAGAGTTAGTAGGGGAGAAGATGGTACAGAATACTCTTTATGTAAGTCTACTTCTGATCAGTGTTAGATCCTCTTTTTGCCCAACATTTGCACTTTAAAACTAGTTGAGATGATAAAAATGCACAACTCAGCCCATTACACTTAACATTCTGGCTGCAACACGATATAGAAAACAATTGGACACAGGATAAAAGCAACAGCTTTGATTTTGCCAAAAGGAATTCTGTGTCCTCTGGATTTTATTTTTCAACGTCAACACACAAGCAATCAGTTCCAACAGATGACAATGTTGCAGGGTTTCTCAGCAAATTCAATCAAAGCTGAACTCCAGTCTGCACTTCAGTGTTAGAGTTACCTTCTGTTAAGCTTAGAGCATCCACGATTTTCTCTTGCCCCACAACAGCTTAAGTTAAATGCACAAATCTTCCTCCCAGCCCTGTATCCTGGCCAGTCCAGACCAGACCAGCACTTTCCAGCTTGAAGAGTTTCCCCTGTTCTCTCCAGTGCGTTAATCTCTGCCCTATGCTCTATTTTGGAACCACTTTATAGTCTCCATAACCCACTCACTGAGGCAAATATTTGGCTGGAAGGAATTAACACCAGTTAATCATTAATTCAAAATGGGTTTAATGTCATAATTAACAGCATCATCAATATGCAAATAAGATCTAAAGCCAATAGTCAAGGCCAACTTAGCCACAATAAAAACACGTTGCTATTCAAAATCATCAGTGTGTATTTGGAAAAATCGGGATGTAGAAAAGACCAGTACAAATCTCTGAACTCAGCAGCTGCTCATTTCTTATTTCTATCACRCAGTTTAGTTCAACTAACTTCATATTCCACTTCAAAATGCAAATGTCCCACTGTGCCATACAAAAACAACAAGATTTGCTATTAATTCCCCACCCCAAGTAGTCACATAAGCAGCTGCAACTATACAAAAGTCAGTGACCTATTTACATAGTTTCCTTCTGTACAGCAATTTAAGCAACTCGGCTGCTTAAAGGTCATATTTCTGCAACAATTATAAGCCTCAGGCTCAAACTTAGTTGAGATAGGAAGTTACTTCTAGTTGCTCCCAGTGCTAAAGTGCTCACCCACTTGGCTGGCTTACTTGCATTCTGAATGGACAGTTACTGGGRTCACAGAAGAACTCGGGTCAATGCTTACACTGACATTTGCAGCAGAGGAGTCCCAGAAGATGGGACCAACAAAGGAACTGCTCATCGACTAGATCAGTCCAGAAAGAACTGGGACGTGCTGAAGGAGAACTGATAGGTGATCTTCCTTTATAGTTGTTGAAGCACCATGTAAATAGGTATATACAGTTACTTATTTGCAAGATGAGGCCAAACTTGTCATTGGGGCACTGGCCAGGAATTAGAATAATTCTGATTCATTTTCTCCCTGCACCCTGTTGCAGCCTTAGGCAGCATACTTCAGGTTCTTAGGGGTTTTAAATTTCATAGATTTGTGTAGAACTGAGATGCTTGCATAGTTGTAAGTATCTGATATGCCACCTTTCCATCATTTATCTGAAAAATGACAATACTTGCCTAACTTCCCAGCTTCTACAAAATGTTCTTGAAAGACTCGGAGATGGTGACAACAAAGATAACAGCAAGAAAGTTAAGTTTTCAAATAATCTTTCACCACCATCAAATTACTTCCAAAAGCTTCACCACCACACAGTGATCTTTGTTCAGTTTCTTGTTAGAGACATAACAGCAATGGAGTAGATTTTGCTGGTAAATGGCATAAACATCTGCATCAATGGGTATGGCACATAGCTAGCTCAGATGTTCCTAAAATGGCACACGAATTTGTCACAGTGCAAACAAATCCCTGCTTCCACACATTAGGTCACTCAATGACTGCAAATCCGTTGCAAAAGGAGAAAATGGGGAAAATATTGCAACTGTGCAGTTTTACCTGCCAAGCACCTACCTTTTAATCATCTGCAGCAAGGAAAGAGTGAAAATAAATACAGTGAAAAGGTTAGTGTCTGTCTTTGGCTCTTTTAGGAAATGTCAGCTTTCATAGGATTAGAGGGAAAGAGCAACCTGAGCTGAGCTTTACCTGCTGTCTTTCAAACAATACAAGGAAAAAACAATGAGACATGTCTCCAGAAGCATCACTCCTGAAACAGGCAAAAGTCAAGAGGAGGAGGCTAACATTTTTAAGAATGTCATTCTACCCAAAAGTAACATTTTTGCTTCTCCTATGATTGGAGAAAAGATCAAAATAGACAGGGGAGCTGTTTAGACTTATTACTGGAAACTCTGATCAAAACTACATAAAGGATTGATACAGGCCAACATTGCTGAAGTAATATACAGTTTTCATAATAGAGCTGGTTAGCAGTCTTGTATAAAGTGTTTGTTTATTTTCTACCCAGGTACTTACTCATTCCTTTACTAAAAAATCTAAAACCCAAGAGAGGTTTTTCTAAAGACACAACTCAGGTATCCATTGCGCACCACAGCACTCAGGGATCAGCCTCTAAAGGCAGTTAAYTTTGAATTTTAATTAAGATTACCTGAACTGGATAAAATATTGCCTGGAGTGTGGGAAGGGTTTCTGTGAAGTACTGATCCCAAATTTCAGACAGGATATCAATGCGATCCTCACCTACAAAAAACAGAGATGGGGAGAAAAGAGGTCCTTTAGCAAAAGAAACAGTAAAGTCAAGCTGGATTTTTCCATTACCCCCTGCTTTCCCAAGCAAGAGCTACAAATCCATCCTTCATGTTCGCAGTGTCCCTCCAAAAAAATGGACTTGCGTCAGTTAAGATTTGCCCCAAGTTACAGAGACATAAGGTTGTTCACACAGGAACTGCTAGCAGCTCATATTGAAAAAGAGGAGGTCGCAGGCAGTATTGGCTATTCTGCTGAAACTGAGTCAAGGAGGCAAATTTAAGAGCGCAGCTCTCTCCAGCCTCCCCCACACAGGAGGCTGTACGCTCCCATGTAGAGCCACAGAAGCTGTAACTCTTGCAGGCATGTTTGCTCGTGACTGGCGAGCCACCACAATGCCACCATGCTCCTCTCATACTTGGCAACTGGGAAGAATCCCAAGCGAAATCCACTTATGGCCACCCCTCCCGTGAATCTGGCTCCAACAAGTATTCCTAAATGTAAGTGGGTGTTTAAAATSGAAGCAGACTAAGTTCTGCTACTCMTGACTCCCATAAAAAGAATACAGCTGTGGTCAAAAGGCTAGTATTAGCAAAAATGCTCTACTCAACCTGGTACTTTGCACAGACATTTCAAATTATACTCATATGTTTGACTTACAGAGCTGTGCATGTTTCTCAGCATTTATGTCCAAGACCTCTAAGCTTTTTAGAAGATTCTTCACATCCCAAAGGTAAAGTGTTTACAGTGTTTCTTTCAATTTAGGATCACCTCCCCCAAACAYTATCAGTGGAAATACAGAGCCATATTTAATAATTATATATAAAACTGCAACTCAGATGAGTTATGCACTGAAGTGTTTTTCTCATCTGACTTTTCTTGTCCATCAGTTGTGCCTCTAGGTTCACTTAAAGAGACAAGCCAGAAGGCAAAGAACCAACAGAGCCAGACTCAGAAAACATTTCCTTTTCATCAGAGACTACAGGAGGGCTGAGTGCAAGGCTTTATTGTACCAGAGGCCATGCTGGCTTCAAAATCGGGACTGCAAACACACAAGCACCTACCCAACACCCCTATCACAGTTACCCATTACCAGAAACTGGCATTAGATGAAAAAGAAAACMGGAAACAGACAAAATTAGTTTTGAATGTCTCCCTATTCTATTTCCTCCCTAGAACTCTAACATTTTGGTGCGTAGCGMTAAAATGAAATACCAGTTAAATTACTCCTGAATCATAAATTACTCTGTCTTCTGAAAGGGAAGGAGGAATGGTTTGTTTCTTCCAGAAATTTTATCTCCTACAGGCATTGAAAGAGATTCTGGCAGACTGTATCAAGAAAAATGACATTAAAATAAAAGCCTGTGATTTGAAAAACAGGCACAGTAAAACACTGTCATGTCCTGCAGCAGCAMCTTCTTTCCCTCTATAAGTATTGCAATAGCAGCTCTCTTCCAGGAATGCAAAGCTAACTGAGAAGCACCTAGAAGAAATTCCGTTGCTGTGACCACAAGACCTGGAATGAGGCTACACATTACAAAAGAAAGGTGAGGGGAAAGCATCTGAGTCATTCACAGCAGAGGTGACAGTCTACATGGCAAAGTGGCTCCAGGTCTGCTTCAAATTAGGGCCATCAAAAAGAAGCAAAAGTAAGGGGTTTGCTGCCCAAAAGTAGGGGGGTTTGCTGCCTGCCCGGGAAACTTCATCTTTCCCAAACTCTTTGAGCAGCATCAACCTACTTCCAAGCAGCTCCCACCTTATTACAGATTGGAACTTAATTTTCATAATTCTCAGAAATAATGGAATGGTTGGATATGAACATTTCAAAGTGGGTTTCTTAGTATACTTGCCTTCACACAGCTTAACCTTCTCCTCTATAAACAGCAAGCCCTTCGCAAGGAGTTGGTTCTGCCAAGAGAGAAGAGACACACGCATTTGTCTTTTCCAAGGTTTAAAATTAACATGGGAGAATACATTTTTTTTCTAATGTTGTTCTCTTTACATGCAGGCATCGTAACATTAGTCATGTCACAGTTGCTCACGACACTGCCACCAGACCTGGTCTCACTGCGAGTTTTACACATTTCATTTACACTCTTTGAAATGAGAACACAGAGGGCACATTAGATACCTGAGACACTTCCCAGAACTGGTTTGCACCACATGGAATAAACTTCTCCTGGTCATAGGGAGGAAGTTAAGAAAACACTTTTTTCTCTTTTTAAACTCAAAACCACAGCCACATAAGCCACACCTCAGCCATATGGTAGGTGATCAAACAGTTAAATATTATCAGAACATCACACTCTGCTCTTCCTTTGCACTAGTGTGGTGATTGCCTGACTGCATAATAAATCAATACAATAAATCAATTCCTAACCCAAGAACAGAATATTGTCCATTTACCAGTCCATTTTTTGCTTTATTAACCAACTGAATTATCTCAGTGTGCAGTCTTAAGCTGCATGAGAAAGAGGTAGCAGCCACAGTCTTTCTAAATAACCTTTATCATGATGGACCAAACCAAGATAATTGCAGTTCTGGACATCTCAGTATCTAATATCTGGCCTGTAGGCTTTCTGCTCCTATTTTCCCAAATGTAAAAGAAATGTTTATAATACTTACCATTTTCTTCTCCCAAGAGTACTGTGGAAGTTAGTTATTCTGAAAAGCTTTGAGAATCTCAAAAAAAGGAGTTGCAGAATGGTRCTGCAACATTACTGCTTCCCAGAAGGTCTGCTTCTACCACAGAGATCACACTGATAGCAAGTAAAGCTTCTGTTCCTTTGAAAGCTTTCAACATCAGCTTGTCACACAACAGTCAAGGCCTCTAATGTCTATCCTCCCAGCACTTGTTTTTAATGGATAACTGTGCCAAAGTCGTACCTTTCAACCCCTCCACCAGCAGAGAAGGCAGGCAATGGCTCCCAGTGAACACTTTACTGTAGACTGCTGCTCCAACACAGCCGCCGAAGAGCTGCTGGCCACAGCCCTGCCCCTGTGCTCTGCCTCCTGTTAAAGCCACGTGKCAGGAGAACGGGCTCGTCGGTGATACATGAAAAGAGGTACAAGTACGAGCCAGCACAAGCAGGGAGCAGCTCCCCTCTCAAGCATCCTCTCAAGGACAAGAGACACTAAACTGTGCTGTTACTGGAGGGATTTTAAAAAGGAAAACAAATGTTGGTTTGTGATACACTGCACTTAAACTTCACTCTCCAATGCAGGAGAAAGATCTGCTACTCAAGAGTCCTACCAGCCCACTCACAACAGCTCTCTCAGTTGTACCTAAAAAACCACAGATTTCTCCTGAAAAAGTCCACTTTCTGCATTTTTTGGACTCTGGATATAACTTGTGAGACAGAAATTTTGCATCTGGGCAATTGTGTAGTAGGGCTCACTCTCTGGTTAGGTTAGCATTAGGCTTGAGAGTCACTGCTACTGGAGTAGGGGTGAGAGGGGACTGCCAAAGGAAGGGGTGAGCTACACAGAGAACTTAACTGGCAGACACTTCTCACCTAGGCAATGGCAAGAGCAGTGAGCAACAGTAGGATGGGTCCATTCAGGGGAATCACAAAATTTGCAATATTTTCAAATACTGTTATCAACCAGTGGAAAGTGACTGCAAATTTTCCAGTATAGAAATAAAAGTTTTGAGGAGAGACACCAAGCTGTCTAGATCTACATTCATATTTTAGATTTTTTCAGCAGAAATAAATGACTACAACTTGTTAGGGTCTGGTCTAAAAATAACAACTAAACATTTTCAAGGAAATGAGTAAAAATGTGAAAAAGGAGGAGGGAGAAGATATCTGGARTCGAAAAAATATATGGAAAAAAACCCAAAATATAAGCCCACTTACATTATAAATATTTTTTTTCTATCTGAAGAATAAGATAATGCTTGTGGGGATGCTACACTTCAATCCTTCCATACGCTTTCTTTTATTAAGAAAATATTTCAATTCTTTGTTTTTCCATCAGCACTCAGTGCTCACAGTTTTTATACACTGCAGCACAAATTTATGGTTCATTTTTAATACTCAGTCATTTTAAACTATTCTATAATTTAAAATATACATACAAATTAATGAGGATGTCACACTCATTTTCTTCTGTTTCTCTCAAGAAATATGAAGCCTTCTCTATCTGTACTAGCACACTAGGTTTCAATTTACATACTCTTCCTTAGTCATGTGCATACAATTTTCCAGTCAGTATTATTAACATTTTCTACTTTCAGAGATCTTTTCTACGTTAAAGCTGTGTCAGCAAACATAATATGAATTTACATCCCTTAGTGTGCAGCAAAGTTCAATGTATTAAAAACTAGATATATTTATCATTATCCTGAAGAATTAATATTGCTGTTTAGAACATATCCATCACTAATTCCCTATACTAAAATACATTCTCATTCTTAAGTTTTCTAAAAAACATTTAGTTCCATAAGCATGTAGCTGCTGCAGATGTTTCAGTTATCCCCTCTAATTTTCATTTTTTCTAGGGAAGAGAGACACTTAGCAACAACCACCACTTCTTTTCACTTCCAATCTTGGAATGTGTCTGGAAATTTTACTTAACCTGTCTCTTCTGTTAAAGACAGCACCTTAGATAGGTATTGAGTCCAAACATCACCCCCTTAGATCAAGCAAGTCAGACATGTTTGCATCCRAAAGTCCTCCGCTGCTTGCAGACAAATCACTCCAATCCAACGCAGCCACAGGGGGAGTTTGCATCAGACCTTGTCTACCTCGTTACTGCTTTACCCCTCATTGCCACAGGCAACGCAGAAGGACACAGCCAAGAGGGAAAATAAATATTATATCCACAAGCAGGACCAAATACACAGATCATACTAAATGAGCTTGAAGGACACATTTATGCAAAAAAAAGTTCAACTGCTGCCTTCTGTGTCTTTGCAATCACAGCCTAACTGCGGGTTTATTCCCTTCCCAAAACAGCTTTTCCCAGATTCCTGCAGTGTGGTCCTAACCCTGCTGCTAGGATACCCTGGCTGCTACAGTCTCACTATGGGTGCCACAAACCCGCCGTTGCTCTCTCTACAATGAAATAGGGACTACAGAGAAACACAAGTCTGAGTTAACCCCCCCAAGTAAATGCAGTTGATAAATCTGAAGAGATAAGGGTGATACTGTGAGATAAGGGTAATATTCTGCAGGCTGAAAGCTTCATATTCTCAGTATGTGCAGAARGCCACAGTGGCTCTTTCAGGTATACCCCGAATACAAACAGACAACAGAGAGTAAGTTTAAGTAAGCTTTCAAAGTTTCAGAAGCCAGGATTCAAAACTTTAGAAAAATCAATTTTGATTGTTTTTCCTCAGCACAGATTTATTGTGCAGGAGAAAGCTCCCTACCACAAGCTTCATGTGCTCATTATTCTTCCTCAATAAGTTGTGCTGAAATAATAGAGAGCTTAAATAATATATATATTCTGATGGGAGTCRCATGCCATGCTGTAAAATGCAGAGAGTTTACCAGTAATTCTCTCTTTGACCCAGGACAGACATATTCCCTTCCCTTCCTGAGGGACCGAGGCAAGTGTTTTCCATGTCTCTAGCCAGAGGACGAATKCAGAGGGTCTCTGCAGTGCAAAGACCAAAGCGGGAGGCTGTGGCAGGCGTTAAGAGCTGGGCCCAGAGAAAGCACCTCTCTGAGCTCCGGCTGCACTGGTGCAGCTGGTGACTCCGTGGCCTCCCCTGCATCCTGGGCAGGAGTTTTGGTCCCCGCAGCGCCCTTGCTGGCAGTGCCCTTGCTGGCAGTGTCCCAGCTGTGCCCAGCAGCAGCAGTAGCGCTGGCTGAGAGGCCTGTTGAGCAAACCCCAAGGGCTCCTGTTAACCAGTCCTGTTAATCCTGCCAGGAGGTGCTGCACCTGGCCATGGTGGTAGCCTCTTAGCAGAGCTAGCAAGGGCTGCTGAGGGGCAGTTATCCCAGCGTGGCTTGACCTGCTGTGGGTGCTGTGTTCAAGCAAGAGGGTTAGGAAATGTAACTGAGCCATTCTGCCAAGAGAACAGCAAGGAATTCTCTGCCATCATGAGAAATTTCATATCTTATAGACAAGTCATGGCTCTGGACGTCAKCAAGGCATCAGAGTCCTCTTGTTAACTCTCACTGCTCACTGCTTCCCAATGAGCCACTACACTTGGGGAAAGGAAAAGTTTACAAGGATAGCTGCTTAATTACAAACAACTTGTCTTTTCCTTTCACTTCTCCAGCTAAACATAGCCAGCATGCCTTTAAAAAGCCACATTAAAATTGAAAAAAATCAATACTAATTTGTCAATGAGAAACAAACTCAGAAGGAAAGTCAATTGTTCCAGAGAAAACTCAGAATAATTGCCCCAATTTTGCTGGATAAAAAAAGAATTTCTTGTAAACAGTTCACCACTCAAGTGCCACTCCCTCCACACCCCAGAAACCAACGTTGAACACTGGCGCTAAACTGACACCGCACAGGTTCTAGAAGGAGCACAGAGTCACTTTTTTCCTTTGGGACAATCTCAAGTTAATTTTAAAGGGGAAAAAAAAAAAAAAAGAAAATCATCCAAAGGTATTTTCCAGCAAGATATTGCCAGTTGCACACAAACTCTCCCTCCTTTTTGACAGGGTTTTAAAAACGCAAGTCTGTATGAGCCATAGTGTTAATACCTTGTTCAAAAATATTGGGGATTTTTTTGTTCAAAAATACTGGGGATTTTTTTTTTTCTAGGAAGAGGAAAAAGCAGTGATAGAGAAAGGGAGATCATTTTAATCCTACACAGAAAAAATACTGCCACATAAAACCAGAAATAATATCCTAATATGACTCTTTCAGTCAGCCTTGTTCAAAACATAAGTAGAAAAGAAATCCCACCTGAGCAGAAAGTGCTGCAGTGGGAGTAAGGAGAGCAGAGGAACAGTCTAAGCAGAGCCTTGAGATGGCAGCAGCCAGAGCAAGGGAGCCCCGCGGCTCCACGCAGCTTCTCCGCGGCGAGCCCGAGCCCCAGGGGACAGCCAGCCTGGCACGCAGCCCCRCGGGGACGCTTACATGGGAGCTTCAAGTGACTCACGCATGCACAGAGCGGGCGTGCAGGGCATTCTGCCGGCAGCGCCAGCACAGGGCCCACGTGCACAGAGCAGAGCGGCCCTGGGCCCCACCATGGCGAGGCCAGGCAGTTGCTATGGAGCCCCTGGAGCTGCTCCACGAAGGGCCCGTGCTAGAAAGGGCCAGATGAAGCAGAAATAATTGGTGGACCTGAGGGAACTGGGCTTCCCAGCCAGCTGGAAGAGCACTGCAATAATAAAGAGCAGCTCGACCCAAAAGCCTGTGGCAGACATATGGCTGCACTCTGCAAATCACCCAAGTCTCAGCTCTTTCCTTTTCACCAGTGGCCAAACTGCTGCAGCCACTGGCAGCCAGCATGAGACTGCACTTTGTCACATAAGAGCTAGCGATGTCTTTATCAAGTAGCACTAACATTTCAATACCTAAACAACCATTCCCATGCCTCATTATGAAAGAGGCAAAAATAGAGACCGGGGGCCAATGAATGAAATGTCACACACTCCAGTTTTCTGTTTCACTGAGCAGGAGAGAGACACGCAACATTTTTCTACTGCCAGCAATGCTCTGCAATGCAGACTTTCAAAGGAGAAGAGCTCGGGGACATTGGTCAGGTTAGAGGCATGCAACAGTGCTTCAGGCAGAAAGCTCCACATGGCTGCAGCACAGGGACAAGTGCGTGTTTGTCCCTAAGCTCAGCTGTCACCCAGGAGGCCAACCTGTGGCAAAAGGGGCTCTCTACACAGCAGAGCCTGACTGCAGTGCACAGCACCAGGGCTTCTTTCCGACAGCTCTAAAGAGAGGGCAAAGGAAAATCATTTGGTTTAGGTCAGGGCTTGTGCTGTTAGTGTTACTGCTTACTTTTGCAAATATTCATTATAATCTTTCATTTGGCTCCGCTTGACACCTTATGGGTCTCATTGCAGACTGTGGTTTATATGGTTTTCCTATAAACAGAAAGCAGCGCCTGATTTTGAGTCAAGACTTCTTGACTTCTATGGTCCTCCACAGCAACAGACTGGAAATTATGTAATAGCTTCACTTCTGTTTTTAAGATATCAAAGCTCCCATTGAATTAAGTGAGCAAATACAATCAACTCACCATCCTTCAGCTGCCAATCCTGACATTGTAGCCAATGGTCTTCAAGTTGGTGAGGTATTAACTCAGCAACAGAGTTTCTGCATTTGCAACCCACGAGTGCTGGTAGATGTTACAGTACCTAGATAAGGGGTTTCGTCTCTGTACTTCAGAAATCCAGTTGCAGTTAATATACATAAACCAGTGCTGCTAAATGAGCAGCTGTGAAATGGCCAGCACTGTTATTCGCCTCTGTGAGTTTCAGAATTAATAAGACCCTCAAGAGTGAAAAGAAACATTTCATCCTTGTCAAGCCTTTGGTTTCAGGCTGAAGGCAGGATCAGGAAGGCACTGCATCTTATCAGTGCTTACTGCTTTTATATTAAAAAAAAATTCTTCACAACCAGGAGACCAGAAAACATGAAGATGAAAGAAGCTTTTCCAGAAATCCAAGGCTGCCCCCAGGAAGTCCCAGTGGCCAGGATACCCCTTTCCTCCAAATCCCAACATTATCTCAGTGGACTCGATTACAAATGCTATGGCATAAGAAATGGAAAGTGAGTAAGTCAATGTATCACAGCCAAAAATTACATGAATCAGTTAGTTGTTCTAATTGCTGCTGGGGCACTTAAGGCTGCCTGCCTGCTCTTGAGAAGAGATCGTTCAGGACACACTGCAAGCCAGACGCACTGCAAGCCAGGTGCACTGCAAGGGATTTTTCAGGATACATGTTTTTATACTAAGGTTTTCAGGATACAATTTCTCAGCRGGCTTTGAGGAAGTTGCTGCCAAAAGATACAGCCTCACTCTGCTCCCTACACTGGTGACCCACTGCTGTCATCTTTATGTCAGTGATGCTGAGCACAAGTCAAATGAGGTAGCTCTACTGACTGATAAGTTTTTTATCTTTATTTCAAGGTTATTTTTTTTAGTCAAATCAGCAGTCTGATTCAACTCTGCTGTCTTGGGTGGCAGCTGTATAGCCTCAAATCAGCTGGCATCAGCAGTGACACTGAACCGTCAGGCAAATGAAATAGTTTTGTCAGCCCTTCTGTGCAACATAAATAGTCCATTTTCCCTTTCCACTGCCCTGGGATTCTTGCCCTTCAGGAAGGAATAGTATCTTTTATCACTGGTGTGTGCTGTCAATCTAGCATCAGAAATATGTCTGCATCTTAGCTCAGAGCAAGGGGAGAAAAAAAAAAAATCCCGCAATAGCCTTAATCTCACACTGTTTGCCTCATGGCTTGCCAGCACCAAAAGTTTTACTTCAGGCCAAGTCTGATAGGTGCCAAGTAACTTTTTTTCAACATGGATGGAGTTTAAAAAAAAAAAAAAAAAAAAAAAAAAAAAAAAGAGGCCCTTGAGGTTAAATTCTAGTGATCAGTGACTTTAGTGGGAAAGCAGCAGTAACTGCAACTGAACTAGTGCATACATGCTGAGTTATTGGCACAAGTGTATATAACATAGAATAGCCAGAGTGACAACAAAACAAATGCAGGACTGCGGGCCCTTATCCTGCCAGCTCTGTGAAGCAGAGGCCGCTGCTCCCCCGCGCCAGTGCAGCGCTGAGGACATGCACTGATACACTGTGACCATGGCCTTTGAATGCAGTAATGTAGTTCTGCCACTAAGATGAGAGCACATGTCTTTTGACCTGACTTTTCCAGAAAACAGTGTTAGTGATAAAATCCCTCTCCCAAGTTCAGACTTACTAATAGGGATGCATTTCCAGTCTAGATGTCCAGCGTCCAGGAATGAGCAGACTACAGTCTAAACAGCCTCTTCAATCACTAACTCTCCTGCTGAGAGGTCTAAGGAGTATAAGCTAATGCCACCAACTCCAGCTGGACTGGGGCATGGTTGAGGTTTACAGTCTGGAGGAAGAGAACAACATATCCAAAAGCCAATGCTTTGAGCCATCCAAGCCCCAGGAGTCTCCGGCTCATCCTGCCCCGTGACCCAGCGCAGCTGCATCTTATTCAGAGCTGGAACCCGACCAGGCCTCTTTTGGTACACACTGAATTTTTGAAAGCAGATAACAGTCATATGTCAGCACTTCACGTCCCTGTGCAACGCACACAACTCTGTGCGCTATTCAGCCTTCCAAATGCACAAAGGTGCCTCAGGAAATATTCTACATTACCCAGACCGTGCCTGTCACTGGGGTTGCTGGATACTTGACAACGCCCTTCCAAATCTCAAGTGTTCATGCACACTTAGCTGCAAAGTTCCACTTATCTGTTTTTAAATGAGCAGGAGCTGTAGCGGATTTGCACGGAGGGCGACGCCACAGCTCGTGCTGGGTGTCTCCCTGCCTGCTGTCACCCGGCTCCACACACACTTGAGGAACCAGCCTGCCCTGAAGCAAAAGCTGCCGTCTCCTTCCAGTAAATGAAACGTAACTGCCCCCAGGAAAGGGGTTTGTTTCTCACCTGACAGCACAGCGCGGGGAATTTTTTTAAGTCATGTCATCTAATACTGATAGGAAACAACAACAGTCTTTTTTTTCATCTTCTAAACTGTTGGCACAGCAGACAGCAGCGTCAGCCACTTTTGGAAGTACTGATATTCTCTGTCTTTCTCTTTCTTACTCAAGAGGAATAAAATCAACAACATAAAAATCCCTCTTTTCTTCCCTTTTTTAAGATCAATGCTAGAATGAACAACTTTAATACTGAAGCCACCAGCATTCTCTCAAAATACACTCTTTCATGTGGTTACATTTCAACCTCTGTCTGGAGAGCATCAGTAAAAGGCACTAACAGTTACTCATATTTGTGATTGATTATATCTTTCCTAATCCTTCATCTTTCACAGATTACAAGTATATTTATGGGAACAAAAGGCAAACTGTAACCAGGTTGATTTCCTGCTGATAGGGACTTCCTTCTCTGCCTGTCCAAAACAGAAAGACATTATCTTTCTTCTTCCCCTTTGCCCTTCGCTGGCTCCTGTTTCAGGAAACCTCATTTAGTATTCTATTTCCTAGAGAATATTAAGGTGAAAAAAGAACAACAGTGTACCCCATCTTTTTAAAAAGTTTATGAAGTGAACTCCTTTTTGACTCTAGCAGGCTACTACTTAACATTAACCCTATTTTACTRAACAGCTGCAGAGAACACACCTCAAAAGAGAAAAGGAAATCACATAATACCTGGAAATAATCTGTGATGAAGGATCCGAGCTCACTCTTCAGCAGCCGCCTGCAGACAGAAGGAACATATCCATGAAGAAACAGCCATTGCTGGTCACTTCTCCCAGGCACAGCTACACTTGGCTGCCAGCCACGGCCAGGACACAGGAGGACACGAGAACGTGGCACTGCAGCCGCAGCTATGCTCTGTTTACATCTGAGCATACTCTGCACCAAGGCCAGCAGAGGCAGTGCTCAAATCACAAAGGAGTGAAATAGCTCCCCTGAAGTATTTTAATTATAAGCCATACATCTAAAACAAGCAAGAAAAACACGACTCCCTGTATTCACAGGGAGATGGATTTCTCTATTTAGAAATTCTTTTTTTTTTTCCGCTCATTTTCCTTTAAACAAAGTTCCCTTTCATTTCACTGTGAAGAACGTATCTCTAATGCTGTACTTCCTTTTTTCCTTTTCTCTTGGAAGTAGAAGGTGGTTGAATGACGAAGAGGAGCACAAGAGTAAACATGCAAGCAGAAGCTGAGGCTTCCCTGTAATCACCGCATTGAAAAAACAAAACAACAACAAAAAAACCCCACGTTTCTCAAGAGATCAGTTGTAGAAACTGAACAAGAGGCAGGTTGATTATATGCAGGCAGAAGCCACTTTTATCATATGTTTCTAATTAGAAACTTGATTTTAAAACCGGCTACAATAACATTTTTCAATTCTGCAATGTATTTATAGTTCAGAATTCTGATATAAAAATTAGGATTGATTTAAACTAAAATGTTCAGAGCATTTGCACTTTCAGCTGTCAGTGACTGTAGCTGGTAATTCTGCTTCAAATTTAAAAATTGTCTTATACTTTCCACTGCAAAGTGATGCATTTTTGCTCTGTAAGAGTTTTGCTTTTCACCAAGAGGTACAATCATGAGTGTTTGAATGTGCCATTTGAATCAGGGACACATCCGAGTCTCAGGCTTGGTTCCTGCCAACAGAGTAAACCATTTTTTCCCTAATCTTTGGTGAAATTAGATTTTGGCAACAGTCTTCTTCTCTAAATATTTTGTAAAACTTCTACTTTTATCCACATGGAAATATGCTTTCTCTCATAGTGGTTATATTTACACTGTCCACCTCAAAGCACATGTCTTTTCCTATGACCATGCGAGATGAGCCTTTAGGGCTGCATTCTGCAGAATTCTCAAAAACAGACGGACCTGTTTGAGAAGCATATCTGCTAGTTTCAGTTGCATTCTGAGAGAGGTGGTCAATTAATTCACACATCCATGTGGGGATTTGAGTCCATGGAGCAGGCCAGCTACCCTTTCAGCTGAAGGCTTTCACTCCAGAGAGAACCTCTGCAGCCTCCCAGTGGCAGTGGCCAGGTCACCTCCTGCTTCCTGGGAGTCCCATCTCTCAGTGACATTTCTGACTTTTCCTCTTATGAAGAAGTTGTCTTCAAGAAGTTGTGACAACTAACTTAGAGAACAGCAAAAAAAAAAAGTGCCCAGTGAGATGATGGCACCAAATCATAGCAGGGTAAAAACCTTGTGGCACCAATCCAGAGCAAAATGTTACCACCTGTTCATCTCCTGGTCTTGTCGCTACTACCCCAATTTAAAACTCTTCTGCATTCCCACTGTCAAATTAGGCACTGTGCAGAATCCATAATTCTTTTAAGGTCCTGCATTTGCTAACTTCCACCCATGATCTGGATGGAGAAACACAAACCAGGAAACACAGCAGCTCTATGTCATGGTGCACAAGAGCTGGCCTTCTTCCACAGGTCAAGCTGGCCACTTACATGGTACACGCGGCACTGACATTCTGTTGGAAGCTTTCTCAGGAACCCCCGGTGTGAAGCTGCAAGCAGGACACACGTATACASGCAGATGCATGTCCTCCGTGCCTCACACTGATGTTAATGAGCTACTTGAATGATGAAGTAGCCTATTTAGAGAATGACATTTGAGATGTAACCAGTGCTCAGAGCACCTGTAGGAACATTAATCATTTATTTCAAGGTGAGTGCTTCCAAGTGCTGCTTGTGAGTGCTTGTATCTGGAACAGAGTTATTTCCCTTGCCACCATGAGAACTGCTCATAAAGCATACAAATTTCACAAAGAACTTCCTGTTCTTCACACAACTCTTGACCAACTGGATTGATTTCAGTAACCAACACGAATAGAGCATGGTCCAGCACAGGATCAGAATCAGTCAGCAAGGCCACTCTGCCTGGCACACTGCCTCCCTGTCTCCGGAAAGTAGACAGAAAGGCTACTGAGGGACAGCTTGCTGCTCCAGTGACCCAACACCTTTCTCTGAGCCTGTTAAAAGCTGGCATTACCTCCCATGTGAGTGAGAGCACAAGTGCTCTAATGCCATCTGYGATGCTTCCCTCTGCCTGTATCAATGAGGCCAGAGCAACTCACAACAGGCAGCTTATGATTCCAAAGGCAGCCTAGCTGTGAGCGGCAGCTCTYAGCCAGGTGAGGGGTGGAGGACAGGGGCCATGGGGTAGGCAGGGACATGTGGGGTGAGTAGGAGCACCTGCTTGCACAGAGGAGGGAAAGCAGGGAGCTCCCCACTGCAGTGAGCCGTGGCCTGAGAGACCAGTGACAAAACCCAAACCCAGGCTCCAAGACTGTGAAAGAGCTGTGGATCAGGGTATTTTCAAAGGCTTAAGACATTTCTTTTTCTTTCATATACAGTATTCTTCACCTAACTGAGGATTAGACTGCTGCAAGTACTGGTGCATAACCCAAGAGTTCCTGGCCTAAGTGCTAAGATGCTGTGGAAGCACAAGGGCCTCCCCTCCCTCAGCTTTCCAAAGGAGTTTTACAAGTCTTTCACCTTTGTGCCCAGATCAAGTAGGAGAGAATCTCATGCTCTGCAAATTGCATTCATTTTGAAAGTAGGGAAGGGGGTAATTTAGACTACTGCTTAATAAGGGCTCAACCTGAATAGTCATTTGAACTTTAACCACAACTTGGCCCACAGCAGAAATGCAGCAAGGGTTGGGGCAGGGGGTTCCATATAAAAGAGGAAGCCGAGACATACGTGACTACATTAAAGATGAATGAATACAGATTCATGGGAAAGAAAGATGGAGGAAAAACTGCCTCCATAAGCTCTGGTAACATTCCTCTTAGTATCACTTGGACCAAGACAAGAATAAATTGTTCTTTATCTCCTTTTTAGTTCTGTCTATTGATAACTAAACTTTCCAAATAACCACAATGAAGCCACAGAAAAACAGAAGACCTGCTAAAAAGGGTGATGCTTCTAACCATCACTGTCAGCAGTGTTAGTACCTGTTTGCTACRCTTCTATTTTTTTTAATCTTCAGAGTTTATAATTTCAGGTCTCAGTCCATAACCACCACATGAAGTTTTTTTCTTATGGAGTTTTTTGTGCTTTGTTTTTAAACACTCCATGATTCTGGGAAGTTTGGCTTTAGAAGACATGTTACTGCCATAACTGATAAAACCGTGGAAAAAGTCAGCCAGAAGGGGCAAATTCCCCAGGAAGGGACAAAATCCTTTGTGTACAAGTAAATACACACCCTGTCCTTTTCCCTGTCCTTTTATGTGCAAGTTACACATCCACATAAATCAGAGAAAAGCTATCCAAGAGCTTAGTCTCATCCCACTCAACGTGAAATTAGCCTGAAAGTACAAAGCTGTGCTTAAGTTTGCTTCTACCCCTTCTTCTCCTACCAATGTTCTCTAAGTGCTGTTCTATAAAAAACAAGCAAAATCAAACAAACATCAAAGAACCAGCAACAAAAAAAATCCCTTTTCATGCAGTTCAGCAACCTACCTGATATTTTCATTGAGCRTGTAAAGTTCATTGTTCTGCAAGCCTCCCCCTTTGAACACATTTATCACTGCTGTTTGAACACTGTCAAAAAAAGAAGACAGACAGTAGAGCATTCATAAATAACACCTGCCAGGATGATTTAACACAGAGAGCAATGTGAAGTAGCTGCCAAAAGCTGAGTGGTTATAATGGGGGTGGAGAGGTTAATTGCACTTAAATACTTCCACTTTTTCTCCCCTGGAAATCATCACTCTTATTTATCTACAATCTCCCAAGGGAGACAGAGCACAACCAATGTTAAGCTGGGCATACAGTAAGCAAAGGAAAGCTGTAATAGAGATCCTGTTCTCAAAGAATACACTTGCATTGAATATAAAGATATACCTGGMGCATATCTTTAGTGTGACTGTTTAGCTGATCTCTGCTAGGTCCTCCAGAGCTAGTTGTTRCAAGGAGACTTGGATTTTTGCTATTTTGTGCCAGGCATATCACATTGCAATATCAAGTGTTGTTAGAATGACTAGGCAAACTACCTACAGCATTTGACAGGATCCTTGCTATGCTGGAACAAGTTCTGTAGTAAGCATCACTTAGACAGAAACATTTTCAAGTCCAGTTAATGGACTGGTGCGAGGGAGAAGAAGGAAAGGTGGAAACACTCACTTTCAGCAGCAACAAGCCCTTAAATCAATTCAGGGTATTTCACATTTCATCCTACAAGTCATTTTTCCAGTATTCATTGAGGCATGATATCTACTGCAGACAGGATTTGACTATCAATAAGAAAGGTCAGTGGAAGACACAAATTTCATGTGGTCAAAGGAACTTGATTATGGTAAAAGTTTCACAACACGCTGCTACATTAAGAAATTAACCTTTGTTACATGGCTAGCAATGCTTTTTCTTTAACTAGTATTTACGAGGTGTAAATATTAACACAAAGCAATTCTGGCTTTTTCAAGACAGTCTGTCTGAACAATGCTAGACCCAAACAAGGCTAAACACTATTAGGTCTAAATATGCCACCTCTGCAGGAGATCTTCCATACGGGCAAAGCCTGGGCATGCCAAAAATGTATTCATGCTCATAAACAGATAAGCTTAGCCATAAATGGCCTAAGGTATCAAAGATCAGGCCTTATCTGACCATTGCACACAGACAGTATTCAGCTGCACCAGTGCTGCTCACCTGTTCCACGCAGAATTGGAGCTCAGCTGCAAAGCCTGACGGGTCGCTTGGAAACGCGGCAAGTCGCTGAGCACTGGGGAGCTCATGAAACGAGGTCTGGGCCTCCTGAAGGAGCCCATCTTGTACAACTGGAGAGCAAAGGATGGAGCCAGGGTGAACTTTCCAGTCACAGAGTCAGACTGACTGGAGCAGGCCAGCAGAAAGCCTCTTCTCGTGAAGGTCCAAGTGTCAATCTCAAGGACATCAATAAGTCTTCAAATTCTGCAGCGGCCTGCTGCAAAAGGAAAGAGTCAATCTGTGACTAGCAGCTCCCCATCACTTCAGGTTGCTACACGGACTCATAGTTAAAACAATTTAAGTACTGAAACAATCCTGTCAACTGAGGAGACAGGAAGACAGAAATAACCTATCCTGCAAACAAAAAATTTGGGCAACTCTTCAAGAGCTCTTCACCAGCTGCCCACTCTTCCATCCYGTCCATGTGTCCAAGAAAACAAGCCCAGTGTCTCTTTCCACTTCATCTGTCAGAGGTGTGAGAATACAGGCACCTAAACTCTTCTGCTGGAGACACTTTACAAATACCTTTAAATATATACAGCCCTCCAGACCGTATAAAATGGAGGGGGAAACTGGAAGAGAAAAAAAGGAACTATTCAACCAGAAAGCAGAAAATATCAAAAGATGAAGAGGACAAAAGATGAAGGGATGAACACAATGCTTTTATTTTGAGAAGCGTTGCACAAGGGAATAAGACGCTCTCATTATCAGCCCATCACAACAAGGGTACAATAGGAAGTTTCTGCAAAAAAAGTCTGGCAAGGAGATATCTTGAAAGTAAGCAGGCCTGCTATGTTTCCTTTTCTCTTTACAGAGAGAGAAGAAATTGCTTGACCAAATATAAAACGCCTGTGCTTTTCCCTCTGATCATATAGAATAATATGCTGCCCTGAGTAAACTACAGTAACAGCAAAAGTTAGAATGGGTTTGGATAAAAACCACAGGAATTCTGGCAATGTTTCTGACCTTCGAAGTCTACCCACTTCAGAGGAACACAGGCCATAGATGCAGCTGGCAGTTTGGAGAATGGAGACATGGAAGAAAAGAGAAGAAAAGAAAAACAAACAAAAAAGTTGTGTAACTGAAGAGCACATAAAAGTAAAGCAAAATCCTCTCTTCTCCACTGCATCTTCAGAACGAGGTGAGAAGAGACATGATCATGCAAAGAAATGCTGTCTATCTGCACAGCGCTTTTAATTGAACTAATTCTCAGCTTCAGGACACTCTTCCCACTCCCTCAAACTATAATTAACTCTTTTGCAAGGATGAGAACAACCTTCTTCCTCCTCAGCAGCCCTGCTTCATGCTGGGCTCACATCTGCACCCTGCCTCCACTTCTGCTTGTCAGAGCCTGACCCAAGCATGAGGAAGCTCTGTCAGACCCCACAGGCCCTGTGCCGAGGGAACCTAAACCAAGARAAGGATTGACTTGGGGCTAAAAGCAACAAAACAGAAGCCCTGCTGTTGAGGGAGATTTATTGCTAGAAAAGATGAACTGGGCTATGACTAGAGAGAAATGGGTTCACTTCAAGGTTCCCCAATCTGCAATGCAAAAGGGCACAGGGAGCTGCTCCCCACCTCCTTTAAAGATGCACATTGGGACTGCCCCAGCCTTTAAGACTTCTCAAGATCTAAAAGAGAAACAATCACCAGTGACCACATTTGTTAGGCACTCACACAAGTGGTGTTGTCTTTATCTTATTCAAGAAATGAATATAGTTGTTACCCTGTGCACGCACACACACAGAGTTTGGATGGAGGTGGAACACACCGCTGCAAGCCCAACTTTCTTCCTGACAACTCCTTGCTGCCCACAGCGCTGACAACAGCCTTTCACCGGGGAGCTGAGCGCTGACAGGCAATGCCTGAACGAGCAGCACACTACAGGTTCTGTGGCTGCTCTGTTCCAGTTAAAGTCCTAACTCCTACAAATTAACAGTAAATACAAACAGTACAAGCAAATCGGCACTGCCTGTTGGGCGCACTTTGAAATAACATTTGTTTCACTTTACATTGCCCACACATTTGCAATCTGCCAGCGATTTCTGTATCGGCAGTTCTAACCACATTAGAAATTGTCAGCAGAAAAAAGCTACAGCACCTTGGAGAGCTGAGCGCAGACTTCTCATAACGCACCAAAAGGTGGTTTTGAGGCAAAGAATTAGTATAAATTAAAAGGATATTTCTGCTGTGAAACATGCATTCGTGCCAACACTTGTCATCTCTTCATTTCCACAGCTGACAGCGTGCTGAGCCGAAAGAGGGTCACTTCTCCCAGCGCTGCAGTAAAATTTCCATTTCTAAATTTTGTGTACAGCAAAAACAGTRTATGTTTTTCAGAACTTTATAATGCAGTATAAGAATTACTTTAGATCCAGTGTAGACATTTAACARTCTGAGAAAGCAGTGGTAAGGATGTTTGTGTTAACCCACAATCTCCYTCCTATAAGCATTCCAGGCAGTGTAAGTGTTAAAATCCTACAAATATGTATTCCTCAAATATTCCTATAGCCTAGCAAAGTTGCACTTTATAAAGATGCATTTTAATAAAAAATAAAAAAATCTCTGCTATGTTTATTTGAAACATGAAAGCCTGAATTCAGAGGTACAAACCAGAGGCAAAATCCCTGGGGCCTTGCCTCACGCACCGTTACAGCCTGTGTAGGGAAACTTTGGCCTGCTTCGTGCAAGAGGTAAAACAAGACAATCATGAAGTTTTTTCTGAGTTTGATCTATGGATAATGAGGCTAACACCACAGCAACAGAACTATGGGATACACAGGGCCCCATGGCAAATTTCCTGAGTGTCTCTTCCTAAAAGAAAATGCTTAAGTGCTTTTCCTCACAGAAACATGCATGTTTTTTTCTCCTTAAGCTCTGTAAATTCACCCAGACACCTAATAACAAGTTCTCATCTGTGCAGAGGAGATAAGGTGCTCTCTCTTCCCCCTTTTCCCCTCCAATCTTACAGTTTGCAATTCTGTGTTACTGTCAGGTAAACTTTATTCTAGGCTCTCATCAGAAATTTAAGAAAGGATCTATTTCCGGGACAGATCCAGAGTCTGATTTCTATTTCTTCACAATTCAAAGATACAAATCTCTCTTTTCTTACCTACATGGTGACTGCTAAGTACCAGGAATAGTAAATAAACTATTACTGTGAATGCAGGCTGGCCCTCATCCTCTACACCGCCAAGAGGGCAAGCAGCCCACCTACTTATACTTTCAGGTCTTTTAGTTCATTAAAACTACATGCATGTGCATGAACCTAGTTTACATTTTAAAAAATACAGACTGCAGCTTCTGCAACAATTTAAATTTACAACACATCTGGTTACTCTTCCAGCACTCAATTGCTTAAACATAAAAAAAAAAAAAAAAAAAAAATTGCTTTTCAAAGAAGAAAAGATAATCAAATCAAGATTTATCCAATAACTGAAAAGTTCCTTTCTGGACAACAATGATCAAATATACATCTCAGACATCTGAGAGGCTATTGAAAGCAAAAGTCATGAAAACTGTTTTGGGAAGAAGACTGGCACCCAGTCTCCAAGTCTGGGAGGTTTCTAGCTTACACTCTCATCCTTTCCTGCCTTCACACCTTTAGAAATATGACTCATGAAAGAAACAATGCTTAATCCACAAGCCATCAAAAGCAATAGGAATCTAACCACTGGTCTTACTGTTTTGGATCCAAATCTCAAAAAGAAAGTGTGGGTATTTTCTCATCTTAGCAGCCCCTCACATTCAGAGCAACATGGGTGCAAGGAAGRGTTACTCTTTAGTCTCTTGCATAAGAACGCATCTCTGAACCCCTGCTCAGAGATAGCCTCAGTGCAAGGAGGTAACTGGGAGCGTGCAAGAGCACCCTTCAGCTCTGACAATCTCATCAGTAGGACTGACTCAAGTTGCAGCCTTCACAAAACAGTTTTTTCCACCCACATATTAATGCTACTTGTTTCTGAAATTCCAACAACAAAACCAGACATGCTCATGAACTTTGCAAGCAGAATCTCTCTAGTTAAGGTATGACCAAGGATGTCAGACCACGGACAGTGCCCCCGTGCATGAAGACAGGGACAAGCTGGGAGAAGGGAAAGATTTGCTGCCCGATCTTGCCAGGCTGTGCCCGAGCTGCTGGCTCATGGGTGAATAGCAGCCGGTGCCACAAGTCTCCAGGGTGGGTTTCACACTCGTTGGTGGGTGCAGGCCAGGATCCCCAGCCCCGCTGGCCCAGCCTGGCTGGCTGTGCCGCACGGAGCACGGCCGACAGCGCCTCTCCCTACCAGGGCTGCCCCATGGCAGGCGCCACACTGCAGCCTGCACGTGCCTCCTGGCCTCGCCTCTCGTTAGCCAAACGTAACGATTTTAACCACAAGACACGTAAGAGAATCTACGAGCACCCTCCTTCTGGCAGCAACCACTGACCCTCTGGTGCGTGCCCATGCATCTGACTATTTTGCTGCCAATGTTTACCTCTGTAAGGCCTCACTTTCTCTACCCTTCTCTTATATAACCACCTTCACAAGCCCAAGGTCCCTGCCTTCCTCCTTCCTCTTCCATATATTCCCTCTCTCAGACTGGACCCACATCTTGTCTATATTCCCACCAGATCCCAAACAAACTAAATAACAGGAAAAATGCAGCTTGAGTTTGACAGCAAGGCCATCCATGTAACATTTGAAAAGGAACCCAGTGGTTTCCACTCAGTTATGCTTTGAGTTCTTGAGGTTAGAGCAAACCTGAAACTCAAAGTGAAACCCTGGTAAGAGTGAGAGGAAATGTATGAGAAATGCAGRGGAAAAAACCTTTGCTTATCGTATTCCACCATGGTTTGAGAAGCTCTCTGCAATTCAAAGACCATTGCAGTCCCTTTGGAGTTTACAGCCTGTCAGAAACAAGCAAATTTCACAGCATAAATGACAATATGATTTCTTTTCAAAAAAAAAGTCTAAGAAAAGTTATAGCACAGAATAAGTCAGTTCAATGCGAAATAAAGAAATGACCTCATAATAGGGAATATATAGAAAAGGAAACATTTGTAACATAGGAATGACATCTAAGACAATAAAATTGTTTTGGTCTCTGCCATGGATCTCCTCTGTTATCATAAAAACATTAATTACTTGTTTGCACTTGCATGATTCAAAAATGGAGAAAATTGTTATGGCTACTAAAAGGCTCCATTTCTTTGTAAAACAGCTTGAAATGCTCAGGTGGAAAAAGTAAAGAATACCTCATTATAACCACCTAGCCGATCAGTATGAATTTAGAAACAAATTTAAATTAGATTCACTAACAACGCATTTCATCTGGTTGAAGACAGAACGTACCTTCTATATAAACAGTGGTCACATCAAAGATCTGCTTAAGAAATGCAAGATGCAAAACCAGCAGTTTCAGAAGTATAATACCGATGGGCCAGACTGGGACATAAATAACATACCTACCTCTTGGGCTCAGTAAGAATCATATTCACAGGAAAAGAGGAAGGGCTAAGAGAGGGAAACGGAGATGATCTGTAACACCATTTTCTGATTAACTGAAGCATTTTAGATATATCTAGCGCTAACCATGACAAAAAGCACCCTTTCAAAGTAAGCTCAGTGCCACACTGTCCTGGTTGATCCACGGCAGCCTAGCTCCTGGAAGCAGCAACCTTCCCCGCATCCTGCTGTGGATTTACCCATGCAGATGGGGCCAGCTTCAGAGAGCAGAGTTAGCATCATCACTGCTTTCTCTCCAGCTGTACAGAAAGGCTTTACTCAAGCTCTTATACTCTCGAAACCACAACTTATTGCATGGCAAAATAGTGCTGTAAGGAACTCAGGCCTCAAAGCTGTGTGTTATTTCTGCCCTTTTCTTATATTTTAGAAGCCTTTAACAATGTTGATTAGCAAGAAGACTTATAATCAGAACAGCTATACTGGAACAGCCCATGGCATGAAAACATTTATATCAGAAACAAAATGACACATACATGAATAGTTACTTCCTTCCCCTGGTGGGAACAGCATTTARCAGATGCACCAGTAAGTGCACTCCTACTGAAGCAAAATAAACCAGGATTGTATCACTTGAATGACACAAGTATGAATAAGCCATCAAAAATTTTGATGTAGAAAAGGTTTCAAGGTTTAATTGACACAGATAGTTTCAAACCCAGAAACCAACTTTTAGCTACTTCAACTTGTTTTCAGTAACTCCCCAATGACATGAGTAGCAGCTGCAAAATACAGAAAATATGTGAATTAATTAATACACTCCCCTCTGAATTTCACATTTGCAGGAGTAGATGAACTCACACTATAGCCCTCCCTTCATGGCCCTAAAAAAAAAATTCACAAAACTCTCCTCTATCAGAGGAGAACTCAGAGAAACTATCCTCTTCAACCTGTCCTTCCTTGGTGAAATGCGGGAAATAACACTAACTAACCAATTCCAAAAGCTAATTGAGAGGAACACCTAAGGACAGCCACAGCAATTCCTTCTTCAAGGAACCAGCCAGAAGGTCACCAGTTTAAAAGAAAAAAAAAAAAAAAAAAGAAGTGTGTGGGGGAGAAAACACAGATTCAGAAGCCAAAGAAAGGAAGTCTAAATATCACTCTAAATGCAAAGACATGTTTAATTTTCTAGAAATGGCAATCAGAAAAGCATGTAAGATAAACTTCATCRTGAACAAATAAAAAAATCAGCAACTGCATTTATTTTAGGAACTATCTATACTGTAACTAGAATGACAATCTCTCATATCATCTTGGTGATTTCTTGCAGTTCACATTTCCTATTGTTACTRTCAAAAATAGAAGTACATCTCACATTTTCAACATGTGTGTTACAAAATATGGAGATTAAGTAGCCTGCATATATATAAAAGCCAACCATCTTTTTGCAAAGTTATCCAGTGCCATCTTCTAGCAGCTGAGTTGCACTCAGCCTCACCTCATGTAGTAAGAATGCTCTGTTACCCCTACTGAATAAGCTCTGGAACCCAGCAAATACTTAATATATTTATGCTTGAATTCCCATTAGCAGAAATAGTGAGTAGAAAAGGCCATATTTTTATGAAAAAAAAAGAAAAATACAAAGACACAAAACCCATGGGCACATAAAAAGTCACACATGGTTGAAAACACAAATTTTAAAAGMATATGCTTTTCAGTTCTTTTAATTTAAATATATTTAAACAGAGGTTAAGTATCTCACCTACTCTGTAGTTTGGGTTCCTGGAAATTTAAGCAATTGAAATTCTTGCAATATGAAGAACTGAGCAGAGTTAGCAAATGCCATCTACGGTTGTGCTGAGCTTTGAAACTGAACCTTGGAGGTTTTATCAAAGTCTGAGCTGTTATCAGTCCATAAATACACTGCATAAAATGAGTTAGAGAATGTTATCTTAGGGCTGAAGATACACAGGTTTTTTAAACTCTGCTATAAAACTCCTAAAAGGAAACACTGGCCCTAAACAGACACAGCAAAAAAGACTCTCATATGGGCTCATCTGTTTGAGCTCCACTGCGCATCCTTGGCACCGAGAACTTGTAGGGACCATCAGTATGGGAGGCAGAGCAATGCACTAGCCTGGACTTGGTAAGAACCAAGTATTTCAGCCAGAGATGCAGGACATCCCCATCGTGGGCAATCACAGAATAATTTACCTGTAGAAAAGTTTCTTCCTGGTGTTACCAAAAACCAGCTTCGCTTTGACACAAGTACAAGGGTTTCTTTGCCTTCCTCAGGTGTGTTAGAGAAGTTCACGCTTTTATAAAGCTCACTCAAACCCTAGCAACAAAAGCCAGACATCTGTGAGCTCCATATCAAGAGCGTACGCTAGACAGTGTATTACTGCAGTGGATGACTGTGAAATCCTCATTTATGTGGAACGAAAAATTGCCTTTTTCTCATGTTATAGAAAAGAGAATCATGCATACTTTCTTCAGCTCTGTACTTTCACAGCACTTTTAAGTTCATGAATCTCTCACATGCTACAACTAAAACAAAAGTTGCAGAAATCTCTGAGCACTCTTCACCTATGTGATAGGGTAATCATAATGGGCTCTACTGAGGGTAAAATATATAAATAACATTAATGTGGTAAATCAGGTYTAAACAGACTTTCTTAGAATGCAAGTGTTTTCACTTAGTGATTCTCTACTCATCAGCAGAGAAATCCTGTTAGATCTGAGTTGCTATCACAGATAAGTATTCTCAAACCTAACATCCTTCATCTGCCTGTGAAATAGCTGGCACGACTTTACCGCGCATATTTTCAGCTATAGGTCACTTTCTGTTGCCAATGCGCTAACAAAGCWCTTTGCAGGAGTCAGAGGACAGGATTTTACCACTAGTGTTACAGTCTCAAAAGGTTTAAGGAAAGCCAGAATATCAGAATAGCATTAAGTCAGGTCTCACTGACTATACCATCAGGGCCTAGTACACATTTTGACTGTAGCTTTTGCTTTAGAGAAAAAAAAAATAATATATATATATATATATATGCAGCCTACAAATCAGTTTATGTGTCTTCTCACCATGAAATAAGACCTATGGGTATGTATGCTAGATACACATGCAGCGCCATACGCAACATGTAAACAGCTCTTGCACACTGCTCCAGGTACTGATGAGTTCTGCATAACTGAAACCTTGCATACCACAAAATTACAGCATTGTCTATAAATATGCGTAGCACTTGCTGCTCTCAAAGCAAAAAATCCCTCGACTTGAGATTGCCTGCTTACATGAATAAATCATCRTATGACTGGAAAGGGCAGAGAAAAATAGCTGTGTTTTAGACTATTCTTTTCCGCACAGCCAGGCAGGAGCTGCGCACGCTGAGGTCCCTGCTGGTACAACTGGCAGCCCCAAGTGATGTCCCAAGAAGAAGATGGCAGGGGACAGCTTTGGCTGTGGAGGGGGATAAAAGTAAACTCTGTCCATGAAAGCTCAGTAAACACCCCAAGATCACGGAGCCTCCCAGTGCTCCTGAGGGGAGCAGGAAAGGGGCGCGAGCCTGTGCATGGTCGAGAGACACCGAGGGGAAAAGAAAAAGAACAACGAAAGTAAGAGACCAAAGGGACAGGGCTGCACTTCACTTAAAGAAGTGGCCTGCAGCTCATATCGCCTTTGTCTTTCTCGCAGCAGGCTACACGCTAAATTGATTTATTTAGAAAAAGACGGGGGAAAAGACTCTTTCCCTTCCCCACCGGTTTTAGAATTACTGTGTCTCCTAGGGAGGAAGGGTTAGACCGAGCCGCTCCGTTTGGAAATGACTCACTCGGCAGCGCTATGGAACCAGAGAGTCTATTTTTACTATTTATAAACGAAGAATTTACTCGGGTCTTATGCGTCGCCGGGCCCGCGTAGCCCCCGCCTGCSGCCGAGTCCCGCGCGGCCCCGCGCCGCAGCCCCGGCCGCAGCCCCGGCAACCCAAGCGCCGGGCGCCCCGAGCCGGCGGGCGCAACGCGGCGGCACAAGCGCCGCTCACTCACCCGGGAGGGAGGGAGGCCGGGGCTGCCCGCGCCGCTCCGCTCCGCGCTGCGCTGCGCTGCCGCCGCGCCAGGGCTGGAAGAGGTGCCGCCTCCCGGGCCGGCAGGCGGGCAGGCTGCTGCACGGCCGGCCTCCGCGCCACGCTTTATTTCTCCGCTCTGCCTTTCGCTGGCTCCTCCCCGCAGAAACAAAAGGCGACGCGCCGGCCCGGCCCAGCCCCACGGGGGCAGCGCTCGCACCGGCCCCAGACGCGCGGGTCCCCCGCGGGGGCGCAAAGCGCGTCCCGGCGGCTCGCGAAGTTTGCAGGGTCTGCTGGACCGAAAACAGCGGGACAGGGAAATGCAGGAGCCTCAGAGGCCTCCCCGGGGCCGGGGCGGCTCGCCCGGGCGCTGCGGCGCGGGCCGTGGGCAAGTGCCGCTCAGGCTGCGCGGCCCTCGGCTCGCACTTTGCGCGCGCTTTGCGCCTCTCGCTGGAACTAGCGCGTTTGCAGCAGGTACGGGCAGGAAGCTGCAAGGAGCGTTGCATGTAATTCGGGGTCCTGAAGGAGATTAAAAAAAGCTAGTGAGATGCAATCAGCAAACATTCACATGCAACCTGTAACTCCTCCGAGTCACACTCTCTTTTGCAGGGCTGCTCATTAATTKAAGGTACTGAGATTTTAAAGCTTTTGATGGATTTGTAAAGCAGCATCATTTTTGCTATCTGCTGAAGAAGCTTTTGTGAGTTAGCACACTGATACYGCTACCATTGGCTAGCCCAAAGCACTAGCTGTTAAAGAGGACTCGAACCTTACCTTTACAACAAAGTTCAGCCCAAATTTAAAATCGGAAAAGCTCATGCTGCTCTGGAGCCAGGATGTTGATCCATCAGACCTCGCTGCAGTCCTCTCAGGTCTTGAGTGGAGGTATGGAGGTATCCAAAGTGAGCTCAGATGACTGGTATTTGCAGGAATGCCATCCTAATGTTCTTCCTTTTCCATCTACAAACCTATAAAACAAAGACTTACAGGGGCAATGTGAACTTTACCTACAGCCCACTGCCACTACCAAAACTATAATCAGACTTATTGTTATAAACATGAAAGCAGTGCCCTGGGCAAGCTGACAGGACTGCATTGGAAGCTGCTCAAACCCATACATGTGTTCTTTGTCCCAGAGTGAGGTGGCATTTCGTGGATGGTTGACACCCGCACAACACACACAGTTTCAACACATCTGTTGATCTGCTGTCGTGCAAAAGCAGATAAATTGTCCATTTGCTTTTCAAACCAACCATTGCACATTCTTTTTTTTTCCACGGACAACATTGCCAAAGTAGATCTTAAACATCTTGAGGATCCTGAGTGGTCTCCATTCTGTAGCCCCTGGCAAGCCCTGATATAGCCGTGAAGTGASCACTGCTAGGAGGGTACTGGCTGGAGAAGCACATACCTTGTTCCTCACAGCTGGACCGTTCTTAAGGGCCAGCAATGATCTGAACCTACTTGCAGGAGAAGAGAATGGAGATCTGACATGCCTGCTCCAGTGGTGTGCTCCACTGGAGAAACATGGAAGTTGTATGAGTAGGTATGAGAAATACTCACATGAGGCCAGTATAGACTCCTGGCCATATCCTAACTTCTGGCATTATGTGAACATAGTAAATTCTCAAGTTTTATTTAATGAAAAAAAAAAAAGGCTGCACCATTTGCCAACTTTTAACTCACAGAAGTCACAACTTTAAAATATATCTGATTTTATTGCTCTTGAGACAAGTACGTGACTGCAGATTTCTGGGATACCAGGTTTAGAAGGGGAAAGTTGTTAGCCGTACCCATAAGGTACAAACTTCAATACTGCCTCTGGAAGACATCATGGCCATGACACATACTTAGTGTGGCCATCATGTTATATGGCTGGACTCTGCTTCAGGGAAACGAGGGAGAAAATAGCTGAAAAGATGTCCTGCTCCCACTCCATGATGAAGGGGGACATCCTCTTTAACTGTCTCACTTGGAAGGAGTGAGGCCTCCATGGAAGAGAGAGCGGGAGGGAGGGAGGAAGGGAGAGAGGGAGGGAAGGAAGGAAGGAAGGCCCTTGTCACTGAAAAGGCCCCAAACTATCTTACACAGGAGCATAGAGAGGACTTTAATATATAGCAAGGATAGACAAGAAAGAAAGTTAGAAATATTAGCCCAGAAGGGAAAGATAAAAATCTAAGTGTGGGATTCCTCTTACCTAACTTTAACCCTCTGAGGTTATGCACCATCTCCTATATCCTACTTGTCTGGACTTTTTTGGTGGGGAGACGC
The DNA here is from genome assembly GCF_003342845.1 of Nothoprocta perdicaria. Classification (NCBI taxonomy): domain Eukaryota; kingdom Metazoa; phylum Chordata; class Aves; order Tinamiformes; family Tinamidae; genus Nothoprocta; species Nothoprocta perdicaria. The sequence continues at coordinate 2,342,155 of NW_020454649.1, forward strand.
AAGCATGTCTCACAGTAATTCATCTCACCTAGATTAGACAGCTATGCTAGAGCAGGAAGAATTGCCTTCTGGAAATATCTCTGTGCCTCAGCTGTTTATCAAAAGAGCTGCCCTAAACAACACACCTAACTTTCAAAGTTAGGTAAGATAAATCCTGCTCTAATGCTTGCCTGAATGACATAGAGCTGCGGTGGAATGGATCTGRAGAGAGTCATGTTTAGACTGATAGACAAGGAAAATGACCTTCAGTAGCTTCATTTTTCCCTTTTAACTTTTGGTTACAGCAAAAGAAAAGAATATGCTTTCCAAAGAAAGATCTTTGTCTCAGAGACAAGTTATAATTTATAAACTTATCACTGAAGCAATACATGCTACAAATGGACTGCCAWTTGCTTTGTGTCAGAGGAATTGACATCTCTTTGACCTTGTTCAAGTCTACAGTATCACCTAAACTGAAAAGCAGGCATATTAACAGCATCAAAGATGTTGCTACAGATATTTATATGATGATCAGGTATGTGAGAAATAGCTACAGACTTAATTTTGTTTTTGACACCACACATCCTCTCTGTAGCACACTTTCTATAGTAAGACAGCCTTGAGCACACACGTCCTGCTCTCCRCACAGCGTGGTGTTCAAAGACAGCCAAACCACAAGCGTTGTGACTAACAGATGTGACCTTTTAATGGGTTGTTTTATAATGTATTTGATGAGGGGATGAACCCATAGCACATACCCTTCCTTCTTTCTGTGTGAGCCAACAGGTCTTCAGCACCATGTGATTCCCAGAAATGAGTTCTGGAGAGGGTCCTACAGTGTGAGCTACCAGGTCAGTGAGGAAAGTCATTGTGTGTGAAGAACGTTCCTAACTGGCACTAATTTTCAGGGGCTGAGGGCACCTGCTGAACCAACTTAAGAGGTGACCATCTTTTGGCTTATTCTTATCCCATCCACYAAAGATCTCCGTCCCTTTCCATCTGCTCCACTAGTCAAATAAGCAAAAAAAGAGAGGGAAAGAGCGAGCAAGCAAGCAAACAATAAAAATCTGCTGTAAACTAAAGTGGATAATCTTGACAGAAATGAGTTAGGGAGTAGCTATACATGAAGTTAACTTCCTTCAAGTAAGTTAACTGGCAAGTAACTAGCAAGAAGTACGGGGCACAAGGCTGGGGATAACCTGRGAAAATTAACCTTATATCCCAGCATAGCTGCAGTGTGAACAGGGAGTGTGACAGGCCTCAGAGTGACTTTATGCAAATTATTTAACAACTCAAGTTCATTTTTCTCYAGAGGGTCTGTATCTCAAAGAGTTGTTGCAAAGCTTAAACAAGTCCTTCAATATTTTTGACAAGTTTTTTCTCCAATATTTTTTTCCTTTTGTTCTCCTCATATTCACTTTTGTAGTTTCAAGACAGGGGAGTGGAAGGGAGGCAAATATCTCAAAGTTGCATGGTTGAGGGTTCATTATTCTATCAATTTTGCAAATCAAAGCTCTGGTACAAATGAGAATCAGAAAACAAAATGTAATTCCACAAGGAAAAAATGCATCTATATTACATGTAGAAAAAAAAAAAAAAAAATCAAATCACAGATATTCATTGGGAAGGAGGATTCTCAGATGCCATAATGCTGAAAGAGCATTAGAGAGATCTAAACTAATGGGAAAACAGACAATAAATTAGACATGTCTGTAATTTAAGAAGACAGGGAGGAAAAAGCAGAAACAAAAAACAATGCTATATTATACTTCTTAAGCAGAAACTGTAACAAAAGCCTCTGTTATTTCTATTGTAATATAATCCCCCTCAGAAAATTGCATTCAGTCCTTAGTATCCTCTCATCATAAAGACATCAGCAAGTGTAAAGAAGTTCATTTAAAAACACAAGTGATGAGGACTTACTTGGAGATTCACTGTATGAGCTGAAAGAGCTAAATACAGGTGATTGYGCTGTGTATGGGGAATAGGACACAGAACTATAAAACATTTGAAACAGGATAAAGCACCATTGGAAATGAACTACTTGTTCTTGCAGAAGGGAAAGCACCCTAAATTGTGAGGAAGGGGAAGGAATCTGAAAGATTAGCAGAATCCTGTTACAATGCCTTAGGTGTAAAACCTACTGCCTGGTGGAGTAGGTGCTCTGGAATACTTTTAGTGGTATTTTAAATAAGCACAATGCTAGTGTTTATGCCTGGCCTACCAAACACAGTGGGCTAGTTGATCTTCTACAGAGGAATTTTCCATCACTAATTTCTGTGTCGCTAAAGCTTCCTTCCTCCTCCATAGAGCACTGTTTGGCATGTCAGTGCCAAACCTCTGAGGGAGAAGACAAACAAACTAGGCCTCAGGGTGAGAAGATCTAAATGAAAAGAAGAACCAAGGAATGTCTGTGTGTGATACTTTACAGACACACCACAAATTATAGTCAAGCAAAGCCAGCAGTGACCAACCATCCTTATATTGACCTCTGCTGGAAACTATAATGTAAATTTCCCAAGGACCCAAATGAGTATGGCAGCCCCAGCTGTAGGACAGATCCTTTCCCTCTACTCTTCTGCTTTAGTCATTCCCTCTTTGCTCCTGATTTTGTTTGTCTCTCCACTTTCTCCATCTGCTCCATCTCCCTCTTGCCTTTCACCCTCAAGGTCAGTAAGCTGAATTTAAATTCATTATTTGGGATCCTATGCATCCATTCTAAACCCAGTTTCTATACACTGAGCTTCCAGATGCTGTGTCAGGCTTTCTAATGATCACACTTCAGACCATCTGACAAACATTCACTTTTGAAGCACATTGCTGTGCTCTTGTAAAATCCTTTTGGTCCTTGTCTTCCATGCTGATCTTGTTCCCCTGCCCTTTTTTACTGCTTCTTCAGCATATCTCCCTTCAGCTTTTTGAATGGCAGTCAACAAGACTTTTTTTCCTTGGTCACTTGTCTTTTCCTTCACCTTATTTCCAGGCAATCACATCCACAAATAAATTTAATTGCCAGTGTATAGTTGTTCTCTCCAGTCCTATCTCTACCTTTCCAAATGGAGGTCATGGCCTGTTTTTCTGTCATGGCTTCACAGATGTCACAGCTATCARCTCAGTCTAGCTGAAATACAATTCATAGTCTTTGCTCTCAGAGCTAGCTTGCTACTTCTGTTTTAGTTACTACATATATGCATATATGACTCACCTGCCTATCACCCATCAAATAACCTGTGCATTGTTTTTAACTTGGACTTTTTTTTCTTTAAATACTCATACTCAGGTTATATCTAAATTTTCCAGATACTTTCTGCGCAGCTTCTTTCAAATAAAGTTCTTATTTCACACAGCAATACTCAGCCAGACTTCTCTCACTTCATGCCAGAGGTATTGTGATGTCTCTTCACTCACAGCCATCCAGGACAGTGCTACCAATATAATTACCCTAGCATCCTACTTTGACCATGATACCTCCTATCTTCCATCCATCAGTTGACTTCTCTACTTATCACCACCACTCTTGGCCTGTTTTTCCCTAGTGTGGTTTCCCACATCATTGTTTCACAATCATTAGCTGCAATGACCACTGAAAGAGGTYATCTCACAATCACTAGTCAAGGTCATCAGTTCTGCCCAACAATGACCTTCCATTGTACCACCTGATAGCCCTTTGCTTTGATCACACAGCAAATTGGATCAGTAAAATGAATTAGCCTAAAAAAATGGCATCTCCCTTGCTCACCACTGGTAGCTGGACTCGACATCCAAGCTTTTGCTACTGTCTGTGCCTGTCTGCCTAAGAACCATGTATGGCATTCTCACATCACAGTTTTACTCTGGACAGACCAAGCTTTTCCTTGTAAAATTAATCAGGGCTGATGAAAAAGACCAGCCTAAGAGCCCAGGAAAACCCACAAGTTCAGTGTGTGCCCTTAGTGTGAGTAGGATCACAGCAAGCAACAGCACAAGTTTCTCTGTTGCGAGTCTGCTAGATATATTAACCAGCTGTTTTGGAGCTTACCTTCAGGTCATATGGGATCTGTAGGCTGTGCAAGCAAAGAGGCAGCAGAGTAGATCATTTTGGCAAGGTGACCACTGACCGGCTCATTTACCAGCTGTGAAGAGGTCTGTTATTTCACATATTATCTGTCTATTAGCAACAATTTTTTGGTTACGTTCTCTTGCAGAGCTGTAGAAACAGAAGAAGATATGCATGTGGTATGAGACAAAATTTCTTATGGCACAACAAGCAAATCACTAGATGATTCTCAGATAGCACAATGACTTTCATTGGTGAATGAACGCCATATCACTGAATCCTAATTACAAGAGACTCCTAAGTTGTCTTCTTTTACTCCTGTGATTCTTTGGCTGGTTTGGGAGTTTGTGTTATTTTAATTCCCACATCTCGCTTACTGACAACACTGTGCTCTGTGGCTGCAAGGCGGTTGGAAGAGTAGCATTCAGAAGCTGCGACACTCATTATTGGGGGTAGACTTTTCTTAGCCAGAAACCATTTTTTTCTTCTTCAAAATGCCTAACTGCATTCAGCACCATCACTTTGCTTTGATGTACCTCTCGGAGTCAGCTAAGTCAATGAATGCATGGGGATGCAGCAAAAAGACAAATTCACCTCCTGAGCTGACTGTTACAGGAAACAGCTTAGTCAGAGGCCCAGAACAAATCATGTGTCACACTATAAATGATCATAGCGGCTCTGCTTCTGTTTATATTCAGAAAGAACATGGGAGAGACTTGAAATCTCTTAGCCTTCCCACAGCTGGTAGGATGATGAGCACACATGCCTTTTCCACTCTCAGCAGGCTTCGTATTTGTTATCAYGTGGCATATGCCACTGAGCAGGCAAACTCGCTGACAAATTAGCCTCATCTTCCAGGGATGACTGGACCTTCCTTAGCAGAGGGAGTAACTACCTAGCATAGCTACATGTCGTAGTTCGAATTTAGTGGCTCCTAGTTCAGTGTTTTTTTATTTTTCCTGCTCCTGACTTCTACTATAAATGCCAGGTCATGTTTCCAGACTTGACATTGCTAAAGTCAAGCCAAACTGGAAGATGCCTTCAGCAACTAAAACATCTTGTTTTGGAACTGACACGCTAGTATAAATGGAGCCATTTGCCACCAGCAATTACTACTGGAAAAAAAAAATGAAAATCAGTGTCAGAGGGATTCCACAAGCAAGACCATAGTCACTGCCACCTCAAATCAGGTGGGAAACATGCTTTCCATACACAGACCTCTTTCCTCTGTCTAGGAGGAGGTTGAGCTATGGGGGGAAGGATTGAGGGTGGGAATCCTCAGCCACTCAGAGCTTACCTAAATAGAGAGAGAGAGACTGGCATAATTAGTATGTTACAGCTATATAACTACACCCCTCTTCCTTGAGCACTTAAACTCCTCGAATRGGTGCTCTAATCTAGCATAGAAGTGAATTCGCTTTGGAAGAGTTTTAGGCTATGTACAATTAAAGAGGCTGGGATGGCTTGTGCACAACTAGGAGGATTTAGGAGGTAGACTGCATGAAAATGCATGTACCCAGAATATGCAGGGCTTGTGAGAGTTAGATGGATGGTAAAGTGAAGAATGGTTCCATGGAGTATTCTTCCATCTGATCAGATGCCTTGAATCCCAGATTATCTACTGTTATCAGATAGTCCCTCTGTAGCACAAAGGCACCATAAATTATGGTGCTATAATAGAGATAGTATTTTGGGAGGGAAAAGATGTGAGGTGATAAGAATTCTRTTTTGATTAAAGGAAGATGCAGACTGTGTAGCATATTCTGCACATGATGAGTCTTTGCAAGCTAGCAGGRCCTGTGCACTTGTGGAATTCAGCCTCTACTTGCCAGAATAAATTTATTTAACTAGAGTCCCATATGTATGTATTCATACAGGTTATGAGCAATACCGTATGGTAGCTGAATGTTTGTATGCACAGCCACACTCCCCTTCAGTGAGCTAACATGCGTGTTTAAACACCAGCTGTGGAATCTAGGTCTAGGTCTGTATTTGTGCGGAAGAGAGGCACATCCTCACTGTGCCAGGATGCAGCTGGGCAAAGCACTTTGTCACATCTCCAATTCTCAGCCCTAGGAGGTTTTTTTTTATCTCTCAGGATTTTKATTTATTTTCAAGAACTCTCCACAGAGACTGTTATTTATGTGGACTTTACCCTCACGCCAGGCAAAACTGGAATTTCAGCTATTCATGAAGGAAATCCAAGATTTTACATGTGTGTGTGTGAGTATAAAGCCATCTCACTAGAACAGACATAAGGCAAACATTCAGTCTTTGCCACCAAAAAAAAAAAATCAACAAATAAATCAACCTCTCTTTCTCCTTCCTCCCTCCCTCCCTCCCTCCCTCCCTTTCCCACTGATTTCACAGCTTGCTGAAGCACATGAAGTCAAAATGGCAGGGAAAATTTCAAGTAAAAGTAACTTACTCTGTATTTTCGCTCACTGAAGCTAACTGCACCATGGCCTGAGCAATGTCTTCTCTCACAGCCTCTGTCTGTAACAGAAAGTGCATCTGAGGTGTTCAATTCTATAGAAAGGTGAAGTCCTGAACTGTCCAAAAAAAAAAAAAAAAAAAAGACTTTAATGAAATATCAGAAGGCCTATGCCTGCAATGCATTGCAGACATTAAGAGGTTGGTGAAGTGGGACATATACACAAGTGGCAATGGCCTGTGATGCTCCTGGGAAGCTATGGAATGTGCCTTATGGAGTGGCAGGGATTGCATAGTGAGGGAGAGGTCAAGTTCTCTCAGGTAAAGGGATTTTTGAAGTGACACTAGCAAGTGAGTGCAGTTATGTCTTGTCCAACAGGTGCATTTTCACTTTCTTAAAAACATTGACTTTCTTAAAAAGATCGACTTTCTTAAAAACAAATAGTTCTTCCAGTGAGAGAGACATTTCCGCTTAATCTAGTTTTACAGTTGTTACAGAAATTGAAAATCGGGGACCTCTCTGACTGTGCAAGTCTTAGCTGAGGCTAGCAAGGACCCCAGGCAGCTTGTGCTTCATTACTAGGCAATGCAGCATGTGAACAGACATAATGGGTCCTGCTAGCGCAGTATCCTGTCTCCAACAGCAGCTAAAGGTGACCACAGGAACACTATACAGAAAGAAGGCTTTGTTCAGTCACATCCATCATTATTTTTACCTTGGTTAGCTAAAGTAAAGGTAACGAAAGCTGCTGTCTGCACTCAATCACTCCTTTGCTACAATTGTAGACATGCTTTAATTTATTTCCACGTCTTTTTTTATTCCCCAAAGTCTACAAATGGCAGATGTCTTGCTAGGGAAATGTTCATGATAACGGAATTCCATACATTCCTGAGGAGGCAAAGAGAAATAATTGGTTAATACGACTTAAGCAATGTTGGCACCAAATATGTGCAACCACAGCCTGAACTACAAAATCAATAAAATTGATTCTAACCAACCATAATTTGATCCCATATTGTGCCTTTCTCTAATTAACCAAACAAAAGAAGTCTTCCCCTGACTTTTCTTGTGCACTGGCACACATAAACACAACAGGAAAGCAGGGAAATTCCAAGGCACCTCTGGGAAAGTGTCGCTTGATAAATATACAACTTGGGCAATGAGTCCTTCTGTCAAATCTATTATCCCTGACAGACACTTTGCTGACATAAAGATATTTTTTCATCTGATGGAAGTTTCATATGCAGCTGTGCATAGAGGAAAAGAAGTCTATGTGCACAGGATCCAGACTGTATGCACATACAAAACTTGAGCCTGGMAACAGGGAAAAGGGGGCAAGGGGAACCAAGACTGTCAGTTAACCTCAGGAAGATGCAGCTGCACTTCATTATTAGCACTACAACGACCTGCCACTGTTTACCGTACACGTATGGATTGGTATGCCAGGAGACGGGCTGTCGGGATACATAGACAGAAAAGGACAGGTTCCAAGCCTGGCTGAACAATAGCCTGGGGAGAAGACAGACCCTCCTCTTTAACTGCACTTCCCTACAGGAAACCCAGCTCGCAATTAAATCCTCCTGTATCCTGTCCCCTAGTCTTGGAGTGTTGACTCAGTTCCAGCTAGYCATGTAGATCATATCTGAAGAAGGAGATGAATGGATCCAGGAAAAAACCTCCCTGCATTAGATAAAGGGAGAAATGGCCTTTGGGAGAGGTTAATTTTTGCCTCCAGTCTGCACAAATATAACTGCTTCTTTAGTTATGAGCCTTCATTAGCTTTAATTTAGCTAACCAGGTAAAACAGTGATGGAGCTGACTGATGAAAGTCATCTTGCTACATACTTGTTCTTTCAGAATCCAGCAAGTATTGCCTTGATCTAATCTGGTACCTTATGGGCTGACAGTGGCCTGCAGGTCACAGGCTGATACTGTTTTAGAGTATTTGACAGCTGTCTTGAAAATGAGGATGATTAGGAGCTCTATGTACTTTAATAGTTTTCACTTTATAAAGAACAAATCAGTGTATTTGTATCTGAAACTGATTAGGTCATAATACTGCCTTTGCAAACTCAAGGTAGAGGCTTTTTGGCAAAGAAATGAGTAATTACACTGCTTTTAGCAGGAATACACTATTCCTATTTTTACATTTCCTGCTCCAGGAAGGAAGGAGGGGTTTTAAATTTTTTTTTATTATGGACTTCTCCTTCCTAGTTGAATCAAATTAGTCAGTGGTGATGCTGAAAGAATTATGCTTCCTGCTTTCTTCTGCTTAAGGAAGAAGTTCTTATATGAACTTTTGAAACCGCAGCATATTTTTCTGTTCCATATGCCGTTTAACATTTACTTACTAATTTAGGTACTTATGTTAAAGACTATCTCAAATTATATCCCTTTTATTTTAAAAAGACAAAACAGGACAATATCTAGAACACTCTGTGCACTCTTTTTGCTTATTGTAGAAAACATTTTTCTGTAGAAATTCTGTCCCTTGCCCCAGTTTACTGACTTCGAGCATTTCAGTACTATATTTCTCAATGAATTGTCACAGGGAGGGTACTCAATACTTAACCTTACTGAGTCATTTATTATAAAGGTGGAGGCAAAAGCTAGTCTAAATCTAGTCCAACCTGGGTTACAATATTTTGATTCTACTTAGGGTTCCTAATGCAATTCTTTTTTTTCCCCCTCTCTTCTCATAAAGTAACTTTGTTTGCTGTTAATCAGCTGACATGTTCCATTCCAGAAGAGATTGCATTTTCAAAGAACATTGAAGTGTTTACCAATCAAGTTGTGAAATATTTTAGGATCTATAGGAATGTGTTACTAACATATCTTTCCTTCATTGTAATTGGCATCAATACCCTGTACATTAACAGCAATGAGAAGTCACTTGCAGTAATACAATGTAAGCATTAATTAATTAATTATTCTATGAAATGAGCAAAAAATTAATTCAGGCCATTTCATACATGTGTAATATAAAAGAAAACAGTAGAAGCTTTATTTTCAGGGTCCAGTCGTAGTTACCTCAACTCTTGTTAAAAATCAGATAATATAGCTGTATCTATGTTGTAAAGCAGACCAAGACTCTGCAGAAATACAGAGTTGATGCTGAGGATCTGACCTCCACTCTACCCATATTCCAGGGTTTTTAATCCCAGACTATTTTCAGTTGAGTCCCTGCCTGAATGCCTATTGTGGCTGGAGTACATTAGGTGTACTCCTAGAGTACAACCTCCAGTRTTATTTCACCCAAACAGAGTAGAGTTCACCCACTCCAAAATCAGCCCATAAGGCCAAAGAAAACTCAGGAAATAGAGATCATCAGGTGATTTGCTTCAAAATGACACTTCTGATCTGAACAAAAGCACGAATGGAGGTACATCAAAACTGATCCTGACAGGATTCATGCAACAGTATTTCTGATATTCTGTCCCACACTTCAGTTATTTTACAAGACTTTACGATCACAACCCAGAGAAAAGGATAACTGACCGACAGCAGACTTAGTTGTGCTGTTTCTGGCACGGTATAAGAGCTCTTACTTTTAGGCACACCTCCTGAAGTGTAAAGCAATTATCCTTAACTGCTTATCTAATGTTTGTATCCAAAGATATGGGAATTCCTTTTGCATCATTTCCAGACACACTGATTCAGAACAGTTGCTGATGCTAAGCTCACTTAAAACCACAGGCTCATTTTTGTGTTGATTCAGCAGTTGTTAGTGATGGAAAGAGTTTTTCTTGGAGTAGTGCTACAGTTTCATGATATTTGTATCACTGCATGACAAAGCTGCATAATAACTTTCCTCACCTTGTACTAGCAAGCTACCACACTTGAAGATTTGGGGAGCAATACTCCTATGTAGCATTCACATTAAGAGTTACAGGCTAAATTGGAGAGTCCTTTAGGGTCGATTTGCACTACTATATTTATACTGCTTTTTGTTATCACGGATTTGTATGTGGACACATTGGAATGGTAATATCAGCCCCCAACAGCCAACCTTTCCTGTTGCACACATAAATCCCCTTCCTTAAAGCAGACACAAATTGCTATAGAGCTGCCAGGCACACACTCTGCCAACCAAACAATCTTTCAACTGTCTTCCCAGAGCTGCTGTTCCTCAGAGAGCAGATCTCCTGCCAGTGCCATCTTTCACAGTGAATATATACGAGCTGAGAAAAGCAGCAGGTATTGCAGRAACAGGGCAACATCAGTAGCTATAAACCAAGGAAAGAACTTTACTTAGAGTTGCTGTTAGGCTCACAGCCACTGGGTTTACCCTTTGACCTGGGTGAGTTTATAACCTTTCCAAAAGCAGATGTTTTTAAAAAAAGCAGAGAAATACTAGAAGCCTTATTTAAACAACAGCTATTAAAAAAAAATCTGGGTTCAGTCATGTCACTTTTAAGGCTGTGACATTCCTCAGTATCCCTTCAACTCGGGCTCCAGTACCATGAGGAATAATTCCCATTGTTGGTGCTGATTTGTGCCTGCATTGAAGGGGACAATGCTGCCATTGTAGGGGCAAGGAATGAAGTCAGCTTGTTTGCGGATGTGCCAGTCTGAGGGAAACACAACAACACCCTAGTGCTCAGGTGCTCTTCTTGGCCTGGCCAAGGATTCAGCCTGACATATCAGACTACAGATCTGAGGCGCCACGATTAATAGAGGGTGCTCTGAAAAGATTTTTTTGTCCCTCCATTCTGCCTGAGCAGTTTATGGAAACACCCATAGCCATAAAATGTTCACCACATAATAAAATCCTCAATATATCAAATTAATAGGAAACAAGGAGGTACTTAGTAAATTAAGCATGGATTTTTATGGTTTCAAGGGCAAGCAATGGATGCCACTGGTCCTGTCTCTGTCAGATGGTGCCATCGCCTTTACCATGGAGGCAGCACTGTGCCCCCTGCCTGCAGTGGCCTCTCCTGTACAGAGGAGCCAAACCTTGCCCGTGGATGGTAGGGGATGAGGGCACCCCTCCAGCGGCCTCCTAGCGCACGGCAGCCTGGTTTGCACCGCACGTGCTTGCAGAGCCACGGCCGCATCTCTGCACCCCGGCACTGTGCGCTTGGGCCCGGCTTTGCCCCTTCTCCTGCAGAGCCCGACCTGCTGRGCACGGCCCCAGCAGCTACTCCCGTGTGGTGCTGCCTAAGGCATCACGGGGGAACACATGGAAGACAGTTTTGTTTGCTTTCAACCTCAACAAACCTCTCAGTCTTATCCCTCAGGATTGTAGCCATGGTTTAGAAAATAAACTTCTGTTTTGTTGTCGTAGTCTACCTAATTATTCCAAATTTAGTCCATTTCTGATTCAAGAACTTGTGCTGATCAGTGCAGAAGAATAGTAAAATGAATATCAAAGACTGTCAGAGACTAAGGTGAGATAAAACATTTAACTTTGGGGCAAATCTCAGTGTATGCTCTTCTAGTGGGAACACAGCCTAAAACCTCACGGGCTCAGGAAACAGAAATGCTGGCTCTGATTTTTCTTCCTGCTTTCATTCTGATCTCCTGAAGCCGRCTGCAGGTCTGCCTCAGTGCCCCGGGGCTGCATCTCCAGGCCACTCTGCCCTCTCAATGAAAAACAAGTGTCAGGGCCCCACTGCTTTCAAATGGAGCTCATTACCTTGATGTCCAAACCAGTTGTTCGGGAATGGGGATTGTGAGATACAATGAATACACACCCTGTGATTATAGGTATTTCTTCTGAGGAAAACAATGTGGCATTAATTTCTATCAAATATGTTTCAGTTACTGTGTAACAGATCACAGCTTGGGGATGGAGACTCCCTCTGTGCTTATTGTGTAATCCACTTGAAGAGCTTTCCTTAAAAGCATGATCATTAYTTCATAGTTTCATACTTCACAATTATCCTACTGATAAAAGGCCGACAGCTACATGCATTCAATTTGTTTGTGGCACAATATTTCACATAAACATAATCTGAGTCTTAAAGTAATTTGATAATTTCTGCCATTATGAAGCAAATATAAATGTAACCATAAAATTAACCAGCCATCAGAGCAAACTGAATATATTCTCAGTCTATGAGAGCTGTCAAGGAAATAAAGCTATTTCTTCCTTTAGAATATACATCAGAATGTATGTGGAGGTGACAGCTGGATGAAGCCAGTTTGCCTCACGCTAAGGCAGTCACAGTGGTCTCCAGGTGAATCAAGCTGCCCTGCACCTGACTGGCCAACCATAACAGGTTCCAGACTGAGAGCCRTCTCTTGCCCTAGGTTAATCTCAGATAGGAATTTCCAGCAGTTCAGCAGTCCACAGCATTCATCATCTCACAAACCCTGCCCACTAATATCAGATGTTTTAAAGAAATATATAAAAATCTGCAGAAGAATATAAAGAACAAGCTGCCAAYGGGAAGTTTCTTTCTATACCTCTCTCAGAGGTTGGCTGATGTCCTGAAACTATAGACACACAAACACAGCTGCATTTTTGCTATTTCAAAATAGCCAGAGGTGAGAAACTAGAATATATTTATAGAGATATGTAACATCTCTCTGGGGAGTCACTCCTGATAGCCAGGGAAGTGAACAGTGATAACAGCAGACAAATAATGAAACATCAATTATATTTTAAAGAGCACTTTAATTTTAATAGCCCATGGTGATGTTAATAATACAGGGAAGGACATTTTTAAAGCWTTTGTCTTGACATTCACCTTAGGATGCTTTGGTAGTTTAAGCATGTGATTGTGATGAGAGAGAAGCTTTTGCAGAAGAAAGACAGATATCATTTATATTCCAGTTTCTTAGTTCTTAAAATTCTGTTCTCTGTTTTGTGGCATTACTATGGGGAATTTTGGARTGTACAGGGTATGTCTCATTTTTTGAGGTCTAAATCACCCAAAAAATCAGAGAAAAAAATAAAAAAAAAAAAAAGAAAAGATTTTGAATTAGTTTCTTTTGTAATTACTCACCTGATCAAGACATTATAGGCAGCTATTTTTCTTTATTATTAATTCCTATTACCTAGACCTGTAATCCTTTTGAACTACCAAGTGTATGAATGAAAAGATATTCCTAACTAGTAGGGCAGAATTAAGCTCTTTATTGTAATTTCAAACCAATAAAACCCATCAATGTCAACATTGGGTCTGAATGACTCAAGCCCTGTTAATGGGATATGAATCCTTTTACTGAGATGTAATTTAAACAAATGGAGACTGATCTGTCACCTGTCTTGCAAGAAATGAGCTAACAGGATTCTTCTTGTAGTCCTAGGTCCCAACTGCAGCTTTACATGTGCCATTACAGCAGAGCTCTGCTGGCAGCTTCAGCAGCAAGACCGGGCACAAGTGAAAGCAGACATTGCATTTCTTGGCATAGTCTGCCCTGGCAAAATGTATGGGCACCATCTTGCAGGGAACAAGGGAATTATCTTAAATGAACCACTAATGTGCAGTGACTTCTTCACAACCGTGTTAGGCTGCCCACTTCCCAGTTTTAATACAGAGAAGTGTCCGCAGACTTAGGCAGCACACAGACAGTAGCTCTTAGCACAGAGCCTTACGGGTCACATCTGTCATCASTGGTCTCATCCTCTAACCAGCAGCCCCATCCAAAGAGTATCAAATGTCAGCAACTGAAACTGGAAATGCACTRTCTGCTTCAACTGAGAGGCCAGGAAAGACGGAACACTGCAATCTAAAATGCCACTGAGACCTGGCACTGAAGAGCACAGACCAGAATGCTAAGCCACATGTTTTTGCCCATCGTAAGATCAGTAAAAATCAGTTATTTAGTGATTACAGATGAGGCCAAATGTCTCATCAGTGCAAACAGAAAATGTCCCACTGCAACAAACGACAAACTCTGACAATGAATAAGAATRTGAAGCCATGAAGAACAAGGTCAACATCATTAATACTGCCAACAATGTACCTTCCTACTCTCCTCTCACCAAATCAATGTGCTTCACCAACAGGAAATAAATATGGGAAATTTTAGGAGGAAAGGAGTCTAATACAGAACTCCTTAAGGCCAGGATTATCTGTCAGGTCCAGTAATCAATACAGGAGCTTTCCTGAATCGCACAGACCAATCAATGTGTCTGAATTACAGTAAAAAGAATTATGTGTCAAAATGCTAAATACAAGAGCCTTGTTTTCATTCTGCAAAGATTCTAAAATCAATGCACATTCAAAGGTTGCTGTCAAGCAGTCTTATTTGAATAGGTTTTCAATAGGCTTGCTTTCTGAAAGGTAAACATATTTGACGCTTGCCAAAAGCTTCCTATCTGTAAATCTCAAAAGGCTGCACAAAAGGAAAAATTTAAGGGCCTTGACATACAAGCTGTGACAAATCTTGCCGTAATGTCCTRAGAAACGATCACTCCCCACGTCTCTCCCTCTACAGGATACAGCTGTTTCTGCAGCAGGGTTAGCAGAAGGGCAGGTCTGCCTGCTGCCCAGCCACCACACAGCAATATTTCCTGCCTGGGTTGGCTGCTGGCAAAGCTGTCACAAGCAGGCACTGCTCCTCCTCACTCTTCTGTGGGGCTCACAACTACTGAGGGGCCGAGGGGTGGCACTTCTGCAGTCCTGCACCTTGAAATTCCGCAGGGCTCTTCTGCTAAACACCCGGGGCACAGAGTCTGTCTCTGGGTCATCACATAGTCCATGCCTAGTTCAATTGACATGTACTTGGTTCCCTATGTAGTGCATTAATTCAGGAGTCCAGTCCAAAAACTTTAATCGGATAAACAATCCAATTTTCTTTTTCTTACAAGCAYTGAGGTGCTGTTTACATTGTATCAGCTTCTCTATTTATGACATGAAGGTGTGGAAGTAGAGGAAAAAAAGTATGAGCAAAACCCTTGTTTCTTCTRTTATTTTTGATGCACAGTACATAAAATTATATATATATTTTAATTAATTWAAAATTATATTATTATTCATGCACTACAGATTTATAATTCTAGTACCTATTTCAAATAAAGACAGCTCATTTTGAAATTGCCAGTACTGAACTATTATAGTTCCCATAGAGTGGAGGCCAGATTTATGGCTGGTCTTTAATTTGAGAGAGTTTTTAATCACAGTGTAATAAAAATACATAGGAATGTCATGGTTATTTTCCAAGCTCTTTAAAAACATGAGTTTTTTCTCAATCTGCATTATAACCCCAGTCTAAATTTACATATTATTTCACAGCCCTATGGTTATGACCTTCCATTTTGTTTACATCTGCAAAATAATGCTTTCCAATTTGAAACTGGTATATTTTATCACCCTCCATTTTAGCTGGATCAACAGGAAAAAAGATATGTTAAATATCTCCAGGTTAGTTCTATTCCATCCCTAATAAGAAACACAAGAGTAGCTATTTAAAAGTGAAGAACTTCTACCGGGCTGTGGCATAAACAGCAGAAATTTCTCCTTACTAGCTATAATAATAGCAAACTATTTCTCATTTCTAAAGAAGCTTTGCTTAACTTTGCTTTGTTTTCGTACAACAGTATTGTTACTATATGTTTATACTTAATACAGCTGCTTTACTTTTTGTCAGATATTTTATAAAAAGGGAAGGGAAGGGAAGGGAAGGGAAGGGAAGGGAAGGGAAGGGAAGGGAAGGGAAGGGAAGGGAAGGGAAGGGAAGGGAAGGGAAGGGAAGGGAAGGGAAGGGAAGGGAAGGGAAGGGAAGGGAAGGGAAGGGAAGGGAAGGGAAGGGAGTTTCTTGCCTTTTTTTTTTTTCAGAATTGCCCGACATTTTCTATTTCTGTCCTCCAGTGGTTGAAACGCAATTGAAGATCCACCGTTCCATCAATGATTTTTTCTGGTGCTCAACAGAAGTACTTCTGGCCCAAGGATCCCTAGTACTGGATATGCAACTCTATCTTACAAGTTTCACACACATTCCTCTCACCTTGCCTAATAAGGAGCAACAGAAAACACAAAGTTAGTAGCTTCATGTGATTGTCTTTTATACACAAGTCTTAAAATACACAAATAATACATCCTTTATCCTTTAGTGAATATGGATGATTATTACTGTCCATTTTACTATGAACTATGAGAACATTTTACTATGAACTATGAGAACACTGGCTGTATCCTAATACAAATAATGACAATCAATATATTATTTTATACCTGGGATATTTTTCTTGTATTACTTGCTGTCAACTTTAAAAATAATCACCAGTACTTCGAAAGTACTACAGCAAGATAGGGTATTTTTTCTTCAGTGTAGTTGTCATAGCTGGAAAATATGGACAAGATTTACTCCACGACCTCCTCTTTAAGCCATTTGTCTGCAGGATGCCTGAGTTGGCCTTCCTGACTCCTGCCCTGCAGAGCTCTGAGCAGGGCTTGCCCGCTGTGCCTATTTAGAGCCTGCTGGGATCTACCTGTAACTGCCGCATGTTGAGTGTGGCGTTCAGGAAGTTCCAAAGGGCTGGAGCGGCTGTCAGAGCACTTACAGCATCTGCCACTTGGGAATAGTTCTCTAGTGTCTTGGAGTTTCTCTATATTTCTGAGAATGTGTTAGAGTAGCTATATTAACACACAGGCTTTCTCAGCTTTCTCACAATATATATATATATTTTCTGCATTCATTAATCACTCAGGTCTCTGAATACCTTAAGCAACAAAATATTTTTCTTTCAGAGAAGCTGGATCTGCATGAAGAGTTTTGTCAGTACATCTAAGCTGGTCAGAGGGCACGGTGTCTGCTTGTTTTACCCAACAGTGTTTGCTGGCAAAGTTTCATAGTTCAAATCTTCCTTGTTGAGTAGGCTCTTACAGCTTCTCTAAGTTCATCATTATTTCTATGACTAATAAGTCCTTTGGAATCTACATTTCCTGTTCAAGTTGCAGCCTTTCAGAATCTAAAAAAAGGATCATTCAAACCAGCTGGCAGATTAAGCAGTGTCTTTTTTGCTGTCAGATTTTGTTCCTTCCATTTTGCAAGTGTTTACCCGCCATGCTTTGAATGGGAAATGGATTCTCCTCCTTTTCTGCTTAGTTTATACTAAGGTTGTCATCACCTTGAGGTCAGCCAGGATGTGCTTGGTTCTAGAGATGCTTTTTGAGGTAGGTGCCAAATACTTGCTGTTGTCTTTTACTCTAGCTAGATTAGTTTTAAATCATATTTAAAATTGAAAGGGGCTCCTTTAACAGATGTACAAAGTTTTAAAGTGGTCTACAACGTTTTGACAGCAGAGCAGTGTTTCCTAGGAACACACACACAAAGAAAATCTTAGGTCTGCTGGTAGTGCCTCCACCTAGGTGAGAGGCTGCCTACCTGCTGGGCGACAGTGCCAGCCTGCAGACCAGTAACCCCGTGCAGGAAAAATGCCTCTGCCCCGAGCTCTCTGCATCTCCAGCAGAGGGCTCTGCCAACATGCCACAGAGAGCAAAGGGTTCTGCATCTGCGGATTCAAAGCCTGGGCTTCAACATGTTATCCTTGCTCATGGTCTGCAGTTTCTCTCTGTCCTTTGGCACAAAAAAACAAGGGGGACTGTTGTAGTCTCTGGTAATAGATGCCTGAGAGATAGAATAAACTGACACACCATCTTTTCTGAAAAACTCATTTCAACTGGAGCAAAAGGTATAAGACAAGAACATAAAAATTATATTTGTGATAGCAAATCAAGTATGTCCTGCACTGTTTTCTGGTGCTGAAACCAACTGTCAGAAAATGGCATCAGCTGCTCAGGGGTCTCAGCTTCCTAGAGAGGGCTGGCACATGCATGGCCACTCGTTGGTGTGGCTTTCCAGCCCATGCTAACTCCTGACCCATCCCCTTGAGCTGTTTGCAAGAGTGATAGTTGGTGTGTGTGGAAACCATGCCAAGAAGAGCACAATCAGTTTAACAACAGAAGCCCCAGAAATGTTCTCCTGCACTATTTAGTGCACTGTCTAAAGCAAATATCTAGGAGAAAAAATGCCCTTCTGATAGTATTTCTAAGCAAGTTTCTCAGTAACAAGACCTCCCACTCTAACCCTGCCATGGAAAGGCTGACATAACCATGATATGTAAGCTAATATAAATGTGACCTTAGGAAGCTGGAGACATTTCAGGAAAGTCCCATTTGGAGAATATGACTACAAGCAAGCAGCCCATACTGGAAAACCCAAGTTCACAAGCACGTTCAGTGGAGATTTCTTCCCTATTATTTGTGCTTGCTTGTTGCCAAAGAAACACCATCAAAACAAACAATCAGACCAAAAAAAAAAAAAAATGCAGAAGTAACTCAGGCAACAAAATCTCTTGTGCTTTCTCCTGCTCTGCCTCTTGAGGAGAAGCACCTATGGTGGGAAGGCGGCAGGAGGGCAGCTTCCCCCTGGCCACAGCCACAGCAGGGATGTCCCAGTGGCAGCAGGGTGCAATTCCGCAGCCAGCCCGGCCGGAGCAGAGAGCCAGAGCGAAGCGGCCATTGTCCTGCCCTGGCTGCTGCGGGAGTGCGCGCGAAAGGCACCGAATCTTTCCTATGCCCGCATCTCTAGCTCCGGCTGCCCCACACAGGCAGCCCCAGTGAGCCTGAACTGTGGGCTTCCTTCCCTGCAGTGCAAAAGGTTAAAGTTTTCCAGCCTAGAATTGTAAGGAAGCTAAATTTATTCCTTTCCCTTTTTACTTCCTAAGACAAATAAAAACTGTCTGGAATGGAATTTGATAAGTTATTTGCTTGCCTTTTTAGCCTTGTTTTTTACTTTGGATACATTATGAACAGCAAAACTTTTTCCTCAGAATATATTGCTTCTCAGATATATTTATTGTAGGCTCCCACTTCACTTGCTGGACTATAACGAAGATGACATTTTTGTCAACTAGTTATGTGTCAATGGAGTTATATAACTATATAAAAAAATATGACATGATGTTTTAAACTCACTTACTGAAATGTTGCCGTTCAGCTTTCCATCTCTTGATTTTTGGCTTGTGGTTCCATGATTTTTTTCTTTCATTACAGTTGTACAAGAGAAACACTTCATATACAAAATACACACAGTTCTCCCCTTAACTCCCCATTCTTTTTCTTTATATACTAAAGGGGATCCCCTCCTGATCTTTTGCAAGCAGAGGCTCTCATCCTGGGTCCCACTAGGAGGGGTAGATATGAAATCACCAGCAAAAGGGGCTGCAGGAAGACCTAGGAGTCCTCCTGGCTTGCAGACCAGTCCATCCCATTCTTTTGAGTGATTTTTTTCAAGCTCAGATTGAAATACCTGTGGCACAGCAGCTAACTCCTGTTTCTCGGAAGCTCCTGATAAGCACATCGATCACAGCACCTGCCTTCCTCACATGATGTTGTCTCATGCTCCATCTTTTACTGCACCAGGAAATTTGATTTTGGAGGTCTGGACCTTGATACCAGCTACAGACTGTGCCAAAGAAGGAAAAACAAAAGGTAAAGAAAAGAACAAAAAGTTTACTCATATTCAGATAAAACATTTTTACTAAGCACTTTTGTTGCCTTTTGACCACCCCTGAGCATTTGGATTTTGATATTAAAGCAAACATGTTATTATTTCCTCATAATGAGAAGGTTCCTACAGTGAGGAAATGGCAACAATAGGAGGTGGATTGGAATATGAATTCAGTATGATGCCAGCTGTGTTTACTGGCAGGCAATATCTTTATTCTGAATATGTGACTCATAAGTAAATGCTCTCTCTGGCCAAATACACCTTCACATCAGTGATTGTTATCTATCCCACCTTTGCATCTCTGCTATTTCTCTCCCAAAGTTATTCTATACAATTAACTCCTTAGGCTAAGCATGCATGATTGTTGCTCTTTTTAAGGCAAGGTAAATCTTTATCCAGAGGAAAGCAATGTGGTTGCTTCTATAGAAGAGTCCTCTAAAAAGGCAATGATCCTCTTCCCCRGGAGGATCTGGCATTTTTGAAGCTTTACCGGCCAGGAAAATTCTGCTTATCTCCTTAGAAAATGATAGTCTTATTGGTTTAGAAACAAAACAGTTCAGATTATAAAAGATCCCTAAAGCAAGGAATTACAATATTAAGCAACATCCCGTTTACTGTTTACATTAAGTTTACTGTCCCAGGGATAGTAAAGCAGAGTTACTGTTTTTAATGTTTTCATTCTATTTATATTTACACAATCTCTAAGCTGATGACTGATGTTAATAAATGCCAAAACAAAATTTTATGTTACACGGGAAGTAACACTGTCTTCCTGTCATGAAGGTGACAAAAGTGACTTACCTTGGTTTGGTCAAATGCAGCAGCAGAGTCAGGACATAGATCTCACAGATCTAAAGAGACAGATTTCCTATCTCTTAAATCCTGGCTCTAACCATTACTGCAGTTTTTCCTTTGGAATGCTATTGTTCAACTCAATAATTCCGCAAATCTCAWGTTTTTTAGGAAAAAAAAAATAAGATGCCACATTTCTTCTCCTCACCTTCTGATCTATTCCAATGCATAGTTTACAGATACTGCCACATTTCTGTGGAACAAGTTACTTGTGGCATTGAGGCCATTGCCAAATATTTCAGGTAATTCATCTCRAGATAGAACAGACAATGTCACATCTCTATAATCTAATGCTGCACAGCTGGCTTTCCTTTTCTCATCAGACTGTTGAGATGAAGAGTAAGAATACYTGCAAAAGCAACTGGCATTACCTGCATAAGCCACTGGCACTCACAAGACTCACTGCGCAGTGCGTCCCGCCACGCAAACCTAGCAGCGCATCCATTGTCCCAGGAAACCCCTGCCCTGAGATGACTCCAGATGGCAGCCCCTCAGCACACTGCCTCCACTGGGTTAAACTTATTGGTACCACAACACTACAGAGAGCGGCACCAAATATACTGCAGCTCTCTGAACTGATCAATCAAACTAATTAATTTCAAGAGGCCACAGATGGTAAACTCATACCCTGGAATAGTTCCCCCCAGAGCCTCATTTCCTGTTGCTCCTGAAAAATGATAGAAAATAAAATCCCCTCCCTTTGGATTCATCTGCCCTTGGAAGTTTCCTAGCATGTGAAAGTGAATTCAGTTCTTCTACAGACGGAAGCCCTTTTTCTGGTGAAGCTTCTGCAGCCCAATACATTTGCACATTTGCATTTCTTACCAGGTATTGTTCTACTAACAAGAAGACAATGCAAGTGAAAATGAAGACRGGGGTGTTTTTGCTGAAAGGCTGATGAGGGAAGCCTATAGATTACACAGAAGCCCTGGTACCAGCTGTGCTTTGAATTATACAGGACAATGAGGAGATTCTTTCTCTCTCAGAAAGAGGATATATCTAAATATCTTTTACAAAACAAAAAGCACACACAGTTTGCTAAGGTAATGGTCCATATAATTGCAGAAATGCCATGATAAATCCTTAGCCTTCAGTTCCCACTAGCTGAAAATAAAGAATGCTTAGTACTAAATTCTGCATCCAATGAAGATATTTGCACTGACAGTAGGGGGAAAAAGTGACTAAATCAGAGGGGGAGAGGCAGGCTAGTTTCCTCATACTTCAAATATGCCACTATTGACACTGGTTTCAACAGCACTGCCAGGTAACCAGGCTCTAAGCCCATTTGCAACCCCAGCTCATGGGACATTGATGTGGTTTATGAGCTGAACAACAGCTGGCCACTGGTGAGGCTTCATGTTCCGTGAGGTAGCCTGTCTACCCAGCCTGTCTACCCACCCAGGTGCCATCTTCACACTGAGCATGGAGTACATGCCTCAGATTGGGAGTGTGTTTGGGCGGCAGCCAGCAGTGGGGATGGAACCAAAAGGGTCACTAAGCTCATGCTGCATTTCAACACCATTCCTCACCCTGTGGTACGTGACCCCTGGCAGGCTGCTCAAAGTCTCTGCCTCATTTCGCTCCTCAGTAAATTAAAAACAAAGATGCAAATGACACATTTGTGGCACATTGAATCACCCCAAATATTTCAAAAGGTTTTGCACACAGGATTGATACTTACAGGCTTGTTGAGCTTTGTCRARTAAGGATACCAAAGAAGTGCAAAAGGTTAAAACATTATGCTGTGTCAGAGACAGGTACAGTGTTTTTTGATTTTTTGTTTGATSGGTTTGGGTTTTTAATTTTTTTTTTCTTTTTTTAATTTAAGGACACGGGGCTAAATTTCAAGCACTCTAAACCACCAGCAGCATCTCCTCCAGCTGGTACAGCACCTTCAGTGTCTCCCCACAGCAAATGCTTTCCATGTGAGACCAGGATATTTGAGACTAAAGAACGTGAATATGTTTTAGAAGAAAGCTGAGGTTTAGGTCTTGGAAGTTTTCCTCAAGGCTTTTAGCCCTGCTGGCTGGAATTACGTGCCGTCTCCCGAGGCCTTGCTCCGCCGCTTTACCGCGCAAGCCGCGCGCGTTACCGCTGTGCGCGCTGAGGCGCCGCCGCGCGAGGCGCCGCCCTGCCCGCGCCGCGCCACGGCCTCCGGAGCGGGACTACAGCTCCCGGCGTGCCCGGCGGC